>NC_028646.1:55200707-55256401 GCF_001406875.1 Solanum pennellii | reverse complement strand
TATATATATAATTACAACATAATCATCGGTGAATCATAATAGACTTACCTAAATAAAAACTTAATACAAACTAAATGACATAGTAATAAAAATAATCATATGAGAATAACAATAGACTTAACTATGAAAAACTTAATACAAACTAATTGACATAATAATAAGCATAATCACGTGAGAATCACAATAGACTTAACTAAATAAAAAACTCAATAGAAACAACTTAATCAAAACATAAAAGAACATAAACTATAATTCAAGATTGCATGTGAAATGTAAAAAGAAATACCTAAAGTTGATGACAAACAAAATATGGAAGCAAACTTAATTGAATTTCAAAGACCACCAAAGATGAAATTATTTTTTTGAAGAAGAAGACTTTTTTCTCCTCTTTTTGTTTTCTCTGTTTTTTTTATTCCCTTTTTTTCACTCCTTTTTTGTGTCCCCGCAAATGAAAGAACAAGGGGGTTTAAATAGGTGTTGAGCATTAAAACCACAACTCTTCTTGAAAACTTAACAGTCAATGCATGCATTGGACTCTTTGTTTTCCCAAAGTGCCACCCAATTAAATATCCCCTTTTTCAGATTAATTAAAAGACTCTTATTTCTTTGAAGATGACCCATTTATTCTATTCATTAATTTAATAATAGTTATATGGGTCATCAGAAATTTAAAATAGGCCTAAATGTCATTGTAGATGACCCATTTCCTTTATTTATTGATCAATTTATAGACAATGGGTCATCTGAAAATTCTAAAATAGGACCAAAATGGTGACCATTTCATCAAGACAAAAACAATCATCCCACTAACACAAAACCTAAACATCTAAACTATTTTGAAGATCAAACACAACAAAATAAAGCAGAAAAATAAAAGCAAAACTAAAAATTAAAAAAAATTCAAGAAACAACACCAACATGATAAACTTAAAGAACATTAACAAAACAATACAAAATCTGACAACAAAACGACTTATATGGTCAAAAGAAAATCATAATGACACATTTAGATAGATGTTGAGAGGGCAAAAAGATGGCATACATTTTTGGGTAAATGAAGGTCTCTAGAAAACTTCGCCAAAATTCTTTTTGACGTATTTTGAAACTTAAATTTATATCAACTGACATTCCTCGAAAAGCTATACACATTTATGTAAAGGGTATGGGATGGGGATGACATAAACTTCATAAATCGAAGGAAAAAAGTGAAGATTCGTATTTGATTTTTCTTAAATCTACGGAGTTTGGCTATAGACATGGATAAATGGATCGTGGATTTGTGTAGAAGAGGGTGAAAGGAAGAGATGGTAAATTTTGAAGATTTTTCTGGCCAAAAAGGTGGTGGCTGCCGATGGAAGTGGCCGCGATGGTGGTGGCCGGCCGGCGGCAGTGGAAACAAAGGGAAGAAGAAAAATAAAAATCTAAATAGAAAATGTCAATTTTGGAGTTTTTGTATTTTTGTTAGGGTACAATAATAGCCCTTGGATCAGAATATCATGAATGGTTAAGATTCAATCTTGACTATTTCTATTGGATCGGGTCAAAATTATCTGGGCCATCAGAATTTGATCTAAATCAGCCCAATTCAAAAAAAATAGGGTCATTTGGGACAATAAAAATAATAATGCCAAAAAAGACAAACAAATCAAAAATACAAGTATAATTGTATTAAAAACATTATTATATATTATAGGGGTAAAATAAACACATTAGAAATTTGGGTTCATAGCATGCCCATCTTTGCTAGGAAACATGAAGAGTTTTCAATCAAGGAAGGTGAACGAAATGGCTAATTTTTTACTGTTTCAATATCCGATGAAGTCATTTTAGAAAAAATGACCAAACCTTTCTTCAGAGAATGCCTACATCTCCTTGATTAAAAGTAAATGAGGTCATTATAGTACGAGAAACTTTGATAGCCCAAACTACAGAAACAGTGGTCAAAAGATTGCTTCATATTTCATGTCATCATCTACTGCCTATAGTTACAAAGAAACGAGCTAGAGATCTATGTCTCTCTACATTATAAGAGTTACAAGACTTGATGTTTTTTCTTAGGGTCTCGTCTTGATCTTCGACTTGCTCTGTGCGTTATCTCTGAGATTTATCTTCATTCTCTCTTGGTTGCTAGTTGATCATTATCATGTGCATGTTTTAACTTAAGTTGGCAGATGAAACTCAAAAATCAAGATCACAAAATGGATCTAAAAGGATGTGTTTCTTTTAGGGAAGAAGAAAATTTGAGAATCTTTAATTGGGACGTATAGCCCTAGAAACAAAAGGAAGAATGAGTGTATTGTCCTAAGAGTTTCAAATAAGACGTATTGTCTTTGTGGATTGTCCTAAGATTGAGTTTATAACCCAAATGTGAATATGGTGTGTCTAACCCATGAATGATAGTGCGTATTGCCCAGGGTATGCATATGATGCGCATTGCCCATGAATAATGGATCAATGTGTATTGCATGTGAATAAGGACTGGTGTGTATTGCACATGAATTCAGATTGGTGCATATTGCACATGAATTCAGTATGGTGCGTATTGCACTTGAACAAATGATGGTGTGTATTTTCCATAAATAAAGGATGTGTGCGTATTTCATGAAATTTTGATTGGTGCGTATTGCTCGATGCTCTCGAATTGAGAGGTAAGAATGCGAATAGTATGAGATGAATTATGTGAAGACTTTGGAGAACTTCCTTTTTGTGATGTTTCATTTTTTACTTGTAATCTTGCATTTTCTTTTGTTTTTGGGTTGAGCAAAATAAAAAGAAAAGAAAATTGTAATCTTAATGTGGTGGTTGGTTTGTGGCCTCGATGCTCTGATGACTTGACCATACTCTTGACCAATTTCTCCTCCTCTACTCCAATTTCTTGGTTGGAAAACCTTTGAAGAATCATTTTTGTCAATTCAAATCTTTGGTACTACCAAATATCGTAGTGTGATTGATGTCCCAAAGAATGAATTCTTCTTTTGAATTTTTTTTAACCTAAGAGACTATATCGTGTCCCTTCATTAGTTTTCAGTGAAAATCTGAGGCATTTTTAGTCCTTGATCGATGGCATGTCAACTCAAATACTCAACCTTACCTTTTGGAAAACGCAGTAAGATTTGCAATCTTTTACCTTATTTCATCAAAGGATTATGCCGAATATCAGACTTAAGAGTGTAGAATATTGGATCAAGAAAGACTATGAACTTAAGGAAGGACATTCCATTTTAAATAAAAATGAGAAAGAGAACTTATCTGGAGGCATATATCGACATTGAGTGAACCATGACAAGCACTTTGGACTTGACCTCTAATCCGTTTGAGTTCCTTAGTTCTCAAAATCCGAGTCATCATCAATTGATCTATGTGTCCTTCATGCAGAGGTACTGAGAAATGGTCATCTTTGAAGATTTCTTCCAATGATGTTCTCTACCTTTATCATAAGGTGCCCCCGCAAGATTTTCACCAATAATATCTTCTCTTTTGTTATCTTATGGTGACTATGAAGTTTTTAACCGATAAGACTGTCTCATTTCAATATTTTTTATTTATTTTTACTTATGGTTCCCCCAAGGGTTCTCAATCATAAGTAGTTTGTTTTTTTCCAACCATGTTGTCTTTGATGATCAATAGTGTGCGCAAGACACATTGAATCTATCATTCTGAGAGTTGATCAAAATGTCGATCGCTAGAATAAAATTATAAACATAATTATAATCTGACACTATTCTGTCAAAAATAAAATTAAAAAATGCCAGTTTTCTGTAAATACTGGAAGACTGACTTTCTTTTTGGTATGACCAAACCCCAAAGGGTTGCCTACGTATTGTTTCGGAATTAGGTCAAACGTAGTTTAAATTTTAAAAGAAAGGATTTTTAAAAATTTTTTTTGAATAGGTTCCTTTGTTCTTCCAACCCTAAACTAGTCGCAATACCTCAGAACGCATTAAATGTAGTATCTCTTGACTGCATCCGCATTAACAACTAAGTCTATGATTTTTCCCTCCACATTAGTAAGGTGAAAGGTTCCTTTGGACAATACATCCTTGATAAGATACGAACCTTTCCAATTTGGGGGAAACTTTCCCTTGGCTTCTTCTTGGTGCGGGAGAATGCGCTTTAAGACCAGTTGACAAACTTTAAAGTGTCTTGGGAGCACCTTTTTTGTTGTATGCATGAGTCATCCTTTGCTGATAAAGTTGACCAAAATAGACAGTCGTCAATCGTTTCTTATCTATTAATGTGAGCTGCTCTAGTCGGGTTTTTACCCATTCAATATTTTAAATTTCAACCTCAACAATAATTTGAAGAGATGAAATTTTGACTCTCACTGGTATCACAGCCTCAATCCTATACACCAGTAAATAAGGAGTTGCACCAATCGAGGTGCACACTGTCATGCGATATCCTAAAAGTGCAAATGATAGCTTCTTATGCCATTGTCTTGTGCCTAGAGCCATCTTTCTGAGAATCATTTTTATATTCTTGTTGGCTGCCTCCACAACCCCATTAGCTTTTGGTCGGTATGGAGCAGAATTGTGGTGCACAATTTTGAACTGCTCACAGACCTCCTTAATCAGATTGTTATTAAGGTTTGCAACATTATCTCTGATGATAGCTCTTGGGATACCAAATCGACAAATGATGTTTGAATGGACAAAATCCAAGATCACCATCTTAGTGCCTGCTTTGAAAGCGATTGCCTCCACCCATTTGGTAAAGTAGTCAATTGCAACCAAAATGAATCGATGTCTATTAGAGGCTTTTTGGCTCAATTGGTCCGATGACATCCATTCCCCATGCAACAAAGGGCCAAGTAGCGTCCATGAGGTGCAACTCTAAATGAGGTGAATGAATGAGATCACCATGAACCTGACCTTGATGACATTTTTCACAAAGTGAAAGCAATCCTATTCCATGGTAAGCTAATAGTACCCCATCCGGAGTATCTTTTTTGCAAGGACATATACATTCATGTATGGTCCACATACCCCAGCATGTACTTTACTCATGATCTTATCGACTTCTTCATCACCCACACATCTCAACAAGTTCAAATTCCGAGTTCGTTTATATAAAATTTCGCCTTTCAAAAGAAACCATTAGTTAAACGTCTAATAGTTCTTTTTTGGATTCATTGGTATGTTTGGGGCATCTCTCTATCTTCAAAAATTTATTGATGTCCGAGTACCATGGGTCACCATCTGGTTATGCTACCACTATATTACAATAGTCATGTTGGTCCCGAACTTGAATATCTAATGGATTGGATATGGAAGCATTGAGGCAAAAGTAGCCAAGACATCTACTAATTCATTATGAAACCTGGGGATATATCTAAACTTGATAAACCTAAACCTTTTTCTAAGATCTTCCACACATTGTCTGTATGGAAAAAGCTTGAGGTCTCAATTTTTCCATTCGCCTTAAACATGTCGAATAAGCAAATCAGAATCTCCCAACACAATCAATTCTTGCACACCCAAATCTATTGCATTATTTAGACCCATGATGCAAGATTCATACTCAGTCGTGTTATTTATACAAAACAAGAGAAGTTGAGTTCTTGCAGGGTAATGTTGCCCTGTGGCCGATATTAGAATATCCCCAATCCCTGTGCCTTTTGCGTTGATTGCTCCATCAAAAGTACAATTGCTAGGCCTGATTTCCATCTGAACCTACTTGCTCTATTGAGTTAATATCTTTATCTGGAAATTATTTTTCAATGGTTCTTAGTCACTATCGACTTGATTTTCTGCCAAGTGGTCTGCCATAGATTGGGCTTTCATTGCAGTGCGAGTGACATATATAATGTCGATTTCAGTGAGAAAATTTTTCCATTTCGCAAGTCTTCCAGTTGGCATTGGCTTCTATAAGATGTACTTAAAAGGATCCATCCTAGATATGAGGAAAGCTGTGTAGGAAAAGAGGTAATGCCTTAACTTTTGAACTACCCAAGAGAGGGCCCAACCTTTCGAAGAAGGTGTACTTGACTGTATAAATAGTGAATTTCTTGCTCAAGTAGTAGATAGCTTGCTCATTCCTGCCCGTGGAATCGTGTTGAACGAGAACCAACACGGGAGGGTTGGACAAATACTCCTTGATTTTTTCAAAAGCTCATTGACATTCTCTGTCCATCTGATAGCAGTATCCTTCTTCAAAAGTCTGAAAATGGGATCACAAGTTTTTGTGAGTTGAGCAATAAATTATGTAGTTCAACCTCCCAAGTAGACTCATGACTTCGGGTTTTTTTTCGGGGGTGAAAAGTATCGAATGATTTTTATTTTGGAATGATCCAATTCAATTCCCATTCTACTAACAATAAAACCCAGAATTTTTCCAGATAGAACTCCGAATGCACATTTTACTGTATTAAGCTTGAGATGATATGTTCTCCCTCTTTCCCAGAATTTTCTCAAATCTTACACATGATCATCTTGTGTTTTAGACTTGATGATTACGTCAACGACGTATACTTCAATTTATTTAATCACCATATCATGAAACATGGTGGTCATAGCCCTCATGTAAGTCGCCCCTGCCACTTTTATGACGAAATGCCATGATTATGTAGTAATAAGTCCCCCATATAGTGGTGAAAGTAGTTTTCTCAGCGTCCGCTTAATACATCAAGATTTGATGATATCCCACAAAAGATTGAATGTCGTGTTTTGCACAATTATCAACTAGAATGTGGATATTAGGCAAGGGAAAGTTGTCCTTTGGACTAGCCTTGTTCAAATCCAGATAGTCAAGACAAACTCTAGTCTTTCCATCCTTTTTTGAAATAGGAACAACATTTGTCAACCAAGTAGTGTAAAGAACGCCTTGGATCACATTTGCATTCAGTTGTTTCATGAATTCTGCCTTGATTTTTTCACTCACGTACGGTTTGAATTTCCTTATTTTCCGTTGAACGAGTGGAAAATCAGGATTAGTGGGCAACTTATGAACCATCAAATCAGCACTCAAACCTGGCATGTCATCATAAGACCAAGAAAACAAATATTTGTATTCAAACAAAAGTTGTATTATGGCATCTCTAATTTCAGTATTGATATGAAGACTTATTTTTATTTATTTTACTTCATCAGTACTTTCCAAATTGATTGTCTCACTTTCACTAAGATTAGGGTTAGGTTTGTGCTCAAACTGTTCTAGTTCCCTATTAATTTCCCTAAAATCCTCTTCATCATATTCAACCTCTTGACTTCGTGATTCAACAATAGAAAACTCTTTGAAATCTGGAAGTGAATTACGCATGCACGTCATATTATATAGCCGACATTTACATAACTGAAAAATAGAGAATAAGAACTAGTCGAGGGGAAAAGACAAAATTTACTATGAAACTGGAATTTCATTTGACTGAAATCACAAAGGGTACAGAAGGGTTGACACTGATACAAAATACTTTGAAACATTCGGATCATAACCCTGAAAAAATGACAAAATACAAAAGAGTAGCAAAACAAACTATCACGATTCCCAATTGCTTAGATCAACACCTCAACTTGGACCATGTTCACTTCACAAAACAACTGACTAAGATCCTCAATAACTTCTTCAATATCTTCAAGAGTAAATGAAGCTTTCAAATATGGACCCTGAGGCTTGATAAAAGAATGAGATATATGGGGAATCGGTTATGGTAGTGCCCAATCAATCCTTCTATGGTTCTTAGCCTTATCTACATTTCTCTTGATTTGTTTGTACCCGAGGCCATAGGCGCCTTGGTTTACAAAGTGAGTAATAAGATCCATGATTCCTTGCGAACATAGTCCCAAACCTTTACCGGGTTGATAACAATATTTGAGCACTGTCGTTGCTACCATTGAAGAGGAATAGAGACATGGTTGGATGATGGGGTCTTTTTCTTTAAAGCGATCGACTGATAAGACCTCCCTCAAAAGATTGTTAAAAAACAAAATCACATCCTTCTTTTGCCTCAATGTATGGGATGGATAGATCTCTGTAAGTATGTGAATCATCTTTCCCGTGAATAATGATTTCTTGATGATTTTATTCAAACTTAACAACTTGATATAGAGTTGATGAGAGTGCCGGAGCCATGTGGATCCATAGCCTTCTAGTAGGAAATTATAAGATGTGTCCATATCTATTACTTGGAAAACAATCATAAAACCCACAGGTCCAATTGTCATTTTTAATTAATTTCACCAATGGTAGCCCTCCTTGGACCGTCATATGCTCGCACAAATACATTACTAGGATGAATTTAATTAAGGTTGACTTTCAAGCTTTGCAGCGTAGAAAGAGGACATATGTCTACCCCTGATTCTCCCATCTATCATGGCCCTCTTTAAATAGTACCCTTCACATTTCAATGTAAGAAGTAAATCTCTATTTTTTCCAACTCCCTCCTTGGGCAAATCGTCATTAGTGAATGTGAAGGTGTTTGACTCAAAGACGCGCTTGGCCATTTTCTCGAACTGATTTACTGTGGTCTCTTTCGGAAAATGTGCTTCATTCAAAACCTTTTTCAACACACAACGAAAGCTATTTTGAGTGCAAAAGTAGACAGAACAGTGAAATCTGTTCAGGGGTCTTCTTCAATTGTTCCACAACAGAGTAATCTGGAACCTTAAGCTTTTTTAGAAATTTTTCATCTTCTTCCTCAGTAACTGCTTTCTTTAGTGGAACTTGGATATTTGAGTCATCTTCCCTTTTCTATATTCTTTTGGAGAATTACATCTTCCGGAGCGTGTCAAACCTCCTACTGCATCAACCTCTTCAACAATCTTTGTTCCTTGATAAACCACCGCGATCTTGTAATAGCTCCAAGGGACATCTTTTGAATCAGTTATAGGATGTTGTTGCACGAGCTTAACAAATATAGGCTCTTTCAACTTGGTCAAGCAACTTTTATCCTATTGTGTTAATGAAAAACCTTTTGATACAAACAACTTAGGCATACCCGCTCGAACTTCAATCCCCTTTGAAACCCCCGTAAGACACAAACTTTTGTATCAAGATTGACGCCCTACACACTCAGAGATGCAACCGGTTCTAAACTCTTTATTGACTTGTTTTCTTCTTCGATCTTCCTAAACAACATCCCTTTTTTGCCAAGGAGTTTGTACTGTTGATCATCACAAACCATACCCACTACGTTGTTTTGAGTTGGAAGTGGGTTATTTGTCACGTTGGGAGTGTTTTCGTCATCTTTCACAATGAAAACGCCATGATTGATTAGCTTCTCTATCGCTCCCTTCAAGGTCCAACAATTATTAGTGGTTTGACCTGAGGCCCCTGAATGACACTCACATCTTTCATTGGCTTGGAAACCTAGAGCATTTGGATTCAGACGATGTTGTGGGATACACTCAATCACTCCTATCTTTCTTAACGTTTGAAACAAGTTGGAGTACGACTCTCCTAATGGAGTGAATTTCCTTTTCTGTGCCTACTCTTGAGCATAATTTTTCGTAGGAGGAGGGTTGTAAGGGACCTGATAGGGTTGTTGTGGGATAAGGTTTCCTTGAGTTGAGGCCCTATAATGTGGGTGGTTTGGAGGATGCACGTATGACTGAGCATTGTAGACCGTGTATAGAGATGGAGATACTATATATTGAGGGGCATAAGGGTAGTAATGCTAAGGATAGCTAGGTTATGTGAAAACCTATTTTTTTACGTGTTTATTTTACCCCCATCATATATAGTAATGTTTTTTTAGATAATTTTATATGTATTCTTGGGTTGTTTGTCTTTGTTGATATTATTATTTTTTATTGGCCCAAATGACCCAATTTTTTTTGAATTTGGCTGATTTAGATCAATTTCTAATGGCCCAATCAATTTTGACCCGGTCCAATAGAAATGGTCAATATTGAATCTCAATCATTCATTATATTTCGATCCAAGGAATATTATTGAATCCTAACAAAAATACAAAAACTCAAAAATTAATATTTTCTATTTAGATTTTTATTTTTCTTCTTCCCTTTGTTTCCACTACCGCCTACGGCCACCACCTTTTTGGCCAACAAAATATTCAAGAACGTACCATCTCTTCCTTTCACGATCCTCTATACAAATCGACAAACCATTCATCCATATCTATAGCCAAACTCCATAGATGTAAGAAAAAACAAATAAAAGTCTTCACTTTTTCCTTAGATTTACGAAGTTTTGGTCATCCCCATCCAAAAAGCTTTGTATAAATATGTCGAGCTCTCAAAGAGTTGTCATTTCATATAAATTTTAGGTCCAAAATCCGTAAAAAAAAAATCGGCGAAATATTCCCGCGACCTTCATTTACCCAAAAATGTATGTCAATCTTTTAACCCTCTCAACCTCTATCCAAATCCGTCATTATAATTTTCTTTTGACCATATAAATCATTTTGGTGTCGGATTTTTTATCTTTTTGTTAGTGTTCTTTAAGTTTATCATGTTTGTATTGTTGCTTGAATTATTTTATTGTTATTATTATTTATTTATTTTCAATTTCATAAATACAACCCGAAATCTTAAAACAACAATGGAAACCCCCACCCTAGAACTGAAAGTCACAAAACATCAAGTAGTCTTAGATTAAGGAGATGCAACCCAAAATAATAAAACAACTTAAGAAGTCTAAGCACAACCACATGGACAAAGAAATAAAAAGGAATATGTGGTCGTTTAGAAGAGGTAGCTCACCATTGGGTTCAGTTAGCACTGGACTCACTGTTAAGGTCACGAAGCAATCACCTCAATATGTCTTGTACTGACCAAAGAAAAAGTAACAGCAGTATCAGTATGCAAAACACATTGTATTAATAGGATCAATGCCCAATTCAAAAGATATGAATATAAACCGATATGTAAACATAGTAAATACATGACAACATATAATCAACCAAGTCAGCCATACAATAAGACTCTCAATGACTAATCTTGACTTCACATTTATACGAAGCATGTCCCACACGATGACATATATGCCTGGTTCACTCAAGGAACCCACATGCAAGATAATAATCAAATATGTACAAGGTGTGGCACCCCATCCAATAAATAGTATCTGATATCAAGCGAGGTACCCAAGTCAAACCATTAATAATTTGTACCGGTGTGTTATTTAAATCAATCATATAGATCCCTTACCAGGCTTATTCCTGAGCCAACCAATAATATGTACTAGGTGTGTTACATGAGCCAACAAGAGATATCTAGTACTAGGCGTGGTACCTGAACAAATCGATAGTCATGCAAACACAATTATAACCATGATGAAATACAAAACACTTGTACTTACAAATAAACGAACACCTTCATTTCTTGAGATGTTAACAATTCCTCATTTCACATTCAACCATTATATTTTTCCTAACATGCATTGTACAAGTTTAGCTATAGAAACATTTAACATGCATACATATACATAAAATTAAAACAAACAACCTACCTTGAATCAAGCCTTGGAAGCTCTGTCAAACCTAAGTCTACCCCTTGTTATGGGTCCTAGCTTGTTCTTGGTTTACGGACAATTTAAATACATATACTCAAGCCGAAATGAGAAAAACATGGGTTATACTCAAACCGCAAACCCCAAGAAATTCTCATAATCATTTAACCTAAACTAGGGTTTTACATAGTTAAATCAACCAAAACCCTCCCCAAGCAATTACCCATAAATTGTACAACCAAGCTTAGGGAGTATTTAACAAACCTTTAATAATTATCTTGATGAAAAATATGGAGCATTCATACTAGGTATCCCTTGCTCTTCTTAAAATGTGTTTGCAATTAATGAGCGATTTAGGAGTAAATTATGTATAAAATGTGACTTACATCGCTATATTCGCCTCAAACCTATATAAAAATTCTACCTTAGTGAGATCACCCACTATAGCAGGAATTAATCCCTCCCTCTATAGGATAGTGCACATGACAGAAACTTGGAAATCCTTCCAAAGGTATCTCTTTCACAACATACCATTGAATCTTCATCTTCTAAACTAACCCCTTCGCGGCAAATTTGTTATCAAGAGTTCTACTTACTCAAATTCATTTCAGAAAATCCTTATAGACTCATTGTCGTATTAGTTAATAGAAAAACCAACCCAAGCCTATATATTTTACCCAATCCTTTTGTAGATTGTCCTATACCTCTCCTTTCTAAGGTTTCGTCTGAGACTGACCTAGCCTAGAATTTTCAATTTAGTACTTCAAAAGGTTTCTCCCGAAAATTCTTTCACTTTTGATTTATCCTTAACGTCCGGAAGGATCATACAAGAGGTCTGACATCAAACATAAGTTCTTATGTGATTTTGTACTATACATTTCTTTTCTTTGTAGGATATTTTTCCCATGAGAGTTAAGTTATTTGGTTGCATTATTTCCTCCTAAGTAATTTATTATAATAGTGACATCATTTTATTTCTATCCATGGAGAGTTTTTTCTTCATAAAAGGAACATGTAACTCATTTTGAAAATATTAAAATAATCTAATGTAGGAATGGCAATTAAAAGCACACATCTTTAGATCTTATTTAAAATATCTAAAGTGCACATATAAGTTTGTCCCTTATAATTGTGGAGGAGTTCATAAACACATAAATTTATTTTTTGTGGTACCAACAAAATAAATCCTTTTTCTCTTATTGTACATGGCTACATGCGATATAATTTATTTTGATGAAGATTTCATGCCAAAAGTTTTTTATTATTTGTGTTTCTGAAATCATCTCCACTATGTTGACAAGGAAATATATTCATAGAGCAACCACATGATATTTCTAATTTCTAGATGGTTGAACAATCATCTCCAAATTTATAAAATAATTTATTTTTTGATGAATGGGTAGAATGCTTCCATTGATTCTAAACATGACATTTCTCTGATATGTCCTCTGTCTAGTTATTACATCATTTAAGTTACTAACTCTATATTTAAATTTGAGTATGATTATAGAAATATGTGTCATTCTCAAAGTAACTTTCAATTGTCATACTTGCATAGACTTCACAAAAAAAATACAAAAGCCTAAATCACTTCTTTCCTTGAGAATTTTTTTCTATTTAAATACACATGTTTTATCAACCATTTAATTCATATGAGCCTGCGCATTTGTTTACACAAACTTTGCTTTTGGCAACATTCTTTTTGAGGTATTTGTTCCAAATTCACATTTTACAGCCAAAGACCTTTTTTATCTTTAGTTTTTTCTATCTTTTAATTGTGGTAACTAATATTATCAGTCGTCTTAACTTATTGTTCGAACTATTCAAAAATGTCATCAGGTGCATATCGGATCTTTTAAAAGTAGTAAATATTTTAAGTTGAAAAGTATGACGATGATTTAAACACGTATCAAAAAATATGTATTACTTTTGAAGAATAAGACATAAACATCTAACAATATTTTTGAAATTTCGGAACATCATAATTTGAAAATTTTTATTTTTGGTGAGGTGCACATAGTGTCAGTTGTATGAGGATTTATTTGGCTGCCAAATGTATGTAGGACCCACATTTCACTTTCCTTTTATTTCCTTTTCTCATCCATTTTAATCTTTTTTCTACTCCTTTTTCCTGACAACTCTTTCTTGCATTTTTTTTTACTTATTAACTCTTACTACCTCCATCCATGTTTAATTGGCATGATTTTTATTTTTAAAGTCAAAATATAAGAATTTTGACTAACATTTTAAGATGTATTTTTTCATCATATTGATATGAAAAAAATTATTTTTTTTTATAGTTTTTGAATATCTAAATTTCATGTTAAAAGCATTAACTTAATGTAGTATAATTTAACTTTGAAAAATAGTCAAATTGATTTTCAAAAAGCTCAGCGTGACAAATAAAAGTGGACAAAGGGAGTAATATAATTTTATTTTTAAAGAATATTTACTTTTTCATTTTTATTTTGCATTCGATATCTGCATTAATATTCGATTACTTCATATTGCATCGTTAAGGCTTTTTTCAAAGACAATAAAATTCGATTATTTCATATTTTATATTTGCATTATCTGCATTGTAGCCTATCAAGAGTTTTTCATATTCAAAACTTGGACTCGAGACTTCTAGTTAAGTGAGAAGCAACAATATCCTCGGCACCATAATTTGTTTGAGGAAAAACAAAAATGGGTGTGTCAAAAAATTTAATTTTTTTTTTTGGATGAGTTTTAAGAAATTGAAGAAAGTGGATGAGTTATAATTGCACATATATATAATTAAAAATAATGATAATATAATAATACTAATTAATTAACACATTTAAACTTTTTGACACACCCACTTTGATTTTTACTCAAATAAATGATGAGCAAAGGATGATGTTGCCTCTCAACTAACTAGAGGTTTCGAGTTCAATCTTTGAGTATGACAAATTCTTGATAAGAAGTATATCTTTTCGAACAAAACCCTACATAAAGTAAATATGAATTAGTCAGATTTCAATGTATGTATATATCGAATGATTATATTAAGAATCAACAAGTAGCAAAAAAATGTAAAAAAAAGTTGTGAGGAGAAAAGTGTAGAAAAAAGGTTAAAATAATTGAGAAAAGAAAATGAAAGGTAGTGGAATGTTGATCCCATATACCTTTGGCAGCCAAATAAGTTTCATACAACTAATACTACTTTTTTTAAAAAATGTTTGCATTTCATCATTAAATAGTTCATATGTCTGCATCTCGATCAACTATTATCTATATCATATGATCATGATCCTGTTCATATGCCCCTCCACCTTGATCATGATCATGATCATGCTCATTAGCACCTCCACCATCTTCTTCATACTTTTCATCTTCTTCATCTTGCTCATGCTCATTAGCACCTCCATCGTTATCATGATCCTATCATCTGTCCCTCCACCTTGATCATGATCGTGCTCATTAGCACCTCCATCATCTTCTTCATACTCGTCATCTTCTTCATCTTCATCAATATACATCAGCTTATTATTACAATCAACAAGTTCGAGCGCGTTCATCAAAAAAATTCCTTCTCTACCATATTACTTCATCTACCATATTTTCATACTTAGGATACATGAGTTTCAATTCATGAGATACATGTATCTGCCGAATTATAAAATTGAGATACATATTTTATTTGTTTGAGTTAATTGGTTATAACCAAATTCCTTAATATAAGGGGGAAATCAAGAAGTGTATCTATTTTAATTAATTTAATTTTATTATTATTTGAAATAATAAATTCGATATATCATTTATAAAAGACAAAACATGTATATCTTGGTCATGCAATTTGTTTATTTTATTTTATTACTCTTAAAATAATAAAATTCATTAATTTCATGTATATATTATCTATATATGATATATCCAACAAACAAAACACTTAAATATGTATCATACAAGTAGATTCATATGTACCATAGAAGTTTCTAATATTAATTGTGTAATTGTTATACATGTCTAGTATATGATAATATTAATTTTATGTATCTATTTATAGATCTAAGTTTAATTTTATGTATCGATTATTAATTTGACCAATAAAGTATCAATTTCATACATTATATTCAAATGCATGTGTCATCCTACGTGTTATTTTTCGTCCTACATGCTGTCCTACGTGTATTGTTCCATGTAGGACTTATTTGTTTATTTATTCAAAAGTTGGATAATTAAAGTGTCTGTTTGTGCATTATGAAAGTTGGAGGTCAAAGTTAAAATTTGAAGCCAAGTTTATGTCAAATATATGTATTATGTCTTTTTGAATTATGAGCCATTAAAATGGAGCAAACAATATAAAACCCCTACAAGAAATTGACTAGAAAAAATCTAAACCATCAAATCAAATACATGATACGATTTAAAATAAATATACAATAGAAAAAACTAAAGATAATATTACATTGTCACTTTAACTTATGCTAATTATGTAGAGTTTGATATGAATTTAGCATATGCAGAATTTTTTTTAAAGTGGTATTCTATTTAATATTTCTAAAAATAGAGAAAAAGCATGTATATGTGGTAGGTAAGTATGGGCAGATATGTAGTTTTCCTTGTTTGAATGCTCAGATCTACGTGGCCTAAGGCCTAACATCAACACGTGATAAGCAGAAATTTGTTGGTGGATTGTTGAGTTTTTCAAGTTCGTTTCAGTAGATAAGAATAATTGATGGTTGCAGAAGCTGGATTTTTCCATGTTTGTTGCTAAGCAGAAGTTGTTGATTTCGATTTTCACTGGTGCTGAAAATCACTGAATCGAAGGTCTTTTTCTTCCTCATTCTTCGATTTTGCTTTCAAATTGTAATTTACTTTTGTTTTCATCTTACATGAGGATTTTATATTTATTTTCTCCGCTTATCTTGACTGATCTTTCGCCCTAGCCCTTTTCTACTGAAATTAACAAAAATATTGTTTGTTTGTTCTTTCCGTTTTCAAATAATGAAGGGAAAAGGGGAGAAACATGAAGTTTTTTAGCCATATCTTGCTCGAGATTAACCTATTGGTTAGTCCAGAAATTACAAATTAGTCATCTTCATTTTAGTGAATTTGTGGAGCCAGATTTTTTCGTGCTCGATGTTTAGAATTCATGAAAAATCCATAAAATGAGTTGCCCTGATTTCACTTTAGTAGAAATGTGATCTCATGTTTTCAAAGTTATACTTGATTGCTTGATTCTCGTGTAATCTATGCCTTTTCTGGAATTCCAAATCGGTGAATAAATTCAATTCTTAACAATAGTTGACATCTTAAAAAGGTTAAAGCATAATCTCGTTGGAGAAAAGTGAAAACATCAGCAAACCTAAATTAGTTATGTAATTTTGATGTATTAACATAGTAATTCTTTTTCGCGTATAGAATCAGTTCGCAACATGATGACAGCAGAGGTAACAATAAGAAGTCAAGCAAAAGCGAAAATACACAATTGGTAAAGCAACTGTTAAATTCAAATTGTTGAAAGTAGCACATGAACAGTAGCTATATGGTTAAATCTTCAGACAGAAATATGAAATTTAAATCTAAGCTCTAATATTAGAGGAAATAAGCATTAAAAGTTTAAGAAATTCCTAAGTAAGTGAATTTTTATTACTTCAAGAGTGGTCCTTAAGGGAGTACAACTAGCGATTGATACTTATAAGCAAGGCTAAGCATAACTCTTTTACATGCATTTCATCTCTATATAGACATAACTAACCTTTTACCTCTTGTCCTGTTACTGTGATTGATATGTTTAGGCTTGTTCCGTTTGCTGTTTTCATCATCGTCCCGTTCATGGTATTCTTATTGCCCGTGTTCTTGAAGCTGTTTCCAAACATGCTGCCATCTAATTTTCAAGATTAAACTTCTATCCTAATCCATGACCTCCAAATCTTCCTATCTAGGGTCATGTCCTCTGTAAGCTGCAGGCGTGCCATGTCCGGTTAAATGATTTTGTGCACATTCTAACAAATTGCAGTGTCATTAGAAATCTCCGATTATTACTTCTGCGTTTACTTAAACAAAAGAGTATATCCTCCAAAAGATCATCAACTTATTTTTGGAGTGGTTCACTTATAGGAAGCTTTCAAGAGGAGGTTGATTGCGAGGATAGAGTATGCAAAATTTCTTCAAGACACTGTCAAGGCCTCATCGTATATGGAATTGGATTTTTTTTATCTTCAATGCATCTGTGAAAAAAGTTGAAATAAAAGAGTAGGTAAATGAATACCAGGAGTGCTCCTCCATATGCATGAGCACTTGCTTTTCGTTAATGTATTTTACCATTTATGTTTTCAATACCACTTGTTGGCAACTACCACAATATTGATTGAATGTTTTTTTGTAATTATATTTCAATACCTCTCTTGTAAGTACATATCTTATTTCAATGACAATTTAGAGTTATTCATATCGTAGCTAAAGGCTTAAGTTTTTAGAGAAAAAATTTTGCGCTTGCCCCTGCTCATTGTTAGATGTGTAAGTGGAAATGATAGTTATGGTGACTTCTCATGGTCTGACATTTAGCATCGGTAATTTTGAGGGTTTTGTCCAATCAGGTGCACTTGTTTTTACAGTGTTTTTGACATGACAAGTCTTTTCTGCAATGTTCAGACTTTACATTGTCGGAACTGAGATTTTTCCTCTGCTGGTTGCAGGATGGTCATAGTAATGTTCTTCTTGTTGCTGGACCTTCTGGTGTTTGACCCTACTTGTGCAATTAGTCCTCATTCTAACAGCCATAGTGATGTCAAACTATGATGACTCTGCAGACTTTAAGCACACGCTGCTGGGACGGACTCCTTCTATCTCTTCATAGTGCTGGTGCTTGTAAGGTTGCGTTCCTCGATAGACTTACTTTGGATTTTCATCTGTTTATCTTGAATCAAATGTCAAACATCCCCTATGAGTATGAAAACAGGATAAATCAGCTTCCTTGGCTAATTTTAAGCAATTTAACCTGCAATACGTCAACATCACCCACAGCCTGCAGGCCAAAGAGCACAAAATAGTTCACTCTTTGAAATCCACAAATTGAGTTAGAGGAGTCTTTGACGGTAAAACGCCAGGGGAGTTTATTACTTTTCATAGGTAGGGGAGGAGGCAGTTATCCAACATTAGATTCTAAGTTACTAGAGTACGCCAACTTTTTTTTTTTACTTGAGTTCATGATTTTCAGGTCAACTTCAACCCTGTCACTGTTAATTCAATCAAGAAAACACTTACAGCTATATGCAGAAAGGAGCAGTGTGAAGTTGGCACTGATTCGATTGATCTAATAGCCAAAGCTAGTGGAGGTGATATCAGACAGGCAATTAATTCTCTGTAGTATCTCTGTCTTAAACCACATAAAAGGCCTATTCTATCGTCAAAAGAAAGACTGGATAATGCTGGTTGTTTGGATGATGTGTTTGGTATTCCATTTGAAAAGATGAAACTCTCTCTATTCCATGCATTAGGCAAGTTTCTACACAACAAAAGACAAAGTGAGCACACAATTACATCAGGTACATCTGACTAAACTTCATTCTCAAGATACAGTGAGTTGCAAGTGCTTTTGATTGTGAATTTGCAGGAGCGGCTCAAGCATATTAGTGTCCTAAAGCAAAAATAAAATGATGTCTTAAACTTGAATTGATAATAACTTTTATATAATTGATTTCTTCTAGCTTTCAGTTCATAATATAACCAATTATTCTAAATTATTTTCATGAGATATAGTACTCTAAATATGTCAAATTTCTTTTAATAATTCCTTCATTTTTCATAAAAAATATTACTTTTTTTCTACAAATACTATTCAATATTTGTTTTAAAATAATAACTTATAACCTATTATTATTAAAAATGAGGCCCCTTGAATTTGGGAGCCTAAGACAGATGTATTTTTTTTAACACTGTCGAGCCACCCCTGTGAATTTGTGAATCTTCATGTTGAAGTGTCTGCTTTTATTTGAATAAAAGTCATTTTATTGCAGCAACGACATACCAAGTGTAGTCTCACAAGTGGGATATGAGGAGTTAGACAAGTTGTTTTTCGACAGACCCGTGGTTCAAGATTAAGAGAAGTGAACTATTGTTGTATTTATTGGTTAATAAAGAAAACCTCTAGTTCTTCCACCTTTAACTGGAGGTCTTATGTTTGAACCTTTATAGGAGGCCCCAAATCTGAATTATCAGATGTTTAATCAGTAGACTTTCAATGGGGTTCAAGAAAATGACTAATGCAGAAATAATTATTTAATTTAGGGACATTAGCTAAGGCTCCAAAAATTGGAACTTCCGTTATATGAGGTAGGAGCTAGGAAGTATCATCTTGTTTTCGGAAACAAACTGGACGAGGTTCCGTAAAGAGTCATTATACATTCACTTAAGGACTCGAGGCTATGACGTATAAAGCTAGAATATATATACTAATGACCTGAGAGATGATGTAGTCACATTTTGATTTATTTAGAAGCAAACTCTATAATGAAAAGACTAGTTTACAGCTAACTCATTTGTTCTCTTAGAGAATCTCATTTCTGCATACATCACCTCGAGACCAAGAACAGATTGATGAGAATTGAAAAGAAACTATAACAAATTAGTACCATCTACGTGTTCAAGGATTTTGTGCATTTGCTGATTACATTTGTTCAAGTTTGGACTATTGTATATTCTGGTCATCATTTAACAAACAAATTCTCTGTCCAAGGATGAACATATAATGGAAAGACGACCTTTCTACTAGTATCTTTGTCTGTAACCGAAATTGTGAGTATTCATATAGCCGACTCCAACTTATTTGGGATTGAGGCATAGTTGTTGTTGTTTAATGCTTGCAACCTTAGTTTATTAATGTTAAGGATGTTTTGTTTTGCGACTTGCAGTGGGCTAACAACCTTTGTCAAGGAGCCGCGCTTCCACTACCCCTTCCTCTAAAGGTAATTCGTCCTCATTTCTAAGCTCGATATATTGTTTCCGTTCTAGCAATTCAGTCAGTAGATTGAACATCGGATTATATACAACCTCGTGAACATTATAACCAATCAATATAGAGTCAAAATATAAAGAAGTAAACATCAAATGTCCTTAAAACAAAAAATAGCACTCCAGTAGTCACGCCCCGAGCTACCCCCGAGATGCGGACACGGAACCTAGGATCACAAGTGATCCCAAGCTAGCCTGCTGGCATGATCATGAGCATACTAAGATAACAAACTATTGCGGAAGGTAAATCATACTTAAAATTAAAAGATGGGGAATACCCATATTCTATAACTGAGATATTTGAAAATAATGAGTTTAATACAAAAGAAATATTACCTCAATACTAAGCTGAATCTAACTATGTCTGAAAATAGCCTCTAAACTAGACTAGAAATATTGGGACAAGCCCCAGCTAAATCTAGCAAAAACTGAAACTAAATGACTAAAAACTGAAATGAAACTCATGACTTTGTCCTCGGAGAATGAGGACTCACCACTGAATCTGCTGAACTGCAGATCGGGAAATCAATCTATGTGTGATCTAGATGCTGAGAACCTGAACCTACTTCACGAGAAGATGTAGCGCACATATGCGTCAGTACTTGAAAGGTACTGAGCATGTAGGATAGAATACTGCTGCAATAAAACATAAATGAACAAGCACAAAAACAAGTATAATAATCTGAACATGATGTGCTGATTTCTGAGCTAACTAGATGCAATGACCAATTTATAACATGCTAAAATTGAATACTGAATATATTGATAAATGGTCAATGCAGAGAGTCTGACTGAACTGTGGGAGCTACTATTAACCGATAATAAAACCACGTGAGCTAAATGTGGAGTCCGATGTATACACCCCATCGAGAGGACCCAATATACCCTGCCAAAGGTATAAAGGCATGTTGGCGTGATCACTAAATTGATTGCCCACAGAGCGGACTTACAACCTACTCGGCTAGTAGTTCTGGGATTATTTGGGTACGCTAAACCCTAGTTCAACTCGGTGTTATGCTACTCCCAATGAATTCTGTAAATTAACTGATTATATCTGAATTTCTATAAATACTGGATAGCTCGAAACTGAACATGCAAACTAAGAATGCAATAATTAATCTTGTAATTATGCATTTATAACTGAAGCATGTAAACCTGAAGTGTCTGAAATATATGACCTGCATGTGTAATTCAAGAACTAAAGAAATACAAAACTAGGGTTCTGAAATTCCTGCGATAATTGAGTAATAACATGATAATCTGATTTGGAACATATATTTATAAATTCATGAAGTTATATCAAAGTTGTAGAAACCCTAGGTTTAATCATGATAAGAGAATCAATAACTGACTGAAACTAAGAACCCAATGGGTGACAGGAACCCACTAGTGAAATCCCACATACCTGGTGATGAAATCCACGGGAAAATACTTAAGTTTCGGGACTGGAACTGCTGGAGCTTGTGGCGTTCTTGAACTAAGGTTCTTGAGCTTTTTTCTCCTCTCTTGCTTCTAATTTTCTAAGTTTTGATTTAATGATTTGACTTGGATATGTTTTAATTATGTTTCTAGGCTTAAACTGACTAAAATCTAATGATTTATGGTCAAAACGACGTAACTTAGGGTTTAAACGGAGTGGGAAAGGTCAAAAAAACCCCTGGGAAAGTTGCTGTCGGGCCACACGACGGCCAGGGCTGACGGTCTGTCGTGCGCCCGACGCCCCGTCGTTGGATCCATCGTGAGGGCCTGTTCGACAGACCTTTACTAAAATAGGCATAACTTTGTACTAGGAGGTCTGATTTTAGCAAGGTTGGTGGATATGGAAAGATAATTCAATCATCTATATGTGGGTAGGTCATGGGCTAAGAGTTATGATCATTTTAAGTTGACCCAACTGCATTTCCCCTTAACAGGCTGCAAATTTTCCACCTACGGACCGTAGGTCCACCTACAAACCATGCTGGTCATCCATAGATCTTGTCAGAGAGTGGTTGAAGGGAGTCTTGATCGACGGTCACGGACTACGGACTGTCATGACCTAGGAACCGTAAGTCCGTCAGGCGTCCAAGACTTAACCAATTTTACTAGGCTGAAATTTTTATGAGTTTCTGATCCCATCGACGGTTGTGCAGGACGGACCGTGGTTCAGGCTACGGTCCGTCGATGCCACCGTTGGTAGCACCTGTTGATTTTTTTGAAAAATTAATTTTTGGTATGTGTTGGCTACGGGGTGTTAAACAAGTTCCTCTAGTTGTTTCAAGTCTATCTCTTTTCTACTGACAAGTTAAAGCCGATATTCTTTGTTCATGTATTAATTATTGCTAATATTTGTTCAAGTCGGTTTGATGGTGTCTTGTTTAGTATAGTGTGTTGTCATTTTGAAATGGTTTAGAATCCTTGCTCGTGTAAATGGTTTAATCCTTTTGTATAGTTTTAAGTTTGTTATTGTGTAGTATATGATAATGAAAGGAAATTGTTTTAAAGTTCGGATTTTTCCACATCTATCCATGTTTTTGAGTTTGGATAAAGTCACTTATTGCGTATTCTCCTTTGCAGCCAGCTGATTTTAGTGACAATAATCATAGTCAAACCTGTTGAGGTTGCTTAAAGTGCTGCAAGTCCCTTCTTGAGTTTCATTGTTATTGATTTGAAGTTTAAGCAAGTTTATGTAGTGATTTGAAGTTATAGCAAGTTTTTGCAGTGATTTGCAGTTCAAGCAAGTTTTTGTTGTGATATGAAATTTCTTCTCATCATAATGGTTGAAGCAAATGACATATTTCAATTAAGTTTGTAAAACTAATTGTACACTTTATGATACACTTTTATGTTGAAATATTGTGTTATTTCTTAATACTGAAGTGCCCTTTTAGGTTTGACATTGATGCACATGTTAGTTAATTAATTTATTATTAGTATCTAAAATTGAATATTCCAGGCAAATGTTAAAAAAAAGTTATATTTCAAAAATTGAAGGAGTTTAAGCTCTTGTTAATTTTAATATAAAATTTATTAATTGTGGGGTTTTTGACTCCCCCGAGTTCACAAATTGTTGGGGTTCTGACTCCAACTCCTAGAATTTGAAATGCGGTTGGGGTTCGAAATCCCCGCTAGCAAACCCCTACTAATGGTACCAGCAGTTGCCAAGAAACCCCCGTGACTTAATTGTGACACACCTAA
This sequence comes from Solanum pennellii, assembly GCF_001406875.1. Classification (NCBI taxonomy): domain Eukaryota; kingdom Viridiplantae; phylum Streptophyta; class Magnoliopsida; order Solanales; family Solanaceae; genus Solanum; species Solanum pennellii. Next base: position 55,232,839 of record NC_028646.1, on the reverse strand, counting down.
TTCCAGGAGTTTATTAAACTCCCGCAACACTAAATTGCGGGGGTTATTGACTCTTACAGTATGTAATTATAACTACCAAAATTTGAGTCTTTTTTTGTAGTGAGGGTTGTGTTGTAAAATTTACTTTTTGGATGTTTAGTATCTTATCTAGTATCAGGCCCTCTGTAGTGGACATGGTCCCACTATAACAACGCTTAGACCGCTATAGCGGGGTAAGTTACCGCTATAGTGGCGCCGCCATAGCGAGCTTAGGGAAGCTATAGAAAGAGAATCGGGATTTTATGCAGTAAAAAAACCCAAAACCACTATTTTCTGCATTTTGAGTTCTTGAACATGGGAGGTCCAATTTTGAACAAATTACATCAATTTTCTTATAGAGTTCATCGATAAAGGTAAGAATCTAGGTTATTGCTATTTGGGGAAGGTTTTGACATGATTTCATGGTGGGAAAGAACTCTAAGTTGGAGAAGATGATCATATTTTAGTCGGGGAGGATTTGCTAATAATCCAATAAATTAATGTGCCATTTGTGATTGATTGTTATTTGTATTGTTTTTTTAGACCAAGAATAAGTTGATGCACTTCGCAAGGGAAAAATAGGGTGATTTAGAGTTTTCAAGAGATTTGATTTAAAATAGGTGATGGTTGTACATTTTCGATCTATGTGTTTATGCATGTTTATTTTTTTGTAATATCGATTGTGCAATGAATGACACAGAAACATATGAAATGGCATCGTGTAGATAATCTCAAGCAATGAATTTGTGATTGTGACTTGTGGTTTCTGATTAGCCTTGTTCATTGTGCTATATGATTGTGCATGATTTTTTGTGATTGTTGGTTTGCTCGGGTATTACACCAGTACACTAACTATGGGTGGCTTGGGTAACACACTGATATACTTGACATGAAAGGTATGTGTTGAGACGTCAAGGATAGGGCTTGTATTGTAAAAATGGCCTTTTTTAGATGTTAAACATCTGATCTAGTGTCAAACCCTCTTGTAGTGGATGGGGTCCCTCTATAGCGACACTTAGACCTCTATAGAATGGTAAAATACAGCTATAGTGATAAAATAAAAATTTTATGCCAAAAAAACTCATTATCCCTATTTTCCACACTATTAGTTCTTGAACTTGGGAGGGGCAATTTTGGACAGTTTGCATCACTTTTCTCGCGGAATTCATTGATTGGTAAAATTCGATTCTTCAACCTTGTAAATTAATTTAAAGCTATAGAATCAATGATAGTGGTATATATTGAGGGAAGGTGTCAACATGATTTCACGGTGGGAAAGATCATTATGTTGGGAATATTATCATATTCTGGTCGAGTTAGGATTTATTAATAATTTGGGCTAATTAATATGCAATTAGTTATTGATTGTTGCTCACTTGTTTGTATTGTTTGTTTTAGACTAAGAACACGCTAATACACTTCACAAGGGGAAAACTTGGGTTATTTAGAGCTTCCAGGGGGCTTGATTCAAAAAGGGTGAAGGTTGTATGTGTATGATTTATGTATGTATGTATGTGTATTGCTTTGTAGTATCATCTGTGAAATGCATGGTGGAGAGACATATGAAATGTCATCATGTAGGTAATCTCATGCAACAAACTTGTAATTATGACTTGTGGTTTTCAAGTGGTGTTGTTCACTATGCTTGTGATTGTGCATGCTTGTTTTTTATTGTTGGCGGGATTGGGTACCACGCGGGTACACTAATTATGTATGGATCAAGTACCACACTGGTACACTATCTATGTATGACTGACATACCACGCTGGCATACTAACTATAGATAAGTCGAGTATCTCACCAATATACGAATAACTTGGGTTTGGGTTGTGTGAGAGAATCAGGTGTGTGATTGTGGTATTATGAAAGGACTAATATTTTTATTGTGATCATGTGGGACTTATAGTTATGCATTGTTTGACTGAAGTGTTTTTGTTTCATAACGTGTGACTGAAAGGCTATGTGGTAGATAACTGTTGTTATGTCATGCATTGTTCTTTATTACTATATTGTAGTGACTATTTACATTTATATCTTAGATTGATCTCATGGTTCTACCAGTTCACTATGGTTTATATATTAATACTACACATGTGCTTTTCCTTTTTGAGTATAAGGAATCTTCCAGCAATTGATCTGAGACCATAATTAAGAGACGCCTCATTTCGAGTCCAATGGTGAGCTTTGTCTTTTAGGTTACCATAGATTCTTCGTCATCTTATTGTCCATTTGTTCGGACATAAACTTATAGACTTTAGGCCATGGTTAGTTTCGGAGTTGCATCCGAGATTGACAATTTTAGATTTTGGTATGATGAATTTTAGTTCTTAGAGTTAATTTCCACATCAAAATGATTGGGTTGAGTTTATGGGGACTCGGTTCTCTTCTTAAGAGAATTGTTCTCTTTATTATATGCTAAAACTTAATTTCATGTATATAATGTTGAGTTGCTTTCGAGTTAGTCTTTGATTTTCCCACCAGGTTCGTTGTGAATGATTCAAATAAGGTCGTCAATTGTGTATCTAGGGTTATTGAAAGGCAAGTGAGGAGGTTATTTGAGAAAGCTTGAAAAAATCAAAATAAGTAGACTTGAAAAAGAGTCTATACAATCTTTGACTATGTAGTATTCCATATTCGAGTGTATTTGTTGCATTATGTATGCCATGTTTTGCATTCGTCCTGATACTTCATATCTTATTAGTGTTGTGAGTGGATACATGACATATCCTGGCAAAGAACATTGACATGCACTAAATGATATCGTGAGATACTTGAAGGGTAGTGAATATGTAGTCATGAATTTTTCGGAAGGTAAGCTAAGTGAATCAATAGCAGGTTATGTGGGTATAGAATTGGCAACTTGTATAAGATAAAAATCTATGACAAGTTATGATTTTTTCTCTTTGATAGTGCCATCAATTGGATGGAAGCTTTGCAATGTGGTGTTTTCCTATCTATCGCAGAGGTTGAGTATATGGAAATTACTGAGGTGGTGAAAGAGGTTCTATGGTTTCAAGGCTTGAAGCAGATAAAACATATGATAGTCAAACATCATTTTATTCAAGATATTATAACTTACGACGTTGTTGATGTGAAGAAAGTGTTTCATAATAATCAAAGAGATATGATGAGCAAGACAGTCCTGACTAATAAGTTTAGGTGTTTCCTAGACTTGCATTGGTGTGATTTGTATAAGTTTAGGTGTTTCCTAGACTTGCATTGGTGTGATTTGTACTAAGTAAGTCATTTCAAAAGCTGAGGGTGAGGAGAAAGACGTTATCCTATTAATGAAGGGAATTCAAGCCAAGGGGAAGATTCATTAATTATGTCTTTAATATTTCCATTGTATATTTTAAGAAACTCATTATCCCTATTGATTTAGGAGACCCTTATTTCTAATAGATTTGAGAAAGGAATATATTGTCCTTATAGAATTGAGAAAACCTTCTTCTTATAAGTTTGGGACTACTTGTGATCTATATTATAAGTTTGGGACTACTTGTGATCTATACGTAGAGTATAGAGTTGATGATTATAAAGCATTGTGCATGATTCCTAGTGTAGTCGTAAGGGTTTGAAAATCTTTTAAACTTCTTTTTTCTTTTATAGTAGAAAATTCTCGCTACTTTTACTTGGAGGAGTAGGCCTAGCCAAACCGCGTTAAATTTTTGTGTTATTTCTGTTCTCTATTTTCATTATTTGTGATTGTGTACTAGTTAATCTATGATATTTCCACAATAGAGACGCATATTTGTCTTTATTAAAAAACAAACGGTAGTTTGGGTTAGGAATAAAAGTGCACCACTTTATCAAAAGAACGTGGACTATTACAGCTCCATTTAAGAGATTTATAGGACTATTTGAGTCAAAATCCAAAGATAGTAGACTATTTTAAATCTTGTTTCTATATTATTTGTATATTTTTATAATAGGAAATTTTTTGAGAATATGTCTCAGGATATTGCAGAAATAAAGCAATTAACTATTTTTAGAGTTTTTATAATTATGTTATTAGAGTCCTATTTAACTTATATTTAGGAGTTAGTTAGGTTTATTTGTTATTTAAATTAAACTGATAAGTTGATAACATATTTTTCTATCTTTAGTTAGAAATTATATCTATTAATGCAAGTGTTCGGATTTATTAATAAAATAATTCCTTTTGATAATACTGTAGTTTTTTATCTTCCAAAGTCTTTCTTTGTTATTTTTTAAATTTCTTTATTAAAAAAACCAACAAAAATAGTGTGTGAATATTGTATATATTTTGTATATTTAGCTAGAGGATATAGTTATTTTTAGTTGCTCAGCTAAATAGGTAACTTTCCCTTCAATTAACTAAGTTTTGATAGACAAATATTCAAAAAGCTCAAGCACAACTACATCATTTCTATTTTTTTTCCCATAACATAATTCTCCACGCTCGATTAAACAAGTCAAAGGTTCAATTTCTCACCTTGTGATCTGCCTACCAAATTTTTATTTTTGCTTTTTCTTTGACATATGAACTGCTTTGCAAAGAATATTTACTAGCATGCAACTTCAATTAATTAAGACACTAGATAGATCTTGTGGAAGCAAATTATATTTTTGGACTAATTAAACTTAGGTTTCAATTATTTCTAGAGAGTAGGAGTTACTTAAATGACATAAAGCTGTATAATTTTTTGTTTATTATGCACAAACAAAAGCAAAAATAAATCCGAAAAGAAGGTAGATGATGAACATTGTGGAAGAAAGGCCTGTGCTGTCAAATCTCAGACAAGTCTTTTCCAGTCTACGATTTAGATAGGAGGTCCATGGCATTGTTTCAACTATCAATCTGAACCACAGGAAAAAATAAAAGTAAGTTTTCATGAACATTTTCGTCTTGGAGAATCAGCTCATTACAAGACCTATTAGGATGAAAAAAGATGCTAAGAACATTTTTAGAGCCACTGAGGCACTCTTTGCTATAATATTCAATATATAGCAGTCTTTTATAACTTTCTTTGTTGATGTCCTTCAATCACGAGTGTTTTAATGAAAGTGAATGTAACGAGAATGTCTGTTAAGAAACTTATATAGACTTCTCTACTAACTTACCTTAAAATTTCAAACTTTGTGCAACCATAGTCACCACTAAAGCAAAATGCTTCAATCTGTTTCCAAATAAACATATTGCCTTCCAAAACTGTTAAATTTGTCACAACAAGTCGAAGTTTCATTAGAAGACAGGAAACTTGGTGGTTGAACTAGTCATTCAATAAAAAAAAGACTAAAATCATGAGGTAGTTGTTATTTTGTTTAATTAAATTATGGAAAAAAAGGTTATTGATTTTATCAAAAGACAAAATAGAAAACAAACTAGAAAAGTAGTTTCACTTAAGCAAATGAGAAAACATGTATAATCAATAATAATTACTTATTAAATGTTTTGATATCCCCATTATGCAGGGTAAGATATTGAGAGATTATGTAGTTTTTACCAAATAATCATGAAAGAATCCAGCAATGATTCAATGGACGGAGATATTGTTCTTCAACCAAACAAAAGTGGTGGTTCCTTTGTCTAAGATGACCAACCCTGTAAAACAATAAAATGGTGTCACGAAAAAAGAGATCGAACTCAAAAAAACATGTTCTAGCATTTCTCTACAAGTCTTCATGAAAATATACATAAATCTGTAGCCGCCTATCAATTTTGACTTGATATGCCACATCAACATTCTAGAACGACCTTCGACCTAGTCAACTATGGGAAAAACATAAGTTTCATGATTACATATGCTAAAAGGGATAAACATTCCTTACTTGATGAAGAATTAGTAGAACAGCGTAGTAGCTATTTCTTTTGATGAGTTTTACAAACTACAGTTACTACTTTGGTATATAATACTCTACTTAAATATTTAAAAGAAAATAAAATTGAATCTTATGAAGGCTCTTTCGAACAACTTACTTCCTAAATTTCACCACAAACTGTAAAGATATGACACCCGACAATAACTCAACCTCAAAAACTAGCTCATATACAAGCAAACCATCAGTACATTCTTCAACCAATGTAAAAAATTTAGGCACTCTAACAGCCTCCTTCACGCCCAAGTCCGACTAGAGCGTGGATCGGGAGCCCAAAGAGCTATGTAAAAAACACCCCTTCACACCGAGGCCTAACTGTGGCATGTACCGAGAGCCCAAGCGGAGATGGACATACCACGTAACAAATGCCAAGACACAACTAGGGGATAGATCTGGCTCGGTTACAATATAAAGATATCAGTAGCCCAAACCCTTCATGCCTAGGCTTGACTAATGAGTAGACGAGGAGCCCAAACCTTACGTGCCCAGGCCCAACTAAAGTGTGGACCGGGAGCCCAAATGAGGATGGACCTGGCTATGATACCATGTAAAGATATGATCCCTTACCTAACTCAATCCCAAAATCTAGCCATGGGGAGGATTGGTGAAGTTCATATAAGCAAACCATCAGTCCACATGGCAACCAATGTGAAACTTTTACATTTTTTTGTGTCAAAATAATTTCAAAAAAAAGTATTAGATTACTTATACAAAACTTCTTTTCTGGAACTTGTTGAAAATAAGATTATTTAAAAATGCAACTCAAAAACAGAGACTTACATATGTCCTTAATTATCTTTCACCTACTTCAAATTCTTGGAATATGGAAATTTTCGACCATTGGTATTTGGTGCAACTTTCTTCTATTTTTGGGCAGCCTTCAATTTGCAAGTTCCCTAATTTAGTGAGGCGACGCATGACATCTCGGGAAGAAAGATGCTTTTTTTTTTCTTTTTCAAACTCAAGTTTTCGTAGTTCTTTGAAATTAACTGTTCCAAAGAAACAAGGTTGTTGAGCCCATTGGATAGAAATTCTAACAGTGGTCATTCATTAATCTCCTGATACTATAATTTACACATGACATCTGAGAAGTCCAGACGTTGTAGCTGTTTGAACCCTGTATTTAATACCAGTGGAAACCTAAAAAAAATAACAAAGGAGAACTTATGAATAATGAAATATAAGAACTATAAAGCAATGAAGAACAAGAAAGAAGAGAGAACTTTATTCGAAAATGCGGTATTTTTCCATTGCCTAAGACTTACATCTACAGTAAAGAACTAACTACAGACATAACAACTAACACTCCTCCTTCATTTAGGAATTGTTGATTCCTAGTTTTTCTATGAATAAAGCAAACTTGCAGAGAGAAAGGGGCTTGGTGAAAATTTCAGCAACTTTCTTATCACTATTGCAGTAAAGAAGCTTAACATCTCCATGGTCTTGCACGTCTCTTATGAAAAAATAACTTAATATTGAAATGATTCATTTTTCCATGACAAATTTGATTATTAGCAATTGAAATTGTAGTTTGGTTATCAATAAAAACCTTAGACCCTTCTTTTTGCTCCATATTCCGATCACACGTGATTTTCCTCAACCATAGTTCTTAATTTACATCTGTTGTTGCAATAATAATTTCTTCCTCGACTGTTGATTGTTCAACGATATATTGTCTCTTGAAATACCAAGAGAAAACTCCTGACTGAAGATTGAAACAGAAACTTGAAGTACTCTTCAAATTAGGTGCACCTCCACAATCACTATCGGAGAATCCATCAAGTCTAAACTTCTAACTTATGTGAAACTTAACACCATAGTTAATAGTTCCCTTGATGTATGACAATTCGTTTAGTTGCTCTTAAGTGTAAATCACTTGTACAATGCATGAATCGAGACAAAATAAACTCACTGCATGCAAAACATCAGACCTAGTTGTAGTCAAATACATCAGGAAGAAAATAAGAATTCTACAATATGCCTCATCCACCTTTTCGATTCCAACATCATTAGAAAACTTTTCCTTTTGGTCGTTGGAGCTCAAACTTTGCAGTCTTCCATATGAAACTTCTTTAGGATATCTTGAGCATATTTTTTTTTGTAGAAAATGAACACATTGTCTTCATTTTGTTTGATCTCCACTCCAAGAAAGTATACCATCAGTCCAAGGTCTGTCATTTCAAAGACCTTCATCATTTCTAACTGGAAGTCCTCAATTAGGCAAACCTTAATTCTTGTGATAAAGAGATCGTAAACATAAAAACAAATAATAACTATGTTTTCACCTAAACACTTAATATAAAATTTAGACACAAATAGGCTCTTCCTAAAGCCTAAACTTAGCAAATGATCGTCAATATTGCCATACCAAACTCTTGTTACTTTATTTAAACCATAGATAGATTTCTTAGAAAATAAACCTTATTTTCTTTCACCTTGACAACAAAACCATTTGTTTTTCACAACATAAGTCTCTTCCTGGAGAAGACAATTGAGAAAAGCCAACTTAACATCAAGTTGATAAAATTTTCTATCTTTTTGTGCTGCAATGGCTAGTAGCAATTTCATTGTGTCAATTTACCCGATCACTTTTCACCCTCAAGCAAAGATTCAGGCAAAGAAAATGAGCCAAACTCTAGAGCACATGTTGAGGCTTCTGTCATTGACTTTAAGGGAAATTGGGATGATCAGTTTCCTTTCATAGAATTTACCTTCAATAACAATTATCAATCCAACATTCATATGGTTCTCTATGAGTCTTTTTATGGACGAAGACGTCGATCTGTATTTGTTGGTTTAAGGTTGGTGAAACTTAGTTGATAAGGCCGGACTGGGTTCATTAGGTCATGGATAATGAGACGATTATTCAAGAGAGGTAAAAAAATTGCATAGAGTCGTCAAAAGTTGTATAATGATGCCAAACGAGGAGATTTAGATTTCGAAATAAATGATTGTGTTTACTTGAAGATTTGACCCATGAAAGTTGTATTGAGGTTTGGAAATACACGGAAGCTTAGTCCTCACTATATTAGGAGCTAGAGCTACCACCAAAATTAACAGGTTTTCATTCAATATTTCATATCTCCATGCTTAAGAAATGCTTGAGCAATCCATCACAATTATGCCCACAGAGAGTATTGGTGTGAAATATAACTTGTCATATGAAGAGATTCAGATTCTTGACTGCCAGATTCACAAGATAAGGAAAGAGGTTGCATCAGTCAAGGTGTAGTGGAGGATATTTTTATTGAAAAGGCTACATGGGAGGGCGAAAAAGATATGAAAACAAGATATATTCATCTATTCATCCCTCAAACATTGATGTTGAAGGTAATAATCCCTTCCCTATTTCAATTTCGCTGCTTATTCATGTGTTGAGTGCTTCAATTTTAGTATCCATTGGTCTATTCAGCCTATGCATTGTATTCACTCCTTGTGCATTTCATAGCTTAGTCATCTTTCGAGGATGATTAATCCAAAAAGGGATATATTGTAACACCTTGCAACTCTATTGTCAGATCTAAATCAGTTATCATAAGTTTATCAACTCGGATAGAGTGATATACTACTTTTTATATATGTTAAGGTTCATTCCTAAGTATTAAAATTGTTTTTGGATGTGAGTTACGGTTATAACGAACCCTTAGCACAAAGTTGAGTTTAGCTGTTTCCTATGGATTAAGTTTTCCTGTAAGTCAGTGAGAGTCAACTTCAATAAATCATATCTTCTAACATATGAAAAGTTTTGTTGTTGAATACCAAGAAAATGAACGGCCTTTGAGTCTCTTTAAAATGCTTTTGACCATTCAACAATCCAAGTTATATGCTAAAAGTTATGTCTATTTTTTCTGGGAACTATGTAGTCCGCACAAACTGGCACATACTAAAGTTGTGGAAAGTGCTGCGTGAACTAAACTCTAGTTGGATGACCGTGCATGTTACTTTAAAATTCTTTTAGTTTTCTCTTTTTTTCAGATGCCAGGGATATTTTTTTTGTCACCCCTTTATCATAACCAACGAGTATTAATTTTTCCAAAACACCAAAGTAAATTACTTTTCATTCCTTCAACCCTCACGCCAAAAAATTACTATGCTCAAGCACCAAAGTTAGGGTACATCTTCCAAGGTTTTTCCTTAAAATTCATTATTCAGGTATGTAATGCCACTCATAGTGATGACTAAGTTCGTTCTCAAGCCCTACATCTAAAGTTTAGTTAGTAAGAGTTGAATCTAGGGGGTTTTACCCAAGTTTTCTTGGATTTTGAATAGGCCTTTATTCCTTGTTATTGAATTATGATTCTTATCATTGAGATTATAGTATTTCATGCATTTTGGTTCTTATTTATTGCTCGTGCTTATTTTATCACTAGTCAGGGGCACGTGCATTGCACGTGTGAACTATGGTAAGTAATATCATTCTATGTGAATTTTTTTTTTTGTAAATCAGTGTTTTCATGATTGGGTGAATTGTTATTGATGTAGTAGAAGCGTACATTGTGTTTATTAGTCTTTTGATGATTACATGAGGTATTAGTGATATTGTATAGTGAAAAAGATTTGACTCATTTAATAATAAGTAGGAACGATAACATGCATTTAATATGAAGTGTTTAAAAAGAATTACGAAAGTACGGTTAATTGTTAATATTACTAATATTTAAACATTATAATAGAATATAATGTTAATAAAGCTGATAATAGTAATGAAAGAAATATTCTGAAAATTATCCTAACGCATTGAAGAGTGTGGGTTATTGAAGAGTCCATTATGTTTGCATAGGTTTGTTTGCGTCTTCTAAACCTGTGATTTGAAGCAATGTAATGTTGTTAGTATATAGTATTTGTAAATAGTTAATCATATGTGTTAGAATTATCATATATGTATGTGGGGTTATCATACCTAAAACTTCCTTATACACGATGTTCTTTGTGTACATTCCTTTTTGACGTTTGGGTTGCTCAGTTAGGACAAATACTTTTGTTGTGGACATAGATATCCCTCTTGATAGCGCCACGTACAATTGACCATGTGAGAAAACATGTTGGGGCAAATATAAACCAACATTGTGAATTGTTTGACATTGAGCTTTATTTATAGTCATTGCAAAACAAAGGCGTACGGGGAATTGCTTTCGAATGAATTTAAATAGATATCCTTCATTTTATGGTGGTGATAGTTGTATTCTTGGAAGAAACACATGTTTTATTGCAGAATTACCACTTGATATTTCTGCATGCAGGACATTTTGAGAGAAACCTCGACATATTATTCGTGTGCCATTGCATAAGCCACTTGAAGGGTCCAAATTCCTTAGAAACATGATAGGTACATTTTCCTTCAATTCTAACCTGCATTTAATAAGATATGTTAAAATCTATCCATTTTTTTATTTTTTCCGCCGCTTGGAAGTTGTAATGTATTCTATTCAATACATATGTGGTGGGAGACCGTTTGTTGTTAAAGTGTTTTGATATGCTTCTTGGTAATAGTTTTTGGTGTCATCTTATGTTGAGTCAAAGATATTAAATATCTTACTTTTACCTGGGAATTGAGAAATTAACTTGTTGTTAATTTTATCCACATGGTCATTTCTGCTTGCTAAAATAGCTCTTTCAGTGACATATTGTGCTGTAGCAGCATTTTCTTGCAGGTTTTGAAATATCTCTTTTATTATGGATTCTTCTGGAATTCCATCCTAAGAAAGTTTGATTGTTTGTTGATCTGGGAAAAGGATTAATTTTTCTCTTATTGTTGGTTCATCACCGTTTTCTACTCGAAGTAAGAACTCACTTAATGTTGGATCTGTCCTTACTCTCATATTTCTAGTAAATTTAATCTTATCCATCAATGGCCAGAGATACGATTTGACCAAGCTTCCATTTACAATTGCTGCTTGAGTTGATTTTTGAACTATTGGTAACACCTGCCGAAAATCTCCTCCAAAAACCATGACTTTTTCGTCGAATGGTTTATCGATGTCTATTATGTCTCTGAAGCTCCTGTCGACTGTTTCTATTGTTTGTCATTTGTACATTGGTGCTTCATCCCATATAATCACTTTTGCTTTTCTAATCAATTTGGCACCACCACTTTGCTTTGACATGTTTGTCATAGTTGATTCACTTGTTTGAAGCGGGATCTTAAGCCTTGAGTGTGCTGTACGTCCTCCTAGTAAGATTGAAGCAGCTACGCCACTGGTTGCTGTTGCCAAGCCTATCATACCTCTTGATCTAACATTGGCAATTAATGCATGGTATAGGTATGTTTTTCCAGTTCCCCCGGGTCCATCCATAAAGAATATTGCAGTTGTTCCAGCATCAATTGTTTGCATTATTTTTGTAAAATCATGATGTTGTTCTAGATTTAATTGTGACTGTGCATCAAAATATTCTGGTGGTATCTTCACGGACATTTCTTCATTTATTTCTCTACATTCTGATGAACCAACTTCGAGGAAATTGTGATCTAGTTGAGGAATGCCATATATGTCTATGCTTTCGCCAATACTTTGCAAGCAATTATTAATACTATTCAGAGTAGACTGTAGTATAGTATTGTGTGAGTTGCCGTATAGCCTGCTGAAGTTCTCTGACATATCCTCATAATAAGTAGCCCAGAGTTTTCTGATATCCGTTGGGTTACAATGAACCAAAATGTAGAAAACAACTTCTAAGAGCGAATGGCATTTTGAAGACAACAGCCTCTCTCAAACATTCTGAAATGCTATTGTCGGACTCGAGTAACCCTCTTTCTTTGGCTGCTTCGTTTAATGTTTGACATTGCTTGCCATTGACCGCGAGTAAGTCGTTGAATGACAATGGTCCCCTTACATGGTTTAGTAACAACCGCTTATAATATCTTTCCCCTTCTCGAGGATTAGTTGTACAATATAATCAATATGTACTAATTAATAATTTTAAAAATTATCAATGTGTATGATTTATAGCTTACTACATTCGGCTTACCGATTGCAATGCGACTAATTACAGATCTTGTTTTCCTTTTTGTCCAAGTCTTACCTTTGAATTTCAAACATAATACTTTCGGAATTCTCTATAAAGATATGTTTTTGCTTCAAAGTCAATTCAGCACATTCTAAAATACTCGGTGAACATTGTTTGCTTGACACCATCCAAGGCGATGGCATTTTTTAAATTTTGATTTTTCTAGTAAAACACTGTGATTTTGTTTTGAGTTAGTAATGTATTTGATAATTTTAATTTTTTTTAAATAAATGTGTATTATAATGCATTAATATGTGTACCTGAATGTTTTTCTGGCAGATGTAGTTGAAGGTTGATGAATGCAGGTTGCATTTCAGTCAAGTTGATTTCATATATTATCCATAGTGCTTCAGGTGGTGAGACCCATCGCGCATCTTGAAGTGTTTGTATTTCGTCAATAACATTTTCATTATCGTTATACTGAACACAAACTGTACACCGATTATGTCCTTTATATATATACTTGTATAGATACTTTATCGCTTGGACTCCTGAGCAAACCTCAACATAAAGTAACAATTGTATCTTGTAAGTAGATAAGGGCTATAAGGTACTACCCATTGATTTGCCATATGCATTCCAGGATTCATATCTATTCTTCCATCCATTCTTCTTTTATAAATTGGAAATCCATCCTTTGCTTGGATTGATTTGTTGTTGTATGACCTTGGATAATGATATTTACACTGTCCATTTTGCATGAATGTGTTTGTTGGACGTTTGTTTCCACATGGACGATGCATCATATGTTTGAGCACTAATTTATGCAATGTAGGATACTCATATTTATCTGGAATCTCTGCTGAGATACACCTATCGTACTGATCTCGTGATTTGATCTTGTGCCCATCTTTTAATATGAGAAGGGGGTGTATGTGTGGTAGTCCCCGTTTTTGAAATTCTACCACGAATACATGAGAAACAACAATTCCAAATATTTCTTTCTTGAAAATTTGGTCTTTTAGATCCTGCAACTTAGCTCTGAATACTCTTGTTACCAAGTCAGGTCGATCTTGAGGAGTTTGTCCAGGGCGCAATTCTTGTTGGATTTCAATCAATTCAGGATTGCAGATCATTGTTATAAACAGATCTGGCCTGCCAAAATGTTATACCAAAGACATTGCATCCATATAGCGTTTTTTCATATCTCGTGGCTCCCCACTAAAAGATGATGGAAGTAGTATTCTTTGCCCAATTCTATCTCCCCTGCATTCTCTCGAGCTGACACTATCAATAATACCTTGATAAACCTCTCTTCTAAAATTTGATTGTTCCTTTCTGAAATATTCTAGCCTTGTTGTTTCGAATTTTATGTACATTTCAACCACAAATTGTTGTAGTAATCTTCCATGTAGTCTTAAGATTGACCTCTCTGTTCCTCGTAGTTGTAGCTTATAACAATAGTAATCTCTGCAAGAAACATTTCTCTTTGTCTCACGGCGGAAATCTACAAGTGAAAGGAATCATATTAATATTATTTTTATTTTATGTTGGTTATCATATCTGTATAGTAGAAAAATGTATTTTCTTATAATTGTATTTTGTACGCCTTTGGTAGTATTATTTTATATCGTGTATGTGTTTTTTATTAGTTGGTAACTTGCGAAGAACATGACTACATTTTTTGCTATAAGAGCGCATAATGTAATATATTTTACCTTGATCCTCGTTGGCTTATATTGCAATCGGCTGATATGAATGTTGGAATATCATTGACTATAGGTGGTGAGTGAGCACTTCTTCTGTGAGACAGTCTTTTGCTCCATTTTCTTATTCCTTCATGCCATGCACCTTCACCTCTTGGGAATAACAAAGAATATTGAAGAGGGTCATAACAACCAAAATGGTGTTTTACTCTATGTTTGTACCGTAAGTGCTCATGAACAATTATTTCTCGATCAAAAGGTATATTTGGATTGTTTCCATCGATCCAAATTGCTGCTACTTGACTTACCTAGGGTCTGTTGTACAATCGTTGATCCAAAGAGGCATTTGCAGCAATGCGAAGTTGAAAATTATGGAAACTTTTTTGGTTTTTTAATTGGCAATTACTCTCCATTACCTTTTTTATTTTTGTTGCAATATGGTCTGAAAGAATTCCTTCATTAACCTTTGATAGCCTGTTGGTCAATTCGTTGTCTGTATAAAGAAGTATAGTTGGAAGTAACATGGATTGTTATCACGTGGTACCAATGATGGTAGATCGTGATAAATTTGACCTTGTGCCCTGAATATGTATACTCCTTTTTTTGCAGATTTTAGTTCCTTATCCAGGTTAACACCAAAAGATGTAAAAGCAAAGATATCATATGCACGAATATTTTTGCGAAACTCTACTGCATCTGGAGTAGATGCCATAAACATTTCATATAGTTCTGTTGGTGCTTCAGTGTTTGCGAATTTGATATATCCGCTTGCACAACAGAATGATGGAGGTTCATGTTCCAATATTTTTGCAGCACAATAAATACATTTTGGGACGGTTTTTAGCACGTGCATATATGATAAACATAAGTTATGAGCAACAATTCCTATACATAGAAATATTTTAGAGATATGTTAGAAATGTAATTTGATAAAGTTATTGAATGTTCAAGTTATGTAAGATATGAATAGGGTTTTCCAATGTACCTCTAGTTTCAGACTCTTCAGATAATGCTATAAACAGCCAATTGATTTTATGTTGATGTGATATTGTTTGGGTTGCTAATATATACTTATCCACTCTTCGCAATGTGTTTCGCAATTGACTTTTCTCTATAAGGGAAACATCTTTTTGTACATTTAGACAAAGGATGTAATATTTTTGTATATGTGTATGCGAATATGTTTGCATTGTACTAACTACTCATGTATGTTGGATTTTACATGATTATGTAAGTTCTTACCTGCGTTGCTGAATTTTTTTTTGTATGGTTGTCATGCTGATTAGTTTTACTGGTAGAAGGAATGTTTTTTCGTTTATCACCTGCTTTATTTGGCATTTAAGGAGTGGTGCTATTTGTATCACCTGTGAAGTGAAGTGAATAGAAGGGTTCAAATTAATTTTGAATTGTGATAAGTACTTAACATATTAGATTTACCTTGATGTTGGTTGTGTGTCATCGTTGATTTGATGGTGATAAAATTTGGATTGTTGGTGTGACACTTCTCTTATCTCTTACTATTTAGCATATGTAATTTAGCAGTGCTCTAAAACATAACGGAATCCTTAATGGCAATTGTAGTCATATATTTGACATATATAGGAAAAAACATCTATTATAAGATAGGATGTATGCAAACCTTTTTTATTTATGAGGATAAACATTGCACCAGAAGATTGTTGTTGATATGTTTTGAAGTAATAAAGTGCATACATTGAATGATTAGTGAAGTACTTAACAAAATTCATTGATATAGGAAAGTAAGTTAAAAATAAAAGCGATGTTAGGTGAAGTTGCTCGGTGAAAAAAGGTAAGTTGTTTTTAAATATTAGGGAGCTAATAAGCATTGGTAGATAAAAATAAGGAAATTTTAAATCAACTATATATTAGTTTCTTTCCTCTTTGATCTTCTTTTCCATCGGATAGGGCATGATGTTTTTTCCTTTAACCTTCCTGGTCCTTTTTCTTTGTAGTTGATTTAGTGGGGCTTTACTGCTGCAATATCTTTTTCAACATGAGGTATACCTGGAACTATTTCTTTCAATTTTCATCATCACTTAGTATCATCATCCTCTTGCTTCTTTGTTTTGTAATTGGCCTTTTAACCTTGATTTGATCTGGTTGTAACTTTTTTGAAACCTCATATATCTCCACAGCTATCACATTCATGTTTGTCTCAACATCTGGGAATTTACGATCAATCTTAACAAGGATACTGAATTCTTTCCCCTTACTCAATATCATCTTGCGATAGTATGGTGATTGTTCTTTCTGTGGAATAGGAAAACGTATATATTAGCCTTTCAATTGAAATAGGGTAAAGTTATTTATATAGGCCAATATTTCATAGGGTAAGTGATTTACCTTTTCAGATGTAGAGAGAACATACTTTTTTACTTTACAACCAAATAGTATTTTGCAGCATCAAACATTGTAATGCTTAGAAATTGATCCTCAGCAGTGACATCAATCTGTATCTAAATCAAATTGGAAGTTATAATCAGTATGGCGCTAATTATTTGATAGCGATATAGTAAGCTCATTAGTTAATAATATTTTTTTCATGCATTTGGAGTAAGCAATATTTGTTATTAGTTGTTTGTGTAGTTTACCTCACCTCATAATCAACATCTCCAGTCCTACAGAAGGTACAAGTTGCACTACTATTTATCACAGTAACTCGCTTTTAGCATTGGTTGCAAGCATGATACCATGGGTCGGTGTTACTGTCAATGTCAGTAACCGTAGGGTTGAACTTATAGTACATGTCCTATACGTAAATTCAGTAAATCACGTAATTACATTCGTAATATATAATTGGAGTAGAAGACGAGTGTTGTATCGGAAATTACCTTCACAATAGCAAGTGAACCATTTAAAATATTACTAATTTTCACTTGACGGGTTGTTTGCATTAGTCTTCTTGGCATTAGACTTACGTCAATCTTTTCTTCCTTCATGGTGTCATTGCTGAAATTTTTAAGAAATGAATAAAAATATTAATGATGTAGCATGTGGGTAGTCTCTAAATAAGTGTGATGAAACATGTATTGCTTACCATTTTTGAAGATTGTTCACTTTTTCAAATTGTGGATTTATAAGCAAACTACTAACAGGAGTTGTGGAAAGGACAAAATCCCATATTTCGACAGGAGCAATTAATTCAGTGATACTTTTATGTACTTTGAAAATTGACTCAGATATATCAAGTTTGGAGATGTATACCTTGATAAATTGATGATTTTACATCACAAAAGGCAAGAACTAGTTTGTCACTATCAAGGCTTTGTAACATTTGACCTTCGATTTCAGTAAAGTCTCCCCATAAAGTCATGTCTTTTCGATCATACCTATACAAGTAATAATTTTTTTTATGATAAATGTTTATTAATGCGAAATATTTAAATGTAGGATGCATAAAAATTATATGTTACCTTTCGTTTGTAACGATTACTTCGCGTCTAATGCTACGTCCTTTTTTAGTTAGTGCTTTTGCTTTGAGTAAAATACACACCACATCTATACAAAACAATGTCTTACAAAAACTTTTTTCTTAAGGTATCGAATAAACAATACACATTTAGTGAAATTTACCAAACAAACTTCCATTAGTGATTTTTTCAGCTTCATCAAATGAAATAAATCCATTTGAAAATTGTTCAGTCTTAAAATGACTTTTGTCCTCAACGACCTCAGTGTTGTTCATGAATGCTAGTTCGAGCTCCTTATGTACGGATAAGAAGTTTGGTTTAGGTCCATTTAATTTTCCATTTATAATGTAGTAACTTTGATTAAGTTGAAAAGACTTGTTCCATGCATGAACATCTTTGCTGAAAAGAGTGGTTAGTATTTGTGTACCCTGTGGTTATGACCATAATCATTAGAATTCCAAAAGAAGTCAAAATATTAAATAATGTATATAACAAAATATTAAAATAGAGTTACCTCTTCGTTGACTAATATCAGTTGCCAACAAATACCTTCACCATTTGCATTTTTATACTCTTTGTTAAACTCCGTCGAATGACTAAGACTTTAATAACCGATTCTGTTGCATATTTCTTCAACTTGCTAATTGGTAGACACTGGTTCTCGAGCTCTTCTAGACTTGTCATTGTACTGTTTTAGTATCTAGGATGTACTAATACAATATATATTTGTGACGTAAATGCTATTTGATTTTATATAATCAGTGTTTTTTGGTCTAACAATAAAGATGATCAAGAATGTAATATTCACGAAACATAAACTATTTTTCTTTTTAACTTTTAAAAGCGATCAAATTCAACTAACGATAGTATAAATATTACATTAATTGAAGCAAGTTCCACGGTGAGAAATGGTACCTATTCTTGAGTTTCCAAAAGCAATAAACCTGCTAACATTATTAGAACATGAAAAGATGATAAACGTAGATTCAAATAGAAGAAAATCAATAAAAATGTGACAAGTTATTATAACGAAAATATTTAAAACGTATAGAATTCATAATGGAAAAGTCCTTGGTGGACAATCTGTTTGCATGTTATGGTAATAACTTTATTCTATAGTACCTTAACAGGACACAAATGTTGTGTTTTTGTACAAAATATTTCAGAAATCGTTCTCCACAAAATTACTTATAGGAAAATATTTTCTGCCCTATCAAACATGCCCTGGTTAATAAGTTCATATGAATAATTGCTGACGAAATTCATCACGTTACTTGTCCTAACCAGTTCAAACAATAAAATTAAAGATAAAAAAAAGTTTGAGTTGCAGTCACTTACTATCTTGTGATCAGAATCTTATTTTGAACTGTAGAAGAATTTTGGAGACTCGTATGCCTATACTCTGCCATTATAATTTTACATTTAGAGTAACTTAAAAAGTTTCTGATTAGTCCATTAATTTTCTTCCAATGCTTTATGTACAAGTTCTGAACTATACCTCTAATGCTCTTATTGATATTATCTTTTCTTAGATTCATGTACAAAATATTTCTTATTAGATGCATATGTTATGTCGCCATCAACGGACAAAAGCCTCTCATTATTATTATTTCACTTTTATGCTTTAATCAGGCCTATATTTGCATTTGAATGATACCAATCGAGATGGCATTTTCAGGGACTGGCCTCTTCCCTGAGGCAATTCGTGTGGGATTCAAAAGAGTGAGAAGGAACTTCTATTCTATCTTTCACATGTACCAATTCACAGGTTACAATTTGTAGAAATCAGGCTGAAAATTCTTGATTGAAACATCCATTAATTCCGTAAGAATAAGTCTAAAAATTCATACTGTAGCACAGAAAATGTAATGAGAACATTCAGTTTTCTGAAGAACTTAGCACACCAACAACCATAACCTCTATAAGGCTATAAGTTAATAATTCCACAAAAAAAGAAAGTGACAAAAATGATTCTTGTAATAGCATTACCACCAACCTTACTTAGGCTATTCCACTTATCATTTCGATTCCTTAAGTTACACAGATAACATTTTGCAATCTTTATTTTGGCAAATTGTTTCTCATGTATATGACACTTAAAAATTAATAACTGCAAATAGTGTACCCTATCATTAAACATCAAAGTAATGCAGGCTAGAAGGATAAGTTCTAATGTTTTGTGACCACCAGTAGTAAAATATTATGGCAGCAGTAAAAAATCAACCGGTCAACCTACTTTCATATAAGATCATCTAATAGTTATCAAGTAAAATTGATCGCAATATGCAAGGAAACTAAGGGTTTACATATATTTTTGATTAGCTTCAAAACACTAAAGGTGTATATATATTTGCAATTACCAGCAAAAACAAAGAGTTAAGTTCAGAAAAATAGATTTACCTTAACAAAGCCTCCTCGCCTATTGTCCCTTAACAGCAAAGCAAAACACCTGCCATGTTTAAAACCACAAACAACATTTAATAGGTGTGAATGATTAAAAGTTAAAAATAATAGTGAATAAGATAAAAAGGAAAAGAAGACGGCATAAACTCCAATATATATTTTCCATCACAGGTTCTTTATATCATCACAGATAAAAATATCTACTTGAGCCCTACCAAGAAACTATTGAGGATGTGGTGTTGCCAAGCATCCTTTCATATCATCTCCATAGCATAATCACATCTCTCATAAGTTATAAAGAGTGTCTTAATAGTTTGGTATTATCGAATATCTCCAATAATTGCCACAATAGTTCAAATCTCAAGTCGGGGATGAAGTTTTGGTTTAATAGAAAATCCAACAAAAGTTATAAAGAGAAGTGAAAAAAAACTTATAGTTGTCTATATGAAACACCTGTATTGCAACCGCAGGCCTTGTGCAGCAATCACAACACTAAAGATTTGATATCCGTGTAAAGAAGATCAACTTGTCCCTTGCGAAAAGCTTAATGCACTATCTCTCTTCATCCCTTTGAGTGAATACATAAAAAAAAAAAGGAATTAGGAATATCCATAGACTGACCCAATCATATCCACAGTATGGGAACTATGAGATCACCCCAAGGACGCCCTCGACATCCAGGGACCACGGAACGTATTACCTGTCCACTCTTAGTTTCGGCAGTTTGGGTCGGAGAAAGGCAATGAATCATTCATAAAAACAAGTTTTAAGACAAAAGATTTGAGTGAAAAGTCAGAAGAAGTTGTCATTCATTTGATGAGAACTGAAACTGAATATCGGAAACTATCAATGTCAATGTCGACCCAACAACCTTTGCCATCGGTTAACACTATAAGCAGTATGAATTCCTTTACACCTAAAGATGACAAAAATAGTAAGACAAGGTAACTGCCTTCTAAGAGAAGCTAATATAATCTAGAACTGTTGGCCCTATGTAACAGACTGAAATATCTTTTTCCTTTGCTGGGATTTCAGCTTGAATTTGACAAAACCTCAATAAAAACAATGTCAATTGTTGCTTTATCTCAGTGTGTGATCATCGCATAAACTCTTTTTCTCATAAAATACTTTCCTTGTAATGCACATCTCGACTTGTTTTTGGCTGGACAAATTTTGCTGGCTTGAAAACATGAATTTCAATGATAATGGTGACATGTATTGTTTGTAATAAGCCTCATCAATATACTTGTATATCTCTCCAACAAGACTAATAGTTTTACTATGCACCAAAAGCCTTCTCTCACTTTTACTCAAACTTGTAAATGTAATTTACATTGGAAAGCAAATCTTCCAACTCAAAAGTTAACAACACTACATGTGCACACAAATCTTGAAAATAAAATAATACAGCATGACAGAGTTTACTGTAATTAAAACGACAGACAAAAGAAGATATTTTAAAAAGATCTGCAGAATATTGAGAAATATTCTATTTTTATGACACATGACTGACTATGTGCCTTCCTACTATGGTCGTGGTAGATGTTATGGGTACAGTGGTAGAGGCTGGAATGATGGGGGAACATAGGATATGGAGGTGGTGGCAGTAATGGCGCCTCCGTATATGGGAACACTGGTGCTACTATTGGAAGGTCTGTGCCTGCCTACTATGGTCGTGGTCGTGGCTATGGGAACAGTGGCAATGTCACCAAAAGGCTAGATGAACTCATATTTTGGAATTAAAATTCAGACGTGAAGACGACAAAAACTTAAATATATGTTTTTCATCACAGATTGTTGATATCATCCCGGATTTTTGGAAAAACTTTCTACTTCAGCACTACAAACAAAATTGAGGATGTTGGAGCTTGGAATGACCGAGTATGGTGGCGAAAAACAATACATGGAACTGGACCAATCTACAGATTATCATCCTTACAAGACTCTTTGATTGTCCTCACCTTCGTTCATGATCACACTTCTGTTGAAAATTTACACTAACTATTATGCAACAAAAACAGACCACCAAAATTGAAAATTCACAGTAACTACTATGCAACAAAAACAGAGCACCAAAAGTATTTACCTGTATTTCATACAGGCACAGAAAAGATAAAGAGTTTAATGGAAAATAACATATGATTCGAGACATTTATACAGATAAAGAGAGTATATGAAAAGGTTTTGGAAAAAGGACGATAAAATTTCATGACAGTTGCATAAGAGAAGTCGAGACCAACTATAGGGACTGTTACAATGATAGGCGTTTCAAAACAATTAAATTAGGGCAGTCAGTATATTAAAATTTATAATAAATTAATATTAAATTTTTGTTTTTAATACATTAATATAAAAATAATACTGTAGGGTTAAAACGGTAAATCAACTTTGAGATTATGAGGTTCATGGTTATAATAATATATGATACGAACCCTATTTAGTTGAGAATCGTTGAGAGAATTTGCATAATTATTTTCATGCGTTGACTTTTGAACTAAGGTAAATTCACAATTTTAGGTTATTAGTTAAGAAGAGTTTTTAAGGGAACACTATTTATACTAAATGCACTATTTCATATTAACAAAAGAATTTCTAATTTGACACGAGCATAGAAAACACCATTTTCCCTAAAGAGGTTTTTTGAGTACTAACTCAACACAGATATTTGTATGAACATTATTTATTGTTTTGGGAGTAGTATTGAGCACCGATTTGAATACGAACTTAGATAACTCAAACCCCATAACTTGCACCACGGTGTAAATAACATCATATTGTTGGTTCGAATGAATCTTCACCTATCCTTATTTAGGGCATTTTAGATGGATCCATAAGTTAAGTTTTGTTGTCCTGTACTATGACAAGGTATATGATGCTCTAGCAACACGGGCTAGACTTTGTATGATCACGAGACTCGTAGTGGTGGTTATCGGCTTGAGAAATTCCACAAAAAGTAAAGTACTATTTTAGAATTGATATGCATTACCTTATTCATATGTAAAGCTTTACTTGTTTTATTATATCACATGTTTTACTTTCGGCCATAGTAATTTAAGTATTCTTTTAGTTCAAATGCTATTTCATCCAGCTTTATTGTGTACCATATATTCCATGTATGAACATTTTCCGATGTTGCATCATTTTTATCAATAAAGATGGAATAAAATTAAAGCTGAGTGATGTATATTATTGTTGAATTTCATGAAAGATGTGAATTAGAGAACAATAAGAATGTTTCATTCATTGTCATTGTTGATACCAACTTTTGGCTTAACATTTTAAAAGTCAGTATTTTAAAATATATTTTATTTGTTAAATAGTCCAAAATGCATATTTTTCAATTTAATGTGATTTATCCATAATTATCCTTTTTAGTGAAAATGCTATATTTTTAGTTTTTAATTTTGTACATTATGGTTTTTAGCACAATCCATTAATTACATTCGTTACATTTATGTATTTATTTTTAAATACTTTCAGCACAATTTAGAAATATATTGAAACACATATAAGAATTGCATACACATATATTATTTTATTAACAAATGGTTTTGAGCACACATTTTTGAGCCCATTGTTTTGTATTAAAGTGGTTTTTAAAATTTCCTATTTAAATCCTTACTTCATCAAAAAATAAAATTGATGGTGGATACTCTTGTGGATACATAAAATTTTCCTAAATTGATAAAAACCCTAAAAAAAGCCTTACTCCCTCATTTTCAATTTTTCCAGCAGCCGGCACCACACCTCCTAAAACCAATTACACTTCACTTTTCCTTTCCATTTCAGCCACCGAACCACCAGATCTCCTCTAGCACACCTCAATTTCTCCACACTCCTCTTCTCCAAAAAAAAAAACCAGAACCAAACCCCAACATTCTAGTTGAAAAACAACAACCAACAACATAGATTCAATCTCCATGAAGCTTCAGGACCCGAGGACCCCGATTCCTTTCCCCTTTATACGTTTTTGATATTTTTTTTGCAGGTTATCAATGAGCTCACAGCTCCGTCAAACAACTATCTCAAAGCTCTAAACTTCATCTCCGGCGTGGCTCCAACTCTGTTGAACAAAAACCAAAGCGCCATGGTGCCTCTAACTCCAGTGGACAACAACCAGCGGTTGTGAAGATAAATTCGACAGTGAGGAAAATCTCTTCTCCTTTTTATTTTCTGTACAAATTATTTTTTGTTTTACAGGTCGTTGTTACTCTATTTTAATTGTTATTATTCGACTTTTGATTTCTTCTCTGGTGAAGTTTTCTCCATCGTTATTTTGAGCATTATGTTTTGATTTAAACTAATTAGAATGTTATCCATAAATATTTTCAACTCAAAAGAACAATCAACTTTGTTCTCATCACATTTATCAACAGAAGGCGAATTTTTTGGTTAATCAAGATCAAGAAATCGAGCATGTTACTTCATGTATGGTACCATTCATTCCTTTTCTTCTGTTTCTTTAGGTGTATGTTTGATATTTCTATTTTTGGGTAGTATATTTTTTTTGTGTTCTGCATATTTTTCTCTCTTGTTTAATAATTTATTGCTTTCTTCTTTGCAATAGGATAAAAAACAATAATTTGGTGTGTTATTTATTATGCGCGGGGTCATTGAGCTATGATTTCTCTCTAAATTAAACTAAAATATTTAGTGTCTATTAAATTAGTTTAGCAGGAGTTGGTATTTCATGGTTATTATTACAAAAGTACTTGTTTTAGAAGAATATACTACAATTACAATATATGCTTCTTATTTTTTTTGGACATATTTTAATGCATATCATTTCTACGGTAGTATTGGGTTGATATGTAACAAGAAAATATTCTCTAGGCCAACTAAAAATAATAATCACATTATTTTAAGACTTAATTTGCCTTTACAAGATTATATAACTTATTTGTTACAAGTAAAGTAGTGCTTGTATCTAGAAAAATAATCCTTTTATTAGCTGATTTTTATGAATTGAATAAAGTTAAATTTTTTACTTAAGTTACACTTATCCATATTCATTAAGTTTGGGTAGTAGAATATAATATCAAGTATTTTATAAATTAATAGTATTTAAATCAATCGTTGCATAGCATTTTTTTGCTTTAATATCTAATAATTTAAGTAATCAATAAAAACTTTTTAGCTTAAGAACAGTTGAATTATAACGGCAAGTAGGCTTTGAAAAGTACAAATTCTAAATTGTAAAAAAATAAATGACAAACTTGTGACAAAAATCTCATGTTTTTACTAACAAATGTTAGGGGAAGATCTTCAAACAAAAAAAAAGTAGCATCCATTTAAAAGTTATTTTGTTGTGTCCAATTTGCAAACACTTGCTATACCTTTCTAACTTCCATTTCTTACTCAATTTGGTAATATCTATTATTACACCATGTGTTTCATTTGATGTAGAGTATTTTTTTCTCTTTTATTTTTCATCAATTTCTTTTCTTTTTAAGGCTTAAAGTTCATTAGGTTATTTTGTTCTGTTTCGGGATAGTTTACCTCTTTTTTCCCCATAGTTATGACATTCAACATGAAGTAGTTGTGTACGATTCCATATATCAGGTTCATCCATTGGAATAACGATTGAGGCATTAATTCTCATTTGGATAGCCTTCTTATAACAATCGTTATCAAATTTTCTGGTTTCTCTCCTACATGGGAATATGCACCTTATTGTAAGTGAGCATATGATTTTTATAAGGTTCCATACCATTTAAAATTAGGTTCATCCATTCAATTCAACACTTAATTGTTCACCATTCATAATTTGTTTT
Source organism: Solanum pennellii (assembly GCF_001406875.1). Classification (NCBI taxonomy): domain Eukaryota; kingdom Viridiplantae; phylum Streptophyta; class Magnoliopsida; order Solanales; family Solanaceae; genus Solanum; species Solanum pennellii. The sequence continues at coordinate 55,206,721 of NC_028646.1, read as the reverse complement.
TGAAATAATAATTGTCCAAACCTTGTATGAATTGATATATCTACTTCTACTTTCTTTCCTTCTACTAGTTTCTGTATTCGAGGAAATGAACTTTCTGTTATGGTAAGAAAATTATTTAAAGTCTTATGTATTTAGACATGTTAAAGTAACATTAAGTTGGTATAGAGAACAATAACTCTCTTTTGATTACTTCTTTTCATCCAGTATATTTACATTCTGTCAAGCTATCCAATTATAAGTTTCTCCTTGTCATTAAAATTGCAAGTAGCCGCGATGATACATGCATGCAAACGTTATTTCGAATGATTATTTTATTCCGTTGAATAAATCACAAAAATTAGTCAAATCATATCTCAATTTGTTCTTTTTCTAAAACGTGACTTCCTCCATAATCTGGGTCTTTTTTCATTGAACCAACTTCTAACTTTCTTTGTCCTCTTTTTTCGAAGATATTTTTCTCATATATATACTTACTTACATACCTTTCCCAAGAAGCTTTTCAAATAGTTTTTTACTCTAAATTAAATTCTATGAAATCATTGATATTCAATAGTAACAGTGAGATATAGTTTTATGTTTGAAACATCGTACATGAGAGTATGAGACTCATATAATATTGGAATTATGAAAAAGATATACTTTTATAATTGAAACAGCGTACATGAGAGTATGAGACTCATATAATGTTGGGATTATGAAAACAGACGAAGAGTCATATGTTTTTTAAAAATGTAGTTATGTGTTGGCAATCATTCTATATTTCATGTTCTTTAATATAAACAAATAAACAATCATCAGAATGTTTCTCAATTAAAGTTTTTATCATGATGGTAAGGTAAACTGGTGCCATTTTGGAGGCATATATACGTCATGGATGACCATCTGAAGTGAGAAGGGGTAAGTTTTAATTATGTATATGGTCTATTTAAATGAAGGTAAAAATAGATAGTTAATATTTAATGAAATGTTTTTCTTTATCTAACTTTTATCTTTGAGACTTTCGACTTTTAGAATAGTATATATATATATATAAGATATAGATATAGATCCTACCGATATGATATGGTAACAAAACTATCATTATCATCCCATGTAAAATTAATTTTCTATATCAATCAGAATACATTAAAACATCAAATGTTATTATAAGTATATAATAACTAGTATTTCCTTCTTCCAAGTATATATATAATAACTAGTATTCCTTTTCTTCCATTTTGTTTTTTCAAGTTATTATTTGGAGAGTCAGAGGAAGATTTCTTTGATCATAATTTTTTTGAAATATTTTGAATTGTTTATTATAGCAGTTTATAATATTTTTATAGAAAGGGGCGTTTGCAACTTTACTATCTCTTTTACATAAATCTTAGCCAACTTAGGAGTTGTAATGCACTACTGAAATTAATGGACTGATTTAGATAACCTACCAATAATGACCCAAATAAAGTCATACTTTCCCAAGGTCTTAGATATATATTGCCACCATGAAGTCCATGACTATCATTTTTCATTTTCACTCAAGAATGAGCATTCTCTAAGACAATATTGCACACCGTTGGTGCTCATACTTTAATTTCTAGCAATTTTGACACATAGACACATATTAAGCTATGTCCCTCTTCCTCCCTGCTCAGCAATAAAATGTCCTCAAGGCCCAATACATTTAAATTACACTTGGATGAATCGAATATCACGAACAATGAGACTTTGTCAACACCTTTTGAATAAAGTCATCATCTCGAGGGACATAAATTGTCCCTCAAAAACTGAGCACCCATCATGTGACAGGTGTGGCATCTGGAGTCTCCCTAGATATCACCTTTCACCTTGGCTTGTTCAAATTATCATCCTTAAATTATTTAACCTTGATTTCTGAGTCCTAAATGCTATTTTAGGCATGTCCTTAGGAATAATCTTTAATTGATGCTACTCTGACCTCAAGTCAATCTTTTAGAACATTGGAGCACCCTATAACTGGCCAGAAGTATCATCTATGGAGGGTATACAATGTTTATTACGGATAATAACCTTATTCAATTATCTAAAGTTTATGCATATTCTCATATTACCATCATTCTTCTTCATAAACAAGACCGATCACCCTAAAGTGAAGCATTGGGGTGAATGAACCCTTTATCGAAGAGTTCCTCAAGATGAGTCTTGAGTTCCCTCAACTCTTATAGAGACATACAATAACAAGGGATATATTTTGAGTGAATGTCCGATTCCAAATCTATATATAAATCAATATCTCTTTCCAAAGGCGAACCAAGTAAATCTGTAAGAAATACCTCCTAAATTATTGAAACCACTTGACTGAATCAAAAGATGAGCGCTCTTTACTAAATCCCGAAAATGAGCCAAGTAGGCCAAACAACCTTTCCCATTAGCCTTCTATCCTGAATAAAAATATGGTCTCTGTTGGGTTAGGCATGTACACATTTTCCACCTCTAATCTATTCTTGCATAGGATTTCTAGACTTACTATCTTAATGCTAGAATTTAGCACAACATAATAAGGCAACAAGAAAGTCATAGAAAATATCACATCGAAGTCTATCATATCTAAGATTACTAATCTACCCAAGTATGACAACCCAAAAACATTACGGAGCAAGCACTGTACACATGGATTACAACTGCAAACTTTTTCATTAGAATAGAAACATGAATAAGGGCATGGAGGATATCACAGATCAAGTCAAGTCCCAAGTAAAATTTAACAGATATATATAAATAAGTACAACCCGTATCAAATTAGATCGATCTAGTCACACAAAAAAATGAAAGTACATATTATCACGCTGCTAGAAGCCTTGGCCTCTTATTTTCCTGGTAAGGTGTAATACTGAGCTCTATCCTCATTTTGGACAACCTCTCTACTTGTTGTGTTGTTTCCCCCATATAATTATAATTTCCTTTGCCCCATGGCCTACTTGATTATTACCTCACCCACTATGTGGTGGTCTTCTTCAATTACCTCCTCGACCATAATTAGTACCAGAACCATTACATGTTGTTGCGCTTGGCCTCCTACCTGCTTGTATGGGTGTCCCCTCTTAAAGAGATTGCCCATCTTACCACAGTAAAAGCATCCTCGATCAAGTGAGTGCATGTTGGCTGATGAACAAGAACCTCTTTGACAATTTGAACCAGCGACTATTGTGTGACCACTTAATAGGAAGTCGTGGAAGCTGGTAAAGTTGACTGAATCGGACTGGATGAATACACCTGTTGATGAGGACCCTTAGGATAGGAACCACTGAAGTTGCCGATATTCTTCGACCTCTTAGGTAATCTTTGACCTACTAAGCCTTCCTAATCCTTCCAACTTCTTTGGATAGTCGGTCACCTCATTGAAAGTCTTCCCTGCAGAAGTCATATGCATAGATAAGACCTTTAAATCAATGTTCAGTCCCTTTATATGAAGGTAAATCCAATCCTCTTAAGGGCCCACAAGTTGAGTAGCGTAGTGAGACAAGGCATGGAACTTAGTGGTTGTCTGGTACAAAGCTTAATAATGAAGGGATTAGTAGTGCAATTATTAGTAATGCAGAGTTTATTTTTATTAAGTGTTTGGTTCGTTGTTTCCCCACATCTTCTGATTTTATTAAAACTCTACAAATATCTTATTTCCAATTATACCCTTGAATTATTATGTAATCGGGTCAAGGTAGGTAATTACCAGAAAATATAATTTTTTATGGCCTTCTAACTAGATATGACAAGAACAATTGTTTTTTTTCATATTTAATATTTTTTCACTTGAATTATTTGAGGATAAATAATTGTCATCTTAACAAATTCATCACTCAAAAAATGCCTTTTTAAATTTTAAAAAGATGCACTATCTACTTTTAAAATCGAAAACACAGTGAACAATAGTAAAATTTAATAAACCATATACATTTACACATAAAAATTGCAAGTTGTAGTTTTAATATGTATGCAATTTTTTATATTGTTCAAAATAAATATAATCATAGAACTACACACACAATATATATATTTTCCAAAAGAACCTACTAGTGGAAGAAGAACTCTTAGGGATAAGAAACATACGGCTAAAGAGAGCCCAAAGGGGATCTTTTGTGTATAATCATGCATTATCTCGAATCTTATCAGTTTCGGTACTTAGACCAAATTATGCAATGCAAACAAAAGTTACTAGACTCATGGAGATACAGAACAACATATAATTTATCATTCTTGCATATGCATTATTTGAGTCTGCAACAATTATTCCAATGCTTACATAAATGATTTGACCTATGAACAAGTATGCAAGATTAGTTCATACTTGTTTGAGTATTAGCAATGAGATCTTCCAGTATCATGCTAAGAATAGCTAGAATTTCCAGAAGAAGATGAAATTCATTTGATGAGTAATAGAAAGAAATATAAAAATTTTGAGTGGTTGAAGCTGAAGTAGCTACTTTCAATGTAAAAGAAAGAAAACCAACGACTAGAGTGGGAGAGTCAGAGTAGAAAATAGTATTCCTCACTTATTTCTCTCATTCAAAATCATACATTAAATTTTCATCTCACACGGCTCCTAAGTGATAAAAGAAAGAAAAACCCATTTTTTTTGTTTTTTGATCACCTTCCTGGTGTATATATAAAACCGAATCCATTCAATTTCTAAAAAGGATTACTAATCCTTCACTTATTTGAGGAATCCTTCATATGTTCTTTTCGATGAAAGCTTTTGCATTCTTTTTTACCTTGGTTTCATAGGAGCAAGTTAGAAAGATTGAGAAATAAAACCATCTGATTTCATTCATTCTCAGTAGCTACGAGATGATCATCTTAGGGTGATCCTTTTGTCGATGGATGCCCTTATTACACTCATAGTCTCAGAAGGATTGATACTAATTATGCAGCCTCTACATCGATAATTCAAGTGTTGTATACGTCTTTAGTCATATTCTTGTAGGAACTACCCGTAATAACAAACTTGCAAAATGGATCTTTTTATCATAAAGAGATTCGCCATTCCTAAACCTTCTTCACCTTAATTTTTATTTTAACAACTAAATGTTCTGTCTTGGTTTGAGAATGAATGAAATCAGATGGTTTTTTTTCTCAATATTTCTAACTTGATCCTATGAAACAAAGTAAAAAATATTTCCAAAAATTACTCATTGATGAAGGATTACTCGAAAAGTTAAGGATTAGTAATCCTTTATAGAAATCCAATGGACTCGGTCTTATACATACACGAGGAAGGTAATCAATAAAGAAAGAAAATGGGTTATTCTTCCTCTATCACTTAGGAGCAGATGAGATGAAAGTCTCATGCATGGTTTTGAATGAGAGAAGGAAGTGATGAATCCTCTTTTCAAGTCTAACTCTCCATCTCCACTCGTTGCTTTTCTAATTGTAACTACGAAAGTATATGATTAATCTTGAACCACTCGAATTTTTGATATTCTTTTTTATTTATCATCAAAGGAATTCCATCTTCTTCTGGAAATCGTTGATATTCTTAGCATTATATAGGGAAAGCTCACTGCTATTACTCAAACAAGCATGAAACATATGCTTGCATATTCGTCCATGTGTCAAATAAGATATGTAATTATTGAAATAATTGTTAGAGACTCAAATGATCGATATGAAAGCATGATAACTTATATATTGTTCTATATCTGATGAATCTAGGAACTTTTCTTGCATTGTATTATTTGGGCTAGTATCGGAACTGATAACATTTGAGATTAAGCAGATTTTACACAAAAGATCGTTCTTTGGCTCTCTATTTAGACCTATGTCTCTTATCCCTAGAAGGTCTTCCTTCACTAGGAGATTTTTTCAAAAATCTCTATTACTTCTGGTGTTGATGACATACAAATATACATACATACATATATATATATATATATATATACACATACATACGTACATACATACATACATACATACATACATACATACATACATACATACATACATATATATATATATATACATACATACATACATACATACATACATACATACATACATACATA
>NC_028646.1:55179244-55200240 GCF_001406875.1 Solanum pennellii | reverse complement strand
TATATATATATATAGACACACACACATACACACACACATATATATACACACACAAACACATACATTTAACTATGATGACAAACATCATATACAAATAAACAACTCACATTTTAAATCTATATTGATTTATTTAGTAACAAACAACTCCCTCTAATTAATTTGTAAGCTAATTTATTTAAATAAAATTACTATTACAAATATAAATCATAAAATAAAGAAAATAAATATAAATAATTTGTAAGCTAATTTATTAAAATAAAATTACTATTACAAATATAAATCATAAAATCAAGAAAATAAATAAAATAATTAAATGATCTGAGAGATATTTTGTGTTTACATAGACTTATCCCATGGTATTTTATCTTGTGCATTACTAATACTACCGAATGAAAGGTATTAATAATACAACCTATAATACCATGTAAGAGGTCTAATTAATACATCGATTATTTAATCATAAGACTCAAAATTCCTACCAAATATAGTACTAAATAATACATTGCACAATACATAGACTATTTATTCTAATGCGGCATACCAACTGACCCCTTAGCGTCATATGCTGCTACATACATGCTACCTAAATCAAGAGCCAAAAATTGATTCTTCTTATAATCTTGAAGTGTTCAAGGTACATATTTCTCCAAAAATAGAGTACTGAACTAAGTCCAATTCAACATTGGCAGAACAGATGAACGACACTCCACCTAAGCCCTCCATCACTGCTTTGTTTCACCCTATAACTTGAAGGTAATAATCTCAACCCTATGTTGCTAAAAAGAGTGCAACTTATACAATCTTCCATAGCATTCCAAAAAAATTAACTCAAAAGCATTCTCATTGTTTATCAATGGAACACTAGTGGCTTCAATTTCAAAAACTAAATTAGCATCTCATGTTCCATTCCAATAATCACAGGGACCAACAAAGGATAGAAGAACACAACAGTACCCAAAGATTCATCCATTCTAAGGGCATAATAGCAATAGGATTAGTGTTTTGATTTTGGGTAGCCGACATAATGGGAGTGGCTCCAACACATGCCAACGTTAATAAATCATATCTCCTAACATATGAAAAGTTTTGTTAATGAATACAAAGAAAATTAAAATCCTTAAAGTCACTCTAAACGGCTTTGACCATTCAGCAATCCAAGTTATATGCTAAAAGTTATGTCCATTTTTTCTGGGAACTATGTAGTCCACACAAATTGGCACGTATAGTCAGTCTGCCTCACGGCAAGGTTAGTGTTATAGTCAGTTTTCTCTTCTTTTCACGTTCCAGGGATATTTTTAAATTTTTTCTCATCCCTTCATCACAACCCACGAGTATTATATTTTCCCAAAAACAAAAGTCAATTACTTTTCATTACTTCAACCCTTACACCAAAAAAAAACTACGCTGAAGAACTTCATGAAACACCAAAGTTAGGGTTCATCTTCCAAAGTTTTTCCTCAAAATTCATCATTCAGGTATGTAATTCCACTCATAGTGATGACTAAGTTTGTTCTCAGGCCCTACATCTAATGTCAATTTGTAAGAGTTAAATCTAGGGGGTTTTACCCAAGATTTCATTGATTTTGAATTGTTTTTTATTCCTTGTAACTAAATTCTTATTCTTATCATTGAGATTACAGTACTTCATGCGTTTTGGTTTTTAATTATTGCTCGTGCTTATTTTATCATACGAACCCTATTTTAGTTGAGAATTGTTGAGAGCATTTGCATAATTATTTTCATGCATTGACTTTTGAACTAAAGTAAGTTCACATATTTTAAGTTATTAGTTAAGAACAGTGTTTAAGGGAACACTATTTGTACCAAATGCACTATTTCGTATTATAAAAAGTATTGCTAATTTAACAAGAGCATAAAAAAGATCATTTTCCCTAAAGAGGGTCTTTTGAGTACTAACTCAACAAAGATATTTGTATGAACATTATTTATTGTTTTGGGAGTACTATTGAATACTGAATTGAATACGAGCTTAATTAACGCAAACCCCATAACTTGCGCCACTGGTGTAGATAACGTCATGTTCTTTGTTCAAAGGAATCTTCACCTATCCTTATTTAGGGAATTTAGATGGATCCATAAGTTAAGTTTTGTTTTCCTATACTCTGACAATGTATATGATGCTCTAGAAACATGTACTAGACTTTGTATTATCACGAGACTCGTAGTGGTGGTGATCGATTAGACAAACTCCACAAAAAGTAAAGTACTATTTTAGAATTGATATGCATTACCTTATTCATATGTAAAGCTCTACTTGTTTTATTACATGACATGTTTTACTTTCGCTGATTGTATTTTCATTGTTCTTTTAGTTCAGATACTATTTCATCTAGCTTTATTGCATACCATATGTTCCTTGTATGGACATTTTTAGATGTTGCATCATTTTTATCAATAGTATTGTTGAGTTTCATGAAAGAGGTGAATTAGAGAACAATAAGAAGGTTTCATTCATTGTCATTGTTGATACCAACTTTTGGCTTGACATTTTAAAAGTTAGTATTTAAAATATTTTATTAGTTAATCGTCGTATATTATTATAAGAGGGAACCAAAAAATTTAAAAGTAGAATTATGATTTTACCCGTATTACAAATTAAAATGTTACAATAATATTTAACTATTTAATTTAAATATTAAGTTACATTATTTTAATAAAAATGTTAATGACTTTTGCACTTCTTTAGAATAGTCCTTAATTAAAATATGTAATTTAATTTCAGTTCTTGAAATTATTTACCCTTTAAATATATGCATATATATAGTTTATCTTCTAAATTAATTTATGGTGTTAAATAATTTTTTTTCTTGAATTTTTGTAACACTTGACCTTTCAACTTTGCAAGTGAATCTTCGTATTTCAAAGCTTTATTTTTACCTATAAATACAAATCTTTTAACAATATTTTCATAGATATTTATATGTGATACAATTTTTGTGTGTGGAAGATTAGAGAAGCTTTCATCAAGTGAAGAAAATTTCAAGGCAAAAGGATTTGTGTCAAGATTACAAGGCATAATGTGATTATAGGAATGAATAACACTTTAATTACTAGAATATCAAAACTTTATGTATTTATATATTTTTTACTTATTTGTTGAGATCAGAACAATGTTAAGACTCCCCCATTTCTGTAGTTGAATATCACTTCCATTAACTTGTCTTCCAAATATATTAACTTTTTTTATGGTCAAAAGTTGAATATTTATTACTATAACTTTGTTTCAATTTGCATTATCAATAAAAAATAGGAATAAGATTGTCTTACAATTATTCTATTTTTCGTTGGTAGCCTTATGCTAAACTTGCTCCTATATATGATACTTTTTTCGTTGTATTTGTAATTTTGTTATAAGAATATATTTGATTGAAGGGTGTATTTTTTGATTTAGAAAATGAGACGAATACAATCATAAAAATAGTGTACAAGGCATGTAAAACAATTAATGACTACAATATATTCTAATTTCAAATTATCATTAATTACATTTTTGCGTTTTAAATTTTAAATATTTATAAAGAATAGTTCTTACATGTTCTTGTGGATAAAACCTATAGTTTTTAGAAATCGTGAGATCCAAATCTCAAAGTCAAAAAAATGATACACCAAAATGCATAAGAAGTTACAAGATCTTTTATCTTATGACCAATTATTGCTCCTATTAATTTTTTAACATAAAAATGTAAAATAAATTTTAACAATCTTTTAGTTGTAAGAATACTAATATTGTCATTTTGGCTCTACATAAATTTAAAATCTGATTTATTTAATTAAATATTAATATATTAATTTGTATAATACCAATCATCGCACTTTATATCTTTAGTTATTTCCTTCAATAAGTTTTTTATTTATAAATTTGAATTACTTAATTGCATTCTACTTAATGAGAAGGATATTTTCTTCTTTTACTAAGTAATGTGAAACATTTTATCTTCTTGAAATTTATGTCCAGTGTAACTATTAATTTAATTTCAATATTCTTACTCTTTTGTATGACGCAAAAGAGTCAGTTTAAGGAAGAATTTTAATATTTTTACTCTATTCTATGAGACAAAAAAGACATTTTAAGAAAGTTATCATAAGATAGTGTGTCTCCATATTTATTTTTTCTACTTTATTTTGTCTTTTAAAAAATATAAAATTTCTATATCAAAATTAAATAAAGGGAGGACTAAATGTAAAAAAAAAATCTTCGAGTTAACTATACACTACAAACATTTTTTTAAAAGTTAAATTGTTTATCATTTTGTTCATCGTTATGATGTAAACGTGCAACGCACATGCCCATATACTAGTAGTCCAAAATGCATGTTTTTCAATTTTAATGTGATTTATCAATAATTATCCTTGTTTGTGAAAATGCTAAAATTTTTATTTGTTAATTTTGTACATTGTCGTTTTTTAGCACAATCTATTAATTACATTCGTTACATTTATTTATATTGATTTATATATTTTTAGCACATTTTAGAAATACGAAACACATATAAGGATTGCATATAAATATATTATTTTATTAAACAACGGTTTTGAGCACACATTTTTTTGTCCATTGTATTGTACTAAAGTGGTTTTTAAAATTTCCTATTTAAATTCTTACTTCGTCCAAAAATAGAAGTGATGGTGGATACTTACAATTTTCCTAAATTGATAAAAAAAAATCCCTAAAAAAGCTTTCCTCCCTCATTTTCAATTTTTCCAACAGCCGCCACCACACCTCCTAAAACCAATAACACTTCACTTTTCCCTTCCATTTCCGCAACCGAACCAACAAATCCCCTCTAACCCACATCATTTTCAACACACTCTTCTTCTCCGAAAAAACAAGAACCAAACCCCAACCATTCTTGTTAAAAAACAACAACCAACAACGACGATGCCATCTCCACAAAACTTCAGGACCCGACGACCTCCAGTCCTTTCACCTTTATCCATTTTGATATTTTGTTTATTTTTTGCAGGTTATCAGTGAGATGAAAGCTCCATCAAACAATGATCTCAAAGCTCTAAACTCAATCTTCGGTGTGGCTCCAACTCTATTGCACAAAAACCAGAGCACCATGGTGCCCCTAACTCCTGTGGACAACAACCAGTGGTCGTGAAGATAAATCCGACAGTGAGGAAAATCTCTTCTCCTTTTTATTTTTTTATACAAATCAATATTTTTTTTACAGGTCGTTGTTACTCTATTGTAGTTGTTATGATCCGACTATTAATTTCTTTTCCAGTGATGTTTACTCCATCGTTGTTTTAAGCATTTTGTTTTGATTTAAACTAATTTAGAATGTTACACATAGATGTTTTCAACTCAAATGCAGAATCAACTTTCTTGTCATCACATTCATCAACACAAGGTAAAATTTTAGGCTAATCAAGATAAAAAAATCGAGCACGTAACTTCAAATATGGTACAATTAATTCCCTTTTTACTGTTTCTTTCGGTTTGTGTTTGATATTTCTATTTTTGCGTAGTATATTTAAGTTTTTTGTGTTCTGCATAATTTTCTTTCTTGTTAAAAAATTAATTGGGTTCTTCTTTGCTATAGTGTAAAAAATAATAAATTGGTGTGTAATTTATTCTGGGTGGGGTCGTTGAGCTATGCTTTTCTCTCCAAATTTAAATAAAATATTTAGAGTCTATTGAATTTTAGTTTAACAGGAGTTGGTATTTGATGGTTATTATTACAATAGTACTTGTTTTAAAAGAATATACTGCAATTACAATATGTGCTTCTTTATTTTTTTTGGACATATTTTGATGCATCTCATTTCTATGGTAGCACTTGGTTGATATGCAACAAGAAAATATCCTTTAGGCCAACTGAGAATAATAATCATATTATTTTAAGACTTAATTTGCCTTTACAAGATTATACAACTTATTTGTTACAGGTAAAGTTATGCTCGTATCTAGAAAAATAATCTTTTTAGTAGTTGATTTTTTATGAATTTAATAAAGTGAACTTTTTTAGTTAAGTTATACTTTTCTATATTTATTGAGTTTGGGTAGTAGAATATAATATCAAGTATTTTATAAATTAATAGTATTTAAATCAATGGTTGAATAGCATTTTTTGCTGTAAAATCTAATAATTTAAGTAATTAATAAAAACTTTTTGAGCTTATGAACTGTTGAATTATAACGGCAAGTAGCCTTCGAAGAGTACAAATTCTAAATTGTAATAGAAAATGACAAACTTGTGACAAAAATCTCAAATTTTTACAAGAAATGTTAAGGAAAGATCTTCAAACCAAAAACAAGTTACTTTGTTGTGACCAATTTGCAAACACTTGCTATACCTTTCTAACTTTCATTTCTTACTCAATTTGGTAACATCTATGATTACACCATGTGTTTCATTTGATGTAGAGTATTTTTTTAATCTTTTTTTTCATCAATTGCTTTTGTTTTTTAGACTTTAAGTTCATTAGGTTATTTTCTTCTATTTTCCGATAGTTTACCTCCTTGGCCCATAGTTAGGACATTCAACATGAAGTACTTCTGTACGATTTCACATATCAGGTTCATCCATTGGAATACCGATTGACGCATAAAAACTCATTTGAATAGCCTTCTTATAACAATCGTTATCAAATTTTCTGGATTCTCTCTTACATGGGAATATGCACCTTATTGCAAGTGAACATGTGCTTTCTATAAGGTCCCATACCATGTAAAATTAGGTTCATCCATTCAATTAAACACTTAGTCGTTCACCAATCATAATTTGTATTTGAAATAGTAATTGTCCAACCCTAGTATGAATTCATTTATAGCTACTTCTACTTTCTTTTCTTTCTACTAGTTTCCGTATTTGAGGGAATGAACTTTCTGTTATGGTAAGAAAGTTATTTAAAGTCTTATGTATGAAGACATGTTACAGTGATATTAAGTTTGTATAGAACACAATATCTCTCTTTTGATTAGTTCATTCATGAGTATATTTACATTCTATCAAGCTATCCAATTATAAGTTTTTCCCTTGTCTTTAAAATTGCAAGTAGCCGTGATGATACATGCTTGAAAACGTTATTCGGAATGATAATTTTATTCCATTGAATAAATCATAAAAATTCATCAAATCATATCTAAATTTGTTCTTGTTCTAAAATGTGACTTCCTCCATAATCTGGGTCGCTTTTCATTGAACCAACTTCTAGATTTCTTTGTCCTCTATTTTCCATGATATTTATCTCATATGTATACTTACCTACACGTCTTACCCAAGAAGATTTTCAAATAATGTTTTGCTCTAAATTAATTTTTATGCAATCATTGATATTAAATAGCAACAATGAGATATGTTTTTATGTTTGAAGCAGCGAACATGAGAGTACGAGACTCATATAATTTTGGGATTATGAAAACAGACGAAGAGTCGTATTTTTAACAATAATGTAGGTATGTGTTGTCAATCATTCTAGATTTCATGCTTTTTAATATAAGCAATCATCAGAATGTTTCTAAACTAAAGTTTTAGTCATGATGTAGGGTCAATAGGTGCCATTTTGGAGGAATATATACTTCATGGATATCCGTATGAAGTGAGAAGGGGTAAGTTTTAATTATGTATTTGGTCTATTTAAATGAAGGACAAAATAGATAGTTAATATTTAATGTAAAGTCTTTTTAATCTAACTTTTATCTTTGAGACTTTTCACTTTTAGAATAGTATAGATATAAGATATAGATATAGATCCTACGGATATGATATGGTTACACAACTATCATTATCATCATCTATAAAATTATTTTTCTATATCAATCAGACAACATTAGAACATCAAATGTTATTATAAGTATATAATAACTAGTTTTTTCGTTTCTTCCAAGTATACATAAAACTAGTATTCCTTTTGTTCCACTTTGTGTTTTCAAGTTATTATTTGGAGAGTCAAAGGAGGATTTCTTTGATCATTATTTTTTTTAGAAATATTTTGAATTCTTAATTATAGCAGTTTATGATATTTTTATAGAAATGAGCATCCTTTTAAACTTTATTATCTCCTTTACATAAATCTTAGCCAACATAGGAGTTGTAATCCACTATGACTCAAATTAATGGACTAATTTAGATAACCTATTAACAATGACCCAAATCAAGTAATACTTTCCCAAGGTCTTAGATATTGCCACCATGAAGTCCATGAGTATCATGTCCCACTTCCACTCAAGAATGAGCATTCTCTAAGACAATATTGCACAACTTTGGTGCTCATACTCAGACAGTTTTCACACATAGACACATATTAAGCTATTTCCCTCTTCCTCCCTGCCCACCAATAAAGTGTCCTTAAGTCCCAATATATTTTGATTACATGTTGATGAATCGAATATCGCGAACAATGAGACTTTGTCAGCACCTTTTGAATTAATTCATCAACGCGAGGGACATAAATTCTCCCAGAAAAAGTGAGCACCCCTCATGTGACAAGTGTGGCATCTGGAGTCTCCCTAGACATCACCTTTCACCTCGGATTGTTCAAAATGTCTCGCTTATATTATTTAACCTTGATTTTTGAGTCCTAAAGGCTATTTTAGGCATGTCCTTAGGTCTAATATTTAACTTATGCTACTCTGACCTCAAGTCAATCGTTGATAACATTGGAGCACCATATAAATGGTCAGAAGTATCATCTATGAATGGTATACAATGTTTATTACAGGTAGTAACCTTCTTCAACTATATAAAGTCTATGCATATTTTCATACTACCATAATTATTCTTCACAAACAAGAACGAGCACCATAAAGTGAAGCATTGAGGTGAATGAAGCCTTTATCTAAGAGTTCCTCAACATTATTCTTGAGTTCCGTCAACGTCACGCCCTGAGCTACCCCTAAGACGCGGACATAGAACTTAGAACCACAAGTGAATCCAAGCTAACCCTGCTGGCACGATCATGAGCATACTAAAAATAATGAACTGATATTGAAGCTAAATCATAATTAAATCTGAAAAGATGGGGAATACCCATATTCTATAACTGAGATATTTGAAAACAATGAGTTTAATACAAACGAAATATTAATTCAATACTAAGATGAATCTAACTGTATCGGAAATAAACCTCTAAAATGGACTAGAAATACTAGGACAAGCCCTAGATAAAACTAGCAAAAACTGAAACTAAAAGACTAAATACTGAAATGAAACTCATGACTCTTGTCCTCAGAAAATGATGAATCAACACTGAATCTGTTTAACTAGAGATCGGAAAATCGATGTATATGTCATCTGGATGCTGAGAACCTGAACCTACATCACGAGAAGATGTAGCGCACGTATGCGTCAGTACTTCAAAGGTACTGAGCATGTAGGGTAGAGTAAACCTGAAATAAAACAAAACTGAACAAGCATAACAACAAGTATAATAATCTGACATGATAAACTTAATTATGAGCTAACTGGATGTAATGACCAATTTATAACATGCTGAAACTGAATACTGAATATACTGATAAATGGTCAATGCAGAGAGTAAGAATGATTTGTGGGAGATAATAATAACGAATAATAAAACCACATGAGCTAAATGTGGAGTCTAATATATATGCACCATCGAGAGGACCCAATATACCCGATCAAAGGTATAAAGGCATGTTGGCGTGATCACTAAATTGATTGCCCACAGAGGCGACTTACAACCTACTTGGCTAGTAGTTCTGGGACTATTGGATACGCTAAACCCTAGTCCAACTCGATATTATACTACTCCCAATGAATTCTGTCAATTTACTGATTATGTCTGTGTTTCTGTAAATAATGGATAGCTCGAAACTGAACATGCAAACTAAGAATGCAACAATTTATCTTGTAATTATGCATTTATGACTAAGGCATGTATATCTGAAGTGTCTAAAATATCTGACCTAGAATGTGATATTCAATAACTAAAGAAATACAAAGCTAGGATTCTGAAATTCATGTAATAAACTAAATAATAACATGATAATCTGATTTGGAACATAAAACTAATAAATTCATAAAGTTCTGTTGAAGTTCTAGAAACCCTAGATCTAATAATGATATGGGAATAAAGAATCTGACTGAAAACAAGGGATCAAATGGGTGAAAGGAACCCACTAGTGAAATCCCACATACTTGGTGATTAAATACACAAAATAATACTTAGGTTTCGAGGCTGGAACTACTGGAGCTTGTTGAATTCTTGAACTAGGGTTCTTGAGCTTTTTCTCCTTTCTTGCTTCTAAGTTTTTAAATTTTGATTTAATGATTTGATTGAGATATGTTTTTATTATGTTTCTAGGCTTAAACTGACTAAAATATGATTATATAGTGTCAAAACAACATAACATAAGGTTTAAACTAAGTAGGAAAAGACCAAAAGACCCCTGTGTAAGTTGGTGTCGGACGAAACGATGGCCAGGACTAATGGTCCGTCGTCTGATTGACGCCTTGCGTTGGGTCCGTCGATTGAGCCTGTTTGACATGTCTTTATTAAAATGGGCATAACGTTTTACTCGGAAGTCTGATTTTAGCAAGGTTGGTTGATATGGAAAGATAATTAAATTATCTATTTGTGTGTATATTTTGGGGCACCTAATTCATTTTGTGCTAAAATTTATGACTATTTGAGGTTGACCCAACTGCATTTCCCCTTAAATGTCTGCAAATTTTCTACCTACGGATCGTGCTGGTCATCTGTAACTCTTGTAAGAGAGTGGGTGAAGGGACTATTGATCGACAGCATGGACTACAGACCGTCGTTTAACCTACGTACTGTAAGTCTGTCCGTCGTCCAAGACGTAACCAATTTTTCTGGGCTTAAATTTTTGGGAGTTTCTGATCCCATCGACGGTTGTGCAGGATGGACCGTGGGTCAGGCTACGGTTTGTCGATGCCACCGTTGGTTGCACCTGCAGATTTATTTTATGTTAATTTGTTTTTTGGTCTTTTTTGACTACGGGGTTTGACATTATATCTCCCTTGGAAACATTCGTCCTCGAATGAAGAATAAACTAGCTAAAATAGAGGGAGAGAGATGCAACTACTACTAAACACTGAGAACTGAGTTTCTGACTGAATTGAGTTCTAAGTACATGCAATTACACTTAAAATGCAAGTACAAACTGAGGGAACATGTTTGTAAAACTGAATTTACACATGAATGACTAAAAAACTGAAGAGGAACTATTACCTCAAGATGGAGTGGAATAGGAAGGAATGAGGTGAGGATACTTAGCTTTTATAGCTACTTCTGCTTCCTAAGTAGATCCCTCTATAGACTGACTCCTCTACAAAACCTTGATTGAAGCGACTTCTTTATTTTTCAACCTTTAAACATGACGGTCAAGAATCTCAACTGGTACATCCTCATAAGGAAGAGTATCTTTCACCGCCACACTCTCTAATAGCACTATAGAGGCTGGGTCACC
Source organism: Solanum pennellii (assembly GCF_001406875.1). NCBI lineage: Eukaryota > Viridiplantae > Streptophyta > Magnoliopsida > Solanales > Solanaceae > Solanum > Solanum pennellii. The sequence goes on along the minus strand of NC_028646.1, from coordinate 55,188,815 downwards.
CACACACTTCTTCAAGAGTGAGATGTGGAAGATCAGATGCGCTGCTGCTAATTCTGCTGCAACTCTAACTTATATGTCACCTTGCCAACCCTTTTGAAGATCTTGTAAGGGCTTACATATCTAGGACTAAACTTTCTTTATTTCTGAATCTCATCACCCCTTTCATAGGTGAGACCTCCAAAAAAATAATCAACTTGGAACTCTAGTTCTCTTCTCCTTACATCTGCATAACATTTCTGACGACTTTGGGTTTTCTTAAGTCTATCTCTAATGAGTTGCACTTTCTCCATAGCATAAAGGACCGAATCTGTACCTATCAAAGCTGCTTCACCTACTTCAAACCAACCAACAAGAGATCTACAACTACACACCCATATAAAGCCTCATAAAGGGCCATCTGAATGCTGGAATGGTAGCTCTTATTGTAGGCAAACTAAATAAGAGTAAGTTGATCATCCCATCTACCTTTGAAATCGATCACACAAGCTCTCAACATATCCTCTAAGGTCTGAATGGTACGCTCTGCTGCCTATCCATCTGTGGATGAAATGTTTAACTAAGGTTAACTTGAGTACCAAGACTTTTCTGAAATGACTTCCTGAAATTAGAGGTAAGCTGAGGATCTCTATCGGAGATGATAGACAAAGGAACCCGATGCAACCTAATAATTTCATTGATGTAAACCTTGCATAGTCTTCTGCCGGATATGTAGTCTTGACAGCCAAAAAGTGAGAATACTTAGTCATCCTATCAACTAACACCCAAATGGAGTCATGCTGTCTGCGAGTACGCGGTAATCCTGTGATGAAGTCCATATTGATCATATCCCACTTCCAAGTAGGAATATCGATCTCTTGAGTCATATCCTCTGGTTTTTGATGTTCTACCTGGACTTGCTGGCAATTGGGCACTTACTCACAAAGTCTGCTATATCCCTCTTCAAGCCATTCCACCAATAGACTTCCCACAGATCGCGGTACATCTTTGTGGCACCTAGATTAATAGAATACCTAGAGTTATGGTCTACTGCAAAAATATGATGTCTCAACCCGCCCACATCAGGAACAGACAATCTACATTGGTATGGAAGTACACCATCTTCCCCTTGGGAGAAAACATCCACTCTCTGAATATGGACTGCACCCTTAAGTTCAAGCAAGATTGGATCACTGTATTGTTTTTCCTTAACCTTCACTACCAAAGACGATTCTTCCCCATTCTGAATTTTTACACAGCTGTCTGATATGCCCATAAGGCAAACTCCCAAGCGAGTAAGCCTGTGAACATCCTTCAGTAGCTCTTTCCTTTCTTCCTCAATATAGGTTACACTACCATATATAATCTACTAAGAGCATCGGCTACTACATTCTCCTTACCTAGATGTTAATGCTCACACATATCATAATCCTTAAGGAATTCAAGTCATCTCCTCTAGTGAAGATTCAGCTCTTTCTAGGTGAGCACATACTGAAGACTCTTATGGTCAGTGAACACATCTACATGAACACCATACAAGAAGTGTCCAGATCTTGAGTGCAAACATCACTGCTGCAAGATCGAGGTCATAAGTTAGATAGTTCTTCTCATGAACCTTAAGTTGTCCACATGCATAATCTATCACCTTATCTCGTTGCATAAACACAAAACCAAGGACGACTCTGGATGCTTCACAATAGATCACATAACCATCTGAACCCTCTGGTAGAGTCAATACAAGAGCTGTAGTCAATCTATTTTTCAATTCTGTGAAGCTTTTCTGACAATCATTTGACCATTGAAACTTGACCCTCTTCTGACTCAACCTAGTCAATGGTGAGGTTATGGATGAAAATCCTTTCACAAAACTTCGATAATAACCAACTAGACCTAAGAAACTTCTAAAACTGCAGCAGAGGTAGGTCTGGGCCACTGTTTCACTGCTTCTATCTTATGTGAATCCACTCGGATCTCTTTGTTCGATATAATATGACAAAGAAAAGCTACGGATTGCAACCAGAACTCACATTTGCAAAACTTAGAGAATACCTGGTGATCCTTGAGAGCCTGCATAACAACTCTCAAATGACTTGTATATTCTTTCTCACTCCTAGAGTAAATGAGGATATCATCCATAAAGACGATAATGAACAAGTCCAAGTACTGTTTGAATTCTCTGTTCATCAAATCCAGGAAAGCATTAGGAGCATTAGTTAGTCCAAACGAAATAACTATAAATTCATAATGACCATACCGAGTTCTGTAGGCTGTTTTCGGAATGTCAGTATCTCTGACTCTTAGCTGATGATAACCCAATCTGAGGTCGTTCTTTGAGAAATGGCTAGCACCCTGAAGTTGGTCAAACAAGTCATCAATTCTAGGGATGGGATGCTTATTCTTGATTATGACCTTGTTCAACTGTCTAACGTCAATGCACATTCTGAGAGAACCACCTTTATTCTCTACGAACAACACTGATGCACCCCATGGTGAAATACTAGGTCTGATGAAGCCCTTATCTAGAAGGTCTTTCAACTTCTCTTTCAATTCCTTAAGCTCTCCTAGAGCCATTTTGTATGGAGGAATAGAAATAGGCTAGGTATCTTAAAGGATATCATTCATAAGTCGATTTCCCTTTCGGGAGGGACTCCGGAAGATCTTCTGGAAATACTTCGGGAAACTCACAAACTACTAAAACTGACTCAAGAGTTGCGGTTTCAAGGCTAGAATCCTTAACCCGAACTAGATGATAGAGATAACCCTTAGAGATAATCTTTCTAGCATTAAGGTAAGGAATAAAGCGACCCATAGGCTCTAAGATACTTGTCACGCCCCAATCTACCTCCGAGACACGGACACGGAACCTACGATCATAAGTGATCCCAAGCGAACCCTACTTGCATGATCATGAGCATACTAATGATAATAAACTGATTCGGAAGCTAAATCATAATTAAATCTGAAAAGATGGGGAATACCATATTCTATAAGTGCGTATGTGAAAACAATGAGTTTAATACAAAGGAAATATTAACTCAATACTAAGCTGAATCTAACTAAGTCTGAAATAAGCCTCTAAACTTGATTAGAAATAGTGTGACAAGCCCCAGCTAAATCTAGAAAAAACTGAAACTTAATTGACTAAAGACTGAAATGGAACTCATAACTATTGTCCTCAGAGAATGAGGACTCACCACTGAATCTGCAGGACTGAAGATCAGAAATCGATCTATGCGTCATTGATACTGAGAACCTGAACCTACATCACGAGAAGATGTAGCGCACGCATGCATCAGTACTTGAAAGGTACTGAGCATGTCGGATAGAGTAAAGCTAAAATAAAACATATCTGAACAAGCATAAAATCAAGTATAATAATCTGACATGATAATTTGAATTCTAAGCTAACTGAATAAAATGACCAATTTATAACATGCTGAAACGGAATATTGAATATACTGATAAATAGTCAATGCAGAGAGTCTAACAGATTTGTGGGAGCTATTAATAACCGATAATAAAACCACATGAGATAAATATGGAGCCCAATGTATACGCCCCATCAAGAGGACCTAATATACCCTGCAAAAGGTATAAAGGCATGCTGGCGTATTCACTAAACTGATTGCTCAAAGAGGGGACTTACAACCTACTTGGCTTGTAGTTCTGGGACTATTTGGGTACGCTAAACCCTAGTCCAACTCGGTATTATGCTACTCTCAATGAATTCAGTAAATTTACTGATTATGTCCGAGTTTCTGTAAATACTGGATAGCTCGAAATTTAACATGCAAACTGAGAATGCAACAATTAATCTAGTAATTATATATTTATAGCTGAGGCATTTATATCTGAAGTGTCTGAAATATCGAACCTAGCATGTGTTAGTCAAGAACTAAAGAAATACAAAGCTATGGTTATGAAACTCATGCGATAATCTGAGTAACAAGATGATAGTCTGATTTGGAACATAAAACTAATAAATTCAAAAAGTTCTGTTGAAGTTCTAGAAACTCTAGATATAAAAAACTAGGGACCAATGGGATAAAGGAACCCACTAGTGAAATCCTACATACATGGTGATGAAATCCATGGAAAAATATTTATGTTTTGGAGCTGGAACAGTTGGAACTTGTTGCGTTCTTAAACTAGGGTTCTTGAGCTTTTTCTCCTTTGTTGCTTCTAATTTCTAACTTTTGATTTAATGATTTGTCTTAGATATATTTTTAATTATGTTTCTAGGCTTAAAGTGACTAAAAACTTATTTTTAGGGTCAAGACGACGTAAATTAAGGTTTAAAAAAAGTGGGAAAAGACCAAAAGACCCCTGGGTAAGTTGCTGTCGGACCAAACGACTGCCAGGACTGACAGTCCGTCGTTTGACTGACGTCCCGTCATTTGGTCTTTCAACTGGGCCTGTTCGATAGGCCTTTACTAAAATTGGCATAACTTTTTATTCTGAGGTATGAGTTTAGCAAGGTCGGTAGCTATGGAAAGATAATTCAATTATCTATTTGTGGGTAGGTCATGGGACACCTAATTCATTTTGTGACAAGAGTTATGATCATTTGAAGTTGACCCAACTGCATTTTCCCTTAACTGTCTGCAAATTTTCCACCTACGGCCCATAGATCGACATACGGACCGTGCTGGTTATCCGTAGATCAGCTACGGACCATCGTCTGACCTACGAATCGTAGGTCTGTCCGTCAATCAAGACTTAGCCAATTTTTTTCCCAACAAAGTTTTTGGGAGTTTCTGATCCCATCGACGATTGTGCAGGACGGACCGCGGGTCAGACTACGATCCGTCGATGGTCTCGTTGTCCAAGAATTAAACAATTTGTTTGGGCTGAAATTTTTGAGAGTTTCTAATACCTTCGACGGTTGTGCAAGACGGACAGTGGATCAGGCTACGGTCCGTTGATACACCGTTGGTTGCACCAACAGATTTTTTCTGTAAAGCTGGGTTTTGGTCTATTTTTTGCTACGGGGTGTTACATTATCTCCCCCTTAGGAACATTTGTCCTCGAATGAATACTAAACTAGCTTAAATCGAGGGAGAGACTTGCAAACTCTACTACCAAACAAAATTGGGTTCCAAGTACATGCAAATACGCTGAAAATACAAGTACAAACTGAGGGAACATGATTCTAAGACTGAACTTATGGATGAACGACTGGAAAATTGAAGAGGAACTATTACCTCAAGCGGGAGTGAAATCGGAAGAAAAGAGGTGAGGATACTTCGCTTTCATGGCTGCTTCTGCTTCCCAAGTAGCTCCCTCTACAGACTGACTCCTCCACAAAACCTCGACTGAAGGAACTTCTTTGTTTCTCAACCTTCTGACTAGACGGTCAAGAATCTCAACTGGTACATCCTCATAAGAAAAACTATCTTTCACTGTCACACTCTCTAATGAAACTATAGAGGCTGGATCACCCACACACTTCTTCAAGAGTGAGATCTAAAAGACCGGATGCACTGCTGCTAATTCTACTTGCAACTCTAACTCATATGCCACCTTGTCAAACCTTTTCAACATCTTGTAAGGGCCTAGATATCTAGGACTGAGCTTTCCTTTCTTTATAAATCTCATCAACTCTTTCATAGGTGAGACTTTCAGAAAAACCCAATGATCAACTTGGAACTCTAGTTCCCTTCTCCTTATATCTGCATAAGATTTCTGAAGACTTTGGGATGTCTTAAGTATATCTCTAATGAGTTGCACTTTCTCCATAGAATAAAGGACTTAATCTTGCGCTATCAAAGCTACTTCACCTACTTCCAAATGCTGGAATGGTAGCTATTATTGTAGGAAAACTCAATAAGAGGAAGGTGATCATTCGAACTATCTTTGAAATTGATCACACAAACTCTCAACATATCCTCTAATGTCTAAATGGTACGCTCTACCTGTCCATCCGTCTGTGGATGAAATGTTGTACTAAGGTTAACTTGAGTACCAAGCCTTTTTGAAATGACTTATAGAAATGAGCGGTAAACTGAGGACCTTGATCTGAGATAATAGATAAAGGAACCCCATGCAACCTCACATTCTCATTAATGTAAAGCCTTGCATAGTCTTCTGCCGAATTTATAGTCTTGATAGCCAAAAATTGAGAAGACTTAGTCATCCTATCAACTATCACCCAAATTGAGTCATGATGTCTGCGAGTACGAGGTAATCCTTTGATAAAGTCCATATTGATAAAATTACACTTCCAAGTAGGAATATAGATCTCTTGAGTCATACCTCCTGGTGTCTGATGTTGTACCTTGACTTGCTGGCAATTGGGGAACTTACTCACAAAGTCTGCTATATCCCTCTTAACGCCATTCCATCAATAGACTTCCCCCAGATCGCGGTACATCTTAGTTTAACTTGTATGAGTAGAATACCAAGAGTTATGGGATTCTGCAAGAATATGCAATCTAAACTCGCCCACATAAGGAACACACAATCTACCCTGGTAGTGAAGTATACCATCTCGCCCTTGGGAGAAAACCTCCACTCTCTTATTATGGACTGCACCCTTAAGTTTAGGCAATATTAGATCACTGTCTTGCTTTTCCTTAATGTCCACTATTAAAGACGATTATGCCCCATTCTAAATTGTTACACCATTGTCTGATATGCTCATATGGCGAACTCCCAAGCAAGCAAGCCTGTGAACAACCTTCACTAGCTCCTTCCATTGTTCCTCGATATGGGCTACACTTCCCATAGATAATCTACTAAAGGCATCTGCTACGACATTCGCCTTACTGGGATGATAATGCGCACTCGTATCATATTCCTTAAGGAGCTCTAGCCATCTGCTCTGGCAAAGATTGAACTCTTTCTGGGTGAACACATACTGAAGGCTCTTATAATCGGTGAATACAACTATATGAACATCATACAAGTAGTGTCTCCATATCTTTAGTTCAAACACCACTGGTGCAAGCTCAAGGTAATGAGTTGGATAGTTCTTCTCATGCACCATAAGTTGTCTAGAAGCATAAGCTATCACCTTAGCTCATGCATCAACACACAACCTAGGCCAACTCTGGATGCATCATAATAGATCACATAGCAATCTAAACCCTCTAGTAGAGTCAAGACAGGAGCTGTAGTCAATCTATTTTTCAATTCTACAAAGCATTTCTCACAATCATACGACCGTTGAAACTTGACCATTTTTTGATTCAACCTAGTTAATGGTGAGGCTATGGAGGACAATCTTTCAACAAACCTTTTGTAATAACCCGCTAGACCTACGAAACTTCTGATATCTGTAGCAGAGGTAGGTCTGGGCAACTGTTTCACTGCTTCTATCTTTTGTGAATACACTCGAATCCGTTCGCTAGATACAATGTGACCAAGAAAAGCAACATATTGCAACTAGAACTCACATTTACTAAACTTAGCGAATAACTGGCAATCCTTGAGAGTCTGCATAACAAATCTCAAATGACTTGCATGTTCGTCCTCACTCCTAGAGTAAATGAGGATACCATCAATAAAGACGATAATGAACAAGTCCAAGTACTGTTTGAAAACTCTGTTCATCAAATCCATGAAAGTTGCAGGAGCATTAGTTAGTCCAAACTACATAACTAGAAATTCATAATTACCATACCGAGTTCTGAAGGATGTTTTCGAAATGTCACTATCTCTGACTCTAAGCTGAAGATAACCCAATCGGAGGTCTATCTTTGAGAAATGGCTAGCGCCCTGAAGTTGGTCAAACAAGTAATCTGTCTTTGGGACGGGATACTTCTTCTTGATTGTGACCTTGTTCAACTATTTATAGTCAATGCACATTCTGAGAGAACCATCTTTCTTCTTTACGAACAACACTGGTGCACCCCATGGTGAAATACTAGGTCTGATGAAGCCCTTTTCTAGAAGGTCTTTCAACTGCTCTTTTAATTTGTTAAGCTCTGTTAGAGACATTCTGTAAGGAGTAATAGAAATAGGTTGGGTATCTTGAAGGAGATCAATTCCAAAGTCGATTTCTCTTTCGGGAGGGACTCCGAGAAGATCTTTTGAAAATACTTCTGGAAATTCACGAACTAGTGGAACTGACTCAAAATTTGGCATTTCAAGGCTAGAATCAATAACCGGACTACATGATAGAAATAACCCTTAGATATCATCTTTCTGGCCTTAAGGTAAGAAATAAATCAACCTATAGGCTCTAGGCTTCTACCCTTCAATTTTAAGATTGGTTCGTCTGGAAATTGAAAACAAACAACCCTATTTCTACAATCGATTGAGGCATAACATTTGTGCAACCAATTCATGCCTAGAATAACATCGAAGTCTACCATTTCTATTTCTAGTAGATCTGCTGAGGTGAATTTCTGAGAGACTTTGACACGGAAAATTTCTGTATTCCCGTCTAGCTATAATTGGGATCACTAAGTGGAGTAGAGATTGAAAAACGTTCCGAGTGAGTTTCTGGACTTACATTGAATTGGACTACTGTGTAAGGAGTTACAAAACAAAGAGTACCCCTGGATCTAACAATGCATAAACATCAAGGTCAAAGACACGTATCATACCAGTGATGACATCAGGAAAACCATCCTGATCTTGGCGAGCCTGAAGAGCATACAACCTGTTCTAGCGCTGACCGCCACCTGTACCAGATGAGTTACCCTGCTAAGTTGGGAGACTTGCTGGTGCTGGTGAAGTTGTAGACTGATCTCTACCATTACCACCTCCTTGACCTTGTTTAGAAGTACAATCCCTCAACCTGTGACCAGACTGACCGCACCCAAAACATTCCTCTTTTCCTGCAAGACACTAGCCTGGATGTTCTTATCATACTTAGGGCAAGTGGGTCTGTCTTCGTACCTAAAACACTTCATAGCCTCCCTCACATTAGATGTGGTGCACTTCACACCCATGAAAAGGACTCTACATAGAGTGGCTTCTCAGACATCCTAGGACACTTAAACCTAGTGCTCTGATACAAAGTTTTGTCACGTCCTGAGCTACCCTGAGACGTGGACACAAAACCTAGGACTACAAGTGATCCCAAGCTAATCCTTCTAGCATAATCATGAGCATACTAAAGATAATAAACTGATGCGGAAGATAAATCATAATTAAATCTTAAAAGATGGGGAATACCCATATTTTGTAACTGATATATTTTAAAACAATTTTAATACAAAGGAAATATTAACTCAATACTATGTTGAATATAACTATGTCTGAAATAAGCCTCTGAACTTGAGTTGAAATACTGGGACAAGCCCCAACTAAATCTAGCAAAAACTTAATCTGAATGACTAAAGAATGAAAAAGAACTCATAACTATTATCCTCGGAGAATGTGTACTCACCACTGAATCTTCTAAACTGGAGATCGGAAATCGATTAATGTGTGATATGGATGCTGAGAACCTGAACCTACATCACAAGAAGATGTAGCGCACATATGCGTCAGTAATTGAAAGGTACTGAGCATGTAGGATAGAGTAAAGCTGAAATAAAACATAACTGAACAAGCATAAAAGCAAGTATAATAATCTGACAGGATAAACTGAATTCTAAGCAAACTGAATGCAATGACCAATATATATATATGTATATATATA
>NC_028646.1:55157956-55178970 GCF_001406875.1 Solanum pennellii | reverse complement strand
TATATATATATATATATAGACAAAAAGGGATCTTTTCTGTATAATCCTGCATAATCTCGAATGTTATCAGTTTCGGTACGTAGACAAAATAATGCAATGCAAGCAAAAGTTCCTAGGTTCATGGAGATATAGAAAAGTATAAGTTATCATGCTTGAATATGAATTATTTGAGTCTCCAACAATTATTCCAATACTTACATATATGATTTGACCTATGGATAAAGATGGAAGCATACATTTCATGCTTGTTTGAGTATTAGCAATGAGATTTCACAATATCATGCTAAGATTAGCAGGAATTTAAAAAAAAAGATGAAATTTATTTTATGAGAAATAAAAAGGAATATAAAATTTTTGAATGCTTAAGCTAAAGCAGCTACTTTCAATGTAAAAGAAAGAAAAACAACGATTGGAGTGGGAGAGTCAGAGTAGAAAAGAGGATTCCTCACTTCTTTCTCTCATCCAAAACCATACATGAAATTTTTATCTCACATGCCTCCTAAGTGATAAAACAAAGAAGAACCCATTTTTTTATTTTTTGATTACCTTCCTGGTGTTTGTATAAAACTGAATCTATTTGATTTCTAAAAAGGATTACTAATCCTTCACTTTTTTGAGGAATCCTTCATAAGTTGTTTTGAGTGACTGATTTTTACAATCTTTTTTCTACCTTGGTTTCATAGAAGCAAGTCAGATAGACCGAGCAGTAAAACAATCTTATTTTTTTATCCTCAGAAGCTACGAGATGATCATCTTAGGGTAATCCTTTTATGGATAGATGCTCTTATTACACTCGTAGTCTCAGAAGGATGAACACCAATTATGTAGCCTCTACATCGACAATTCAAGTGTTGTATACGTCTTTAGTCTGATTCTTGTAGGAACTACCCGTACTAAAAAAACATGAAAATTGGATCTGTTTATCATAAAGAGATTCTTAATTTCTAAACCTGCTTCACCTTAATTGTTATTTGACAACTAAATGTTCTATCTTGGTTTAGAGAATGAATAAAATCACATGGTAGTATTTCTCAATCTTTATAACTTGATGCTATGAAACCAATGTAAAAAAGATTGCCAAAAATTAGTTATTCACAACCATTGACGAAGGATTACTTGAAAAGTTAAGGATTAGGAATACCTTATAGACATCAAGCTGACTTGGTCTTATACATACATGGGGATGGTAATCAAAAAAGAAAGAAAATGGCTTATTCTTTCATTTATAACATAGGATCCATATGACATGAAAGTATCATGCATGGTTTTGAATGAGATAAAAAAGTGATGAATCCTCTTTTCAACTATCACTCTCCCACTCCACTCTTTTTTTTTTCTTATTGTAACTTCGAAAGTATATGATTGAGCTTCAACCACTAGAATTTTCAATATTCCTGTTCATTTCTCATCAAATGAATTCCATCTTCTTCGGGAAATCCTTGATATTCTTAGCATTATATTGGGAAATCTCATAGATATTACTTAAACAAGCATGAAACATATGCTTGCATATTCGTCCATGTGCTAAATCAGATATGTAATTATTGAAATAATTGTTAGAGACTCAAATGATGGATACGCAAGCATGAAAACTTATATATTGTTCTATATATCCATGATTCTAGGAACCCTTTTTGCATTGTATTATTTGGTCTAGTACCAGAGCTGATAACATTTTAGATTAAGCAGATTATATACAAAAGATCTTTTTGTGGCTCTCTATTTAGCCCTATGTCTCTTATCATATACACACACATTCAAATAAGATAAAAAACATCATATACAAATAAACAACTCACATTTTAAATCTATACTGATTTGTATTTGATTTATTTAGTAACAAATAACTCCCTCTAAATAATTTGTAAGCTAATTTATTTAAATAAAATTACTAGTAAAAATATAAATCATAAAATCAAGAAAATAAATAAAATAATTAAATGATTTGAGAGATATTTTGTGTTTACAAAGATTTATCCCATGTCATAATATCTTGTGTATTACTAATACCTCCGAATGAAAGGTATTAATAATACATCCTATAATACCACGTACGAGGTCTAACTAATCCATTGATTAGTTAAACATACACTCAAAATTCGTACCAAATATAGTACTAAATTATACTTTTCATAATACATGAAGTATTCATTCTAATGTGGCATACCAACTGACCCCTTAGCATCATATGTTGCTACATACATGCTACCTAGCTCAAGAGCAAAAAATTCATTCTTCTTATGATCTAGAAGTGTTCAAGGTACATACTTATCCAAAAACAGAGTATTGAATTAAGTCCAATTCAACATTGGCAGAACCAATGACCGCCCCTCAGCCTAATCCCTCCACCACTGCTTGGCTTCACACTATAACTGGAAGGTAACAAACTGAACACTATGTTGATGCACAAAGTGCAACTTATACAAACTTTTATAGCAGTCAAAAATTATTTCAAAAGCATTCTCATTGTTTATACCATGGAACACTAGTGGCTTTAATTTCATAAACTAAGTCAGCATCTCATGTTCCATTCCAATCATCACCCAACAAAGGAAAGAAGAACATAATAGTACCCAAAGCTTCATCAATTCTAGGGGAATAAATAGAAATAGGATAAGTTTTTTAATTTTGAGTAGCCGACATAATGGGAGTAGCTCAAGTACCTACCAACCTGCTAAGAAATTCTAATACCTACGTATTTCTCCACCTCTGGGTCATCATCTTCCTTAATTTTCACCTTAAACTCTTCTTAAACATTATCATGGGGTGAGGGAGTGGTCCTCATCCCTAACCCAGGTACTGTCGGGATTCACCCTGGCAGATATCACCTTCCCTCTACCCTTGTCCATGCCCCTTTCTCTACCTCTCCTTTGCACAAGTGGTTCCACCACTAGCATTGGTACCCTAACTTTATTGCATCTAGTATCGACCATATGAGAGCATAAGAATGAGGGAATTTAGATACTATTTGGACCGTCATATACCAATTTGAATCAAGTTATAACATGAAGGAATTAAGAGAGAATACATTCCCTAAGGTTCTGTATCCTCTTAAAGAAAATTATAGATGTCCTCGTATCGTTCTGCAAGACTTTTGGACAATCATTTGAATACAATGAATTTCACAAACCTACGGCTTTGTTACCAACTTTTGCACGACCTTGACCTGCCATGAGTAGCACTCACCCTAACCCTCGGTGGGAGAACCAACTAATTACTAACATACTATCAATTAAATAAAATAAAATAAATAACTTTCAATACCAAAGACATATTTCATAAATACAACCCAAAATCTTAAAACAATAATGGAAACTCCCACCTTAGAACTGAAAGTCACAAAACATCAAGTAGTCTTAGATTAAGGAGATACAACCCAAAAATAATTAAACAACTTAAGGAGTCTAAGCACAAACACATGGACTAAGAAATAAAAAGGAATATGTGGTCGTTTAGAAGAGGTAGCTCACCATTGGATTCAGTTAGCACTGGACTCATTGTTAAGGTAATGAAGCAATCACCTCAATATGTCTTGTACTAACCAAAGAAAAAGTAAGTGCAGTATCAGTATGCAAACCACATTGTATTAGTAGGATCAATGCCCAATTCAAAAGATATGAATATAAACCGATATGTAAACATAGTAAATACATGACAACATATAATCAACCAGGTCAGAAATACAATACGACTCTCAATCACTAAACTTAACTTGACATTTATACGAAGCATGTCCCACACGATGACAAACAAGCCCGGTTCACTCAAGGAACCAACATGCAAGATAATAATCAGATACGTACAAGGCGTGGTACTCGATCCAATCAATAGTATCCGATATCAAGTGAGGTACCCAAGTCAACCATTAGTAATTTGTACTGGTGTGGTACTTGAGACAACCATATAGATCCCATAACAGGCGTTGTTCCTAAGTCAACCAATATTATTTACTAGGTCTGGTACGTTCTCCAAGAAGAGATATCTAGTACTAGGAATGGTACATGAACAAACCGATAGTCATGCAAACACAAATAATCATGAAAAAAATACTAAATACTTGTAATTACAAATTAATAACAGATAGTATTAAATAAATAGTATAAAATAATATTAGTATTTACTGTGTACTAATCCTAGTCCTATTAGGATTAGTACTCCCTAATTCTAGTCCTATTAGGATTAGTACTCCTTCCTATATCTCCTATATATATCTCCCATGTATTCCCTTAACACTTGAATACAATCAATATTCCTTCATGGTATCAAGAGCCAGAAAACCTAGATCTTCTTTTCTCTAGTTTTTTTTTTCTCTCTTTAGGGCACCGATCGTTCCCTCTCTTCTCTTGGGCGGCGGCAGCCATGACAACCGAGGTGGATCCTCTCGATTCACTTCCTTCTGGCGTTAAACTCCTTCTCAGGCATCTTCATGCCCTGATTCCCGAAAAATTATCAGACATAAATTACCCTACATGGAAAATCACCGTTCTTACAGCCCTTGAGGCCAATTACCTTCTCAAATACGTCGATGGAAGCACAGAACCGCCGCCGGCAGTCATCACCGCCACGGACAAATCAGAAAAAACCAATCCGGCCCATGCCGCCTGGAAAGCCGTGGATGGCCAGATCCGATCATGTTTGATTGCGGTCATCTCTCCCACGGTTCAGAAACACGTCCGATCCTACACAACTGCTTCAGCCCTGTGGACGGCCCTCGCAACACGCTATGCATCAATTTCCCACTCTCATATTTTTCAATTGCGTGATCGTCTCCACACAATTACCAAAGGCACGAAAACTATGGCGGAGTATTTAGACGAGGTCTCCACCATCATCACAGCCCTCGACACCGTGAACGAAATCATTCCCGAAAAAGATCTCGTCATGTGCGTCGTTCGGGGGCTCCCATCAGCTTACTCCTCCATTAAACAGGCGGTTCGCATCAGTCCAACGCCCGTTGACCTGGCTACTCTCTCCTCGTGGCTAAAAAGTGAAGAAATCAACGTGGATCTGGAGAGCAAACTTCTTCTCCGAGAAGCCGCTGTTATGGAGCCGGCCACCGCCCTCACCGCAAGCCAGAACTATCGCGGGGGGCGTGGTGGCGGCCGGCAGGGGAGCCGCCATGGCTACGGCAGAAACAGCGGAGGCCGCGGGCGCGGCGGTCGGCAGGGCAGTCGTCCGCCGTACGACGGTCAGCAGCACGGCAGCAACAACAGCCTGCACTCCTTCGGCAGCGGCGGGCAGTCATCTTCCAGCGGCGGGCAGGGCACTTACGAGCGGGATCGTCCAACTTGTCAAATCTGTCAGAAAACAGGACACACCGCTGTTCGTTGCTGGTTTCGGTATGAGGAGAGCCGAAATAGTGATAACCGTGCCAATTATGCATCTCAAGCCGGCCCTTCCTCTGAATGGCTGTTGGATACTGGGGCCAACATGCACGTTACTTCTGATCTATCCAAGCTTAACGCTCCAAATCCATATCATGGCTCCAATGGTATTACTGTTGGCAACGGTGAGTCCCTTAATATTTCTCACACTGGCACGGGTACCATTAAAACCCCCACCGCTATCTTTCACCTAGGTAACCTTACCCACGTCCCTTCTATTAAATCCAATCTCCTTTCAGTTCACCAATTCACAAAAGACAATAATTGCTCACTCTTGTTCACCTCTAATGATTTTCAGATCCTAGACAATACTACCAAGAGGGTGATTTTTCAGGGCCCCTGTGAGCATGGTCTGTACGTTCTTCCTGGCACAAGTTCGTCTGCCCACCCAGTTTCAGAAAGCGTTCCTGTGGCTCCGGTGGCTCTTTCGGCTGATGGCCACAGTCTGTTGTGGCACAGTCGTCTGGGTCACCCGTCTACTCAAATAATAAATTCTTTAATGTCTCAATTAGGTTTTTCTTCCATTCATGTAAACAATTGTGACTCCTGTTCAATTGCTAAATCTCATAAATTACCTTTTACTTTATCTGAGAAGCGTACAACTGCACCTTTTCAACTTATTCATTCTGACCTATGGGGTCCTACTGCTGTTCCTTCATTTGCTGGTTTTCGCTATTATATTTGTTTTGTGGATGATTTTACAAAATACACTTGGTTGTACCCACTAAAACACAAATCACAGGCATACACCACCTTTGTCACTTTTGAAAAAATGGTCAAAACACAATTCAATTCTCATGTTAAACTTTTTCGAAGTGACAATGGAAAGGAATATGTCAATAACATCTTTGGCCAGTTTCTGCAATCCCTGGGAATTATACATCAAACCTCCTGTCCATACACTCCCGAACAGAATGGGGTGGCTGAGCGTAAGCATCGCCATCTCATTGAAACGGTGGTTACTCTTCTACATCAATCTCATCTCCCTGTCTCCTTTTGGGTAGAAGCTCTAGCCACCGCAAACTACCTCATTAACAGAATGCCCAGTCACACTCTCTCCAACAAATCACCCTATCAACTCCTTTACCAAGAACTTCCCAATTATACCAACCTCCGCGTCTTTGGGTGTCTTGCCTACCCTTGGCTACGCCCTCATATTACTCACAAATTACAACCCCGATCCCGTCCTTGTATTTTTTTGGGCTATCATCCTACCTCCAAGGGTTATCGCTGTCTTGACCCACAAACTCATAAAGTCTACATATCTCGTCATGTCAAATTTGTCGAAAATGAGTTTCCCTACGAGTCTATTTCCTCCTCCACAAATACATCATTCATTGGCGTCCTTCCCCTTTTTCCAACATACTCACAGGGTCCCTCACCACCTTCCCCCACACCTCCACCCACTACCCAACCACCCCTCATCACCCCTTCGACCGTCACCCACAATACACCCGCAACCACCACCCACACTCACAACCAACCCGAACCACCCCATACCCACAACATCTCCAGCCCGATCCGTTTTGGGTCCTTCCCGGCCACCCCCGAATCACCACCGCCCGTGCCACCCCCCAATACTCATCCCATGTTAACCCGTGGCAAAGCCGGTATCTTTAAACCCAAAACCTTTCAGGCTACCATACTACCAAATACACCCCTTCCCGATAGTGAACCAACAACCTACTCTGTTGCCTCAAAAAATGCTTATTGGCGTCATGCTATGGATGACGAGTTTAAGGCTTTGACTGATCAGAAAACTTGGGTTCTTGTACCTAAGCCCCATGGGCGGCACCCAGTGGGCTGTAAATGGGTGTACAAAATTAAACACAATGCGGATGGCAGTATTTCCAGGTACAAGGCTCGTTTGGTTGCTAAAGGCTACAATCAGGAGTATGGGCTTGATTACTCCGAGACATTCAGTCCTGTTATTCGGCAGGAAACCATTCGCCTGGTACTGTCACTCGCCGTGCGCAACAATTGGCTCATCAATCAGTTGGATGTTTCCAATGCTTTTCTTCATGGCATGCTTGATGAAACTATCTACATGACGCAACCACCGGGCTATGTTGATCCCCGCTTCCCTCAACATGTTTGCAAACTCCAGAAGTCTCTGTATGGGCTCAAGCAAGCCCCCCGTGCTTGGTACACACGTCTGAAAACGTTCCTCCAGGGACTCGGCTTCACGTGTTGCGTACACGACACGAGTCTGTTTACTCGACATTCAGCACACGGTACAGTCATTCTTCTTGTCTATGTAGATGATATCATTATTACAGGCTCTACTGCAGCTCTCATTCAGGATGTCACTCGAGCTATGCATACTACCTTCAAAATGAAGGACCTTGGCCCGTTACATTATTTTCTGGGAATGGAGGTTTCTCGGACAGGCAGCGGCTTGTTTCTTCATCAGTCAAAATATGCTCGAGATCTGTTGCAGAAAGCTGGACTGGAAAAATGCACCAGTCAACCAACACCGATGGCAGTCTCTTCGTCTACGAATGGAGCCGACACCCCCTTTGCCGATATCACCCACTTCCGCAGCCTCATTGGGGCTCTACAGTATCTGGCCATTACCCGTCCTGACATCCAGTTTGCTGTCAACCGAGTTGCTCAGCGCATGCATCAACCAAGTGAACATGATTACCATTGTCTAAAACGCATTCTCAGGTACATTTTTGGCACTCTTGGTCGTGGTTTACTCATTCGACCCGGGGACTTGGAGCTTCGGGGTTTCTCAGATTCAGATTGGGCGAATGATAAAAATGACAGAAAATCTACATCGGGGTTTCTCGTTTTTTTGGGGCCGAACCTGATCTCCTGGTGTACAAAAAAACAACCCAAGGTCTCTCGGTCCTCGACTGAAGCTGAATACCGCGCCCTTGCTCTTCTTGCTGCTGAGACCATGTGGGTCACATATATTCTTCGCGAACTCCGCGCCACTCACACTGTTCCTGCTCTCTATTGTGACAACAAATCAACCATCTGTGTGGCCAAGAATTCCGTCCTACACACCAGAATGAAGCATGTTGATACCGATTGTCTCTTTGTTCGCGATGAAGTTCAGGCCGGCACCATGACTGTGCAGTATGTACCCACTGAAGAACAACCGGCTGATATTCTCACCAAGCCTCTCCCGAGCCGACAGCACGATTACCTCAGTTCCAAGCTTCCGTTCGCTTCCGCTCAGCTCAGCTTGAGGGGGGATAATAACAGATAGTATTAAATAAATAGTATAAAATAATATTAGTATTTACTGTGTACTAATCCTAGTCCTATTAGGATTAGTACTCCTTAATTCTAGTCCTATTAGGATTAGTACTCCTTCCTATATCTCCTATATATATCTCCCATGTATTCCCTTAACACTTGAATACAATCAATATTCCTTCACAAATAAACGAACACCTTCATTGCTTGAGATGTTAATGATTCCTCATTTCACATTCAACCCTTATAATTTTTCGAACATGCATTGTATAAGTTTAGCGATGGAAACATTTAACATACATACATATACATAAATTGAAAAAAAGATCACCAGCGTTGATTCAAGCCTTGGAAGCTCTATCAAACCTAAGTCTACCCCTTGTTATGGATCCTAGCTTGTTCTTGGTTTACAAACAATTAATATACATATAATCAAGCCCAAATGAAAAAAAAACACGGATTATACTCAAACCGCAAACTCCAAGAAATTCTCATAATAATTTAACCTAAACTAAGGTTTTCAATAGTTAAATAAACCAAAACCCTCTCTAAGGAAATTCCCAGAAATTCTATAACCTAAGAATCAAATTAACAATCCACGGGAGTAATTAACAAACCTTTAATGATGATCATGATGACAAATAGAGAGCATTCACATCCCTTGATTTTCTCAAAATTTGTTTGCTGAATGTGACTTACATCGCTATATTAGTCTCAACCCTCTATAAAAGTGCCACCTTAGTGGGATCACCAACTATAGAGGGAGTTAGTCCTTCCTCTATAGAATAGGGAACATGATAGAAACTTGAAAATTATCCTAAAGGTATCTCTTTCACAACATTACTTTGAATCTTGATGTTCTAAACTAACCCCTTCACGGTAAGTTTGTTATGAGGAGTTATACTTACCCAAATTCATTTACAAAAAGCCTTAAAGACTCATTATCGTATTAGTTAACAGAAAAACCAATCCAAGCCTATATATTTTACCCAATCCTTTTGTAGATTGTCCTAGAACTCTCCTTGCTAAGATTTCGTCTAAGACTGACCTAGCCTAAAATTTTAAACTTAGTACTTCGAAAGGTTTCATATCAGAGATCTGACATGAAACATAGCTTCTTATATTATTTCGTACTATACATTTCTTTTCTTTGTGGGATATTTTTCAAATGAGAGAGTTAAGTCATTTCGTTGCATCATTTCCTCCTAAGTAATTTATTATAATAGTGACTTCATTTTATTTCTGCCCATGGGGTGTTTTATCTGTATAAAAGGAATATATAACTCCTTTTTGAAATATTTACATTATCTAATATAGGAAAGGCAATTAAATGAACACATCTTTAGATCTTATTCAAAAGATCTAAAGTACACATGTAAGTTTGTTTATAGTTGGAGAGGAGTTTATAAACTCATATTTCATTTTTTGTGCTACCAACAAAATAAATCCTTTTTCTCTAAACGTACATGCTATATAATTTATTTTGATGAGGATTTCATGCTAAAAGTTTTTCATTATTTGTGTTTCTCAAATCATCTCAACTATGTTGAATAGGAAATACATACAGAGAGCAATTACATGATATTTGTAATTTATAGATGGTTGAACAATCATCTCGAGATTTATAAAAGAATTTATTTTTGAATGAATGCGTAGAATGCTTCCTTTGATTCTAAACATGACATGTGTGATATGTTCTTTGTCTAGTTATAACATCATTTCAGTTACTAACTATAGGAATCTTTAAATTTGAGTATGATTATAGAATATGTGTCATTCTCAAAGTAACTTTAAATTTTCATACTTGCATTGACTTAAAAAAAAATAAATACAAAAGTTTAATCACTTCTTTCCTTGAGAATCTTTTTTCTATTTAAATACACATGTTTTATCAACCATTTAATTCATATGAGCCTGTGGATTTGTTTACAACAAGCTTTGCTTTTGCCAACATTCTTTTTGAGGTATTTGTTCCAAATTCACATTTTACAGCCAAAGACCTTTTTTATCAATAGTTTTTTCTATCCTTTAATTGTGGTAACTAATATTGTCAGTCGTCCTAACTTAGTGTTCGAACTGTTTAAAAATGTCATCAGGCGTATATTTGATCTTTCAAAAGTAGTAAATATTTTAAGTTGAAAAGTATGGTGATGATTTCTACACATGTAAAAAAATATGTATTAATTTTGAAGAATAGGACATAAACAAGTAAGAATATTTTTGAAATGTCGAACATCATAAGTTAAATTTTTATTCTCGGTGAGGTGCACATAGTGTCAGTTGCATGATGATTTATTTGGCTGTCAAATGTATGTAGGACTCACATTTCACTTTCCTTTTATTTCCTTTTCTCATCCATTTTAACCGTTTTTCTAGCACTTTTTCCTCATAACTCTTTCTTGCATTTTGTTTACTTATTAAAATCTTACTACCTCAGTCATTGTTTGACTGTCATAGTTTCTATTTTTAGAGTCATACTATAAGAACTTTTACTATCATTTTAAGATGTATTTTTTCATCATATTGATATGAAAAAAATTGTAATTTATAGTATTTTTTTATAGTTTTTGAATATCTAAATTTCTTGTTGAAAATATCAAATTAATGTAGTCTAATTTAACTTTGAAAATTAGTCAAATTGACTTTCAAAAAGTGTACGTGAAAAATAAAAGTGGACGGAGGGAGTAATATAATTTTATTTTTATAGAATTTTTATTTTTTCATTTTTATTTTGCATTCGATATTTGCATTAAAATTTGATTATTTTATATTTGCATTATTTAGGCTTTGTTCGGAGATAATTAAATTTGATTATTTCATATTTCATATTTGCATTGTCGGCATTGTAGCCTATCAAAAGTTTTTCATACTCAAAACTTGAACTCGTGACTTATAGTTAACTGAGAAGCAACAACATTCTCGGCCCCATTATTTATTTGAGGAAAACAAAAAAATGGGTGTGTCAAAAAATTTAAATTTATTTTTTTGGATGAGTTTAAGAAATTAAAGAAAGTGGATGAGTTATAATTGCACGTATATATAATTAAAATTAATGATAATATAACAATACTAATCATTTAACACATATTTAAGTTATTCGAGACACCCACTTAGGCTTTTCCTTAAATAAATGTTGGGGTAGAGGGTGATGTTGCTTCTCGCCTAACTAGAGGTTTCGAGTTCAATCTTTGAGTATGAAAAATTCTTGATCAGCAGTATATCTCTTCGACCAAAGCCGTACATAATGTAAATTTGAATTAATCAAATTTAATGCGGATATCAAATAATTATGTTAAGAATCAACAAGTAGAAAAAATGTAAGAAATGTTGTGAGGAGAAAAGTGTAGAAAAAAAGGTTAAAATGGATGAGAAAAGAAAATGAAAGTTAGGGAATAAGGATCCCATATACCTTTGGCAGCCAAATAAGCGTCATACAACTAACACTATTTTATTTTATTTTTAAAAAAGAAAAATGTCTTCATTTTATCATTAAACAGTTCATATGTCTGCATTTAGATCAAATATTATCTATATTGTATGATCAACCAGTTGTCAACATCTTCATTTTTTGTTGGTGCCTCAATCTTCAACATTATCATCATGTTAATTAATTGCCCCCCCCCCCCACCTTGATCATGATCGTGCTCATTAGCACCTCAACTATCTTCTTCATAGTCTTCATCTTCTTCATCTTGATCGTGCTCATTAGCACCTCCATCATTATCATGATCCTATTCATCTTCCCTTCCACCTTGATCATGATGGTGCTCGTTAGCACCTTAATTGTTATCATGATCCTATTCATCTGCCCCTCCACCTTGATCATAATCGTGCTCCTTAGCACCTCCATCATCTTCTTCGCACTCTTCATCTTCTTCATCTTCATCAATATACATCAGCTTATTATTACAATCAATAAGTTCTAGCGCGTTCATCAAAAAAAATTCTTCTCTATAATGCACAGACCCCTTGCTATAAGGGACTACAATAAGTTTCATCCCAAGCAGCATTTTGTTTTGACACAACAAGTATCAGCTACGGTATTTTCATTTCTCTTCGCCCACTTGCACATTATACATTTTTATGAAAGACCACTGTCATCTCATAACACTACTTGTACCTTATTCATGACAAATATTTTCTTCTTCATTACATGAAAAATTTATAACAAAAAACATATGTTTATCATGTATATAAGAAAAATAAACATGTTTATCTTAGGGAAAGAAATTAAATGTACTAAGCATAGCCACGTTATAGTACTTCTATATTAATTTGGACAGTGACACATTCGAAAATTGAATGATGCAAGAACTACACAAAAAACATAAAGAAAAACAACATATTTAGGATGAAAGGAAGCATTTAACCCACTTTGTCAAAAATAAATTCTATGTCACGACCCAATTTAGAATCGTGACCGGCGCTTAGGAGAAGAGTTCCAAAGCAAGCCTTAACAAAATATCTACAGAAAATCGGATTAAGCTTTCTCTATTTTTTGCCCTATCCTGAACTTATCTGTCATAGAAATCAATCATGCAGCCAACCAATCTCATCTTTTTTTTCCACCTTATTCATCAATAAACTATTCAAAGAGTAAACATACTAATTCCAACTCCAAAACATAAATCTCATACTAGACACCAGTTTCCAATACGAAAGAATACTTGTAACTTCTAATAAAAGAAATGAATGTGGAGCGACTCTAAGAATTTCAAAAAATATCTATAAGAACTAATAATCTTGTTATCCACACGAACAAGTGCGGGGCTCACCAAAAATTATCAACTTGATAGATCTAGACCTTGCCAAAGTCAACTGTATTTTTTGTAAAAAATATAGCGAGGCGTGAGATGCTAGCTCAGTGAGTAATAATACTGAACTACAACCATTTTAATGAGGGACAAGTAAAAAAACATGCTATTACAATAATCATAACGATGAAATAATCTCTTTCAGAAAAAAATATATAACAATATTCAATCTTTTGTACCTCATATAAGCAAAATTTTATAAATACTTAGTGCCCGTTTGGATGGACTTAATAAAAGCAGCTTAAAAAAAGTACTTTTGAAAGTGCTGAAACTTATTTTTAAAATAAGCAGTTATGCGTTTGGATAAAAGTGCTAAAGTTAAAAAAAAAGTTGTTGATGTGTTTGGCAAATAAGTGCTGTTATACAGCTTTTTAAATCAAAATGTCTGAAATACCCTTAAAAGCTGTTAACCTAATAAAAGTTAATTAATTTATATTTTACAGCCATAAATAATTATATTTTGCTATCATTCATATATTTCTTTCTCATCACAAATTATTTACAAGAGGAATATAAACTTATTATAGATTTTAAAGATATATAATTTGAATAGATCAAAGAACGATTTAAGATTTTATTTTAGTTTCATCCATAGGTAATAATAATAGTCTATCATTCACATATTTCTTTATTATCACAAATTATTTATAAGAGGAATATAAATTTTTATTTTAAGTTAAATGTGCAACTTATTTTACATTTTAATAATATATAATTTGAATAGATCACTTGAAAGATTTAAGATTTATTTTATTTTCATTCATTGGTAATAATAATTGTCTATCATCCACACGTGAAAAGCGAAAAATAGAAGAAAGAGATGTTAGGGTTATGTGGGTAATTTGAAGATTGTATAAAAATATTAAGGGTAAAAAGGTAAAAATGTGGTCAACTTAAAACAACTTATGAGCTGGAAAACAAAAAGCACCCCTACCCCAACTTTTAACTTTTGGCTTAAAATAAGTTTTTTTTAACTTAAAATAAGTTATTTTGAGGATTGCCAAACAACTAAATAAGTCAAAAACCAGCTTTTAAGTCAGTTTGACCAGCTTTTAAGCTTAGCCAAACAGGCTCTTAGTAGTAAACTCAGTGAAACCTTTCCATATCAAAAACTATAGTTGTAAAATTAGAAAAACACTTTCTTATGAAATCTTATAGGTGTAAATTCAGAAAAGAACTTTCTTATGAAATCTTATATCTAGGAGGTTTCCAAGGATGAATCATGTAATCTGAGTGGTCTTCTCTTAAGAATGAACCAGTAACAGAATACACCTCGTAAAGGAATTAAATATTCATATCAGTAGATCCCTACTCGAGGGATATCGGTAACTGTATACTAGTTTCACATCCCACTAGCAAGGGCTTAATTAGAAATCAGTAATGACAAGGTGCACCAGGTCTAACGATCCCACTGTTAGCTACGAAATTCATCAAGGTCTACTCCCATTTATATTTTTCATATAATCAGAGCATTTAAATCTTATCAAATCATATCTTTGTAAGGTTTAACAATCACCTGTCAAAATGCTATTTCTCAAATAACTGTAAAACGTTTTCAATAAAAGTAATCATATCTTGTAAAAAAATTGAGATCATCCCAAATAATATTTTAAATATCATATCCTGTAAAAGACTTGTGCCGCATGCAAGTTTCAAAAATCCAATAACACATTTACTTTATAAACCATGTGAAAATCATGCAAATTATAAATCATCAATCGTGGTAAGATTACTACTCACAGTACTCATGTCGAAATACAAAACTTGTCACATGAGTGATTCATACGACCTTCCATTGATCAATCTATAATCACATATAGAAATTGCAGGTCAAAATCTTTTGTTAGGCTGATTCAAAATAAAGAGACATCGAACCTTCAAGGTTAATGCTTTCTCTCCATTAAGAGGTTGCATGTACCCATCAACTTCCGAAATTCTCCAATCTAGTAAACAAGTCATAATTCTGGTTACCCACATTTTAGCTTAGCTTAAAACAATATCTTGCAGATTACCCACAGTCTTAACAACCATTTCTCCAAAATTTCTTTATTCCTAATTCACGAGTTTCTTGACTACTAATCAACTTCATCCAAATATTTTACTATTTATTTACCCCCACTCTAATTGGATGCTCACTTAAATTCTAGTATCATAAATGAAGAGCTGAAAAAAACTTACACTCAACAATACCATTTATCCGTCCAGAATAGTCATATGTTGTTAGTAAGTAATTTCTTAGGTGTTTGCTCTGTATTTCTACAAGTACCATTAAATCCCAATTCATCAAGTTATTTTAGATTCAGTGTGCCCATAACTCACAAAATTAAATGTATATTAATTAAGAAGATTACCTTAAGTTGCTCCTCCTTTTTTTTTCTCTTCCTCTACCTATTCAATCATTTTTCTCTGTGTGCTCCAATGAGAGACACAAACTGCCTCTTGCTTTTTCTTGCCTTTTCAAAGGGGCTGGCCAAAGCTTCCACGTTAAATCTCCTATGGTCTTTGCCCCTATTTAGTTTCTGTTATCGCTCTACGTAAACCCTTCTTTTCTCTTATATATATATTTAAAAAGTTGCCTGACACGTGATTATCGGCTAAGACCACTACTACCCATTATTTTTTTTAAATGGTCATTGACTCTCTATTTTCCTTTTTATTTTATTTTATTTTTTTCAGATAAAATTAATTTTTATATGGGTTATGATTATCCCTATTTTATTAAATTCGGTCCCCGAATTTAGGCATGTGTAAACCTGTAGACTGAAATAAGAAAAGATACTTGACTGACATATCGTTTTTATACTCCCAAGTAGCTTTCCCAAATGTATGGTTTCTCTATAGTACTATCATGGACATAATTTCTCGCATTGTACTTTGTATATGATCTACGGGTTCCTTACCATAGATGAGAGAGCATACCATTTTTTTAATATCATAGATAGGAAACATAATAATTTTCTTCACAGGCCGCCTAGTTTTATAAAAAAGATAGATCTTACCTTTTTCCTAATTCCATTTCCCCTCTTTCCATGCTGCTATGCTTTGTATACATATGCAGTCACAAATAATAATAACAACCTCTCAAGAGCAACAAGCAGTACTAGCATTGCCCAAATTCTTGAGCATTCAAAATTTCCAACTCTTTACAAAAAGTTACAAAGAAAGATTGCTTAGTTCTTGGCCTTTTTGAATGGATGTTTGATCGTCCACTCTGTACGTTACAGGTTTCTAATCCTCTTAGCAATGTCAACTATCTCAAAATAGGTTAACGTCTGTATACGTAAGGTTATTCAAGGGACTAACCAACTTTCCAAAAAATAAATCATAAATACTTCTTTAGGCAATAAGTAGGGAGCATATCTAGCCAATTGAATAATCAGGAGCCATATATTAGTTCCAAGTATCATTTAGAACAAATTTCTTATCAACTTATTCACTTTCAATTTTCTAAAAGAAACAATCCATAACACTTTGTGAATCGCCTCAAGTCTTTTGTGTTCTCCTATTTGTGTTTTGAATTATACCATACTATACCATGTATTTTCTCATGTCCATTGTCTATATCCCATCAGCACTTCAACAATTTTGCTGAAACATGCTAGAGTTCATTAAGCCTTAAGAATTTCACCCAAGAATATTTTCCAAGAACCTTTAACACCTTTAAGGATCTTTGAGTTACTATAACATCGGAGGTTTAATCTGTAGAAACTCTCCACCTTAATTTGAGTGAATGGTGTAAACAAAGGTAGCCTTTGTTGCCTCTGAACCTTCAACATAGTCTGGTTATTGGGTGACACAGTTCAAGACATGTGTTTGAAAGATAAACAATGTTAAATACGTCTAGTTGAGCCTATCAGTCGCACACACAATACGGAGTAAGAAGAATAACAAGACACATCCTATCACGTCTTCGCAGAATCACGATTATAGAAATGGCCGGCAACATAACCATAATTAAGATTCTACTACAAAAATGTGCTCCATAAGTCACAACAATAGCCTAGGGCTCTGATACAAACTTTGTCATGACTCAATTTAAAATCGTGATCGGCGCTAAGAAGAAGAGTTCCAAAGCAAGCCTTAACAAAAAATCTACAGAAAATCAGACAGAGTTACCTTTATTTTTGGGTCTATCTTGAACTTATCTGTAACAGAAATCAATAACACAGCCAACCTATCTCATCTTTTTTCCACCTTATTCATCAATAAACTGTAACGACCTGTTTAGTCGTTTTGAGCAGCAGATTTTATTTCTGGAAAAACTGGCTGAGACGACGGAACCCACGACGGACCGTCATGGGTACGACGGACCGTCGAGGGGGTCTCATTCCAAAACACATAGAATTCTGAAATTTGGGTACTGAAATCGACTCTCTGAACTTCGTAACGACATGGCAGGACGGACCGTCGTGGGCACGACGGACCGTCACAGACTCTTCAAGGAAATTGAGTCTCTGAACTTTGTGACCGAAGCAGCAGGACGGACCGTCGCAGGCACGACGGCCCGTCACAGGCTGCGTAATCCCAGGCTGGGTCGGATTTCTGTTAAGTAATTTAAGGGGCGTTTTGGACTATTCCTGCTTTAATTATAAAGTTAGAGGGTTAATGTTAATAAGTCTAATTACTTGGGGGTTAAAAGAGGTAACCTTGAGTTAATTAGTGGGATATTATTGCCATCTTTATACTTAATTATATGCTAATTAGGGTAAAAGAAAGAGGGTTTGAATAAGAAAAACAAAAAGAACAAAGAGAGAGAGAGGATCGATTGATAGAGAGAGAGACGAACGAAGAGGGAAAAACAAGACTTTGGGGAATTTGCTTGCTTGATCACGAATCTTCGGTGGAGGTAGGTTATGGTTTATGCTATTCGTAGTAAACTCTTAATAGCGAATGATATGTATTGGGTAGTATTGTAAACCCTTCTATATGCTTAATTGTATGCTTGTATGAATGTGATTATATAATTGTGATAAAATAAGCATGATGAAGCTATTGAATCCCAAATCTTGAAAAACCCTAATCTACTTTGTTAATGAGATTGATGATGCCTTGGTATAAAAGAAGGCTTGATGAACTAAAGTAATGGGGTTGATGATGCCTTGGTATAAAAGAAGGATTGATGAATTAATAGAATGAGATTAGTGGAGCGGGTGTCACGAACCGACACGTAGTATTAGGGGGACCGGGTGTCACGAACCGACACGTAGAATTAGGGGAGCGGGTGTCACGAACCGACACGTAGAATTAGGGGGACCGGGTGTCACGAACCGACACGTAGAATTAGGGGACCGGGTGTCACGAACCGACACGTAGAATTAGGGGATCGGGTGTCACGAACCGACACGTAGAATTAGGGGACCGGGTGTCACGAACCGACACGTAGAATTAGGGGATCGGGTGTCACGAACCGACACGTAGAATTAGGGGACCGGGTGTCACGAACCGACACGTAGAATTAGGGGATCGGGTGTCACGAACCGACACGTAGAATTAGGGGACCGGGTGTCACGAACCGACACGTAGAATTAGGGGATCGGGTGTCACGAACCGACACGTAGAATTAGGGGATCGGGTGTCACGAACCGACACGTAGAATTAGGGGATCGGGTGTCACGAACCGACACGTAGAATTAGGGGATCGGGTGTCACGAACCGACACGTAGAATTAGGGGATCGGGTGTCACGAACCGACACGTAGAATTAGGGGATCGGGTGTCACGAACCGACACGTAGAATTAGGGGATCGGGTGTCACGAACCGACACGTAGAATTAGGGGATCGGGTGTCACGAACCGACACGTAGAATTAGGGGATCGGAGTGTCACGTACCGACACATAGTAGTAGGGGAGCGGAGTGTCACGTACCGACACAAGGGGAATAAAGATAAAGAATCTTGAAAGATGTTAATATACTCAATCTAATGAACCTAATTCCCAAAAGAGTATGGTATTGAGGCTTGAGTCCTCATGTGTGAACTTGGCGGTGTTTATTAATGATTATAGAACTTGTTGTTGCTACACGTTGAGTATTGTAGTTGATTTATGATATTATCTGATATATACTGTTTTCTATTTTGAGTTGGCCGATGATATCTACTCAGTACCCGTGTTTTGTACTGACCCCTACTTGTATTTGTTTTCTTTGTTATTTGTGGAATGCAGCAAACATACCGTCGTCTTCAACTCAACCGCAACTCTAGCCAGTCTTCATTACATCGGATTTCAGGGTGAGCTAATGCTTCTAGCTTGGACTGGATCTTCTTCCTCATGTCTTGATGCCTTGAAGTTCCGGCATGGACTAGCTTTTGTTTATTTTAGCTTCTTAGAATACTCTTAGTTTAGTAATTTGATCATAGATGTTCTTGTGGTGATGACTTCCAGATTTTGGGGAATAATAGATGTTGAATTTTAGAAGTTATTGAATTGGTTTTTATTAATGAGTTTAAGTCTTCCGCATTACTTTCTGTTGATATTAAATTGAAATGTTAAGGTTTAGATTGGTTGGTTCGCTCACATAGGAGGGTAAGTGTGGGTGCCAGTCGCGGCTCGGTTTTGGGTCGTGACAAACTTGGTATCAGAGCATTAGGTTCGTTGGTCTCATCACACAAGAACGAGTCTAGTAGAGTCTTAAGGAACGGTAGGGGGACGCCTTTACTTTTCTTTGAGAGGCTATTGGACTTTAGGAAAATTTCCTTTCTTTCTTTCTTTCGTGCTATTACTTGGATCCAATTGGTATCTAGGTGATACAAATTGGTATCTGACCATCTTCACTCTATTTCGCGGATGGCCAGAACTAGAGCAACGACTACGTCAACACCAGCACCGGCGGGACAGGGTGCATCTGAGCCAGCCACTGGGGCTGTAGCTCGAGGAAGAACAGCGGCAAGAGGCCGTGGTAGAGGTCGTGGGAGGACGTCCTCTAGAGGAAGAGGACAAGCACCTAGCCCATCTGGTACTAGGGCGGTGACTCCTCCACCAACTGAGGAAGTGGTAATAGAGGGTGAGGAAGGGGAGAATGAACAAGTACAGAATGAGGGATTGCCACCCCAACCTACCCCAGAGATGATCAATCAGGTTCTTGCTTATCTTAGTGGGTTATCTGATCAAGGTCAAACACCTCCAGTGTTTTCTGCACCAGCACCTCAGGTTCCGGAAGTGCAACATGCAACCGCTGCGGCTCCCCGCATGGATGTTCCATTAGAAATAGGCACGTTTCCTCGTTTGACTACAGGGCCTATAATGACAAGCGATCAGCATGAACTTTTCAGTAAGTTCTTGAAATTGAAACCTCCAGTCTTCAAGGGTGCTGAATCTGAGGATGCCTACGATATTCTGGTTGATTGTCATGAGTTACTACACAAGATGGGCATAGTAAAACGGTTTGGTATTGAGTTTGTGACTTACCAGTTTCAAGGAAACGCCAAAATGTGGTGGCGGTCACATGTTGAGTGTCAACCAGCAGAGGCACCACCTATGACTTGGGCATCGTTCTTTAGCCTGTTTATGGAGAAGTATATACCCCGGACCTTGAGGGATAGGAGAAGAGATGAGTTCTTGAGCCTAGAGCAAGGCAGGATGACAGTCACTGCGTATGAGGCTAAGTTTC
>NC_028646.1:55065967-55155282 GCF_001406875.1 Solanum pennellii | reverse complement strand
TTGGGTACTGAAATCGACTCTCTGAACTTGGCGACGGACCTGCAGGACGAACTGTCGTGGGCACGACGGACCGTCGCAGGTGTCTCGTTCCAGAACACATAAGACTTCTAAAATTTGGGTACTGAAATCGACTCTCTGAACTTCGTAACGGAATGGCAGGATGGACCGTCGTGGGCACGACGGACCGTCACAGCCCCTTTAGTAGGAATTGAGTCTCTGAACTCTGTGACGGAGCAGCAGGACGGACCGTCGCAGGCGCGACGGGCCGTCACAGACTGCGTAATCCCAGACTGGGTCGGATTTCTGTTAGTAATTTATGGGGCGTTTTGGACTATTCCAGCTTTAATTATAACTTAGTGGGTTAATGTTAATAAGTCTAATTACTTGGGGGTTAAAAGAGGTAACCTTGAGTTAATTAGTGGGATATTATTGTCATCTTTATACTTAATTATATGCTAATTAGGGTAAAAGAAAGAGGGTTTGAATAAGAAAAATAGAAAGAACAAAGAGAGAGAAAGAGGAGAGAACGAACGAGTAGAAGAGAGGAGAAACGAAGAGGAAAACACAAACTTTGGGGAATTTGCTTGTTTGATCACGAATCTTCGGTGGAGGTAGGTTATGGTTTTATGCTATTCGTAGTAAACTCTTAATAGCGAATGATATGTGTTGGGTAGGATTATAAAATCTTCTATATGCTTAATTGTGTGCATGCATGATGTGATTTTATATATAATTATGATGAAATTAGCATGATGAAGCTATTGAAATTAGGGTAAATAATAGAAGTATGACTTGTTTACTAGTAAACAAGTCATACTTCTGGTTACCCACATTTTATCATAGCTTAAACCCACATCTTGCTGATTACCCAGTCTTAACAACCATTTCTCCAAAATTTCTTTATTCCTAATACACGAGTTGCTTGACTACTAATAAACTTCAGCCAAGTATTTTCATATTTACTTATCCCCCACTCTATTTGGATGCTCACTGAAATTCTAATATCATAAATGAAGAGCCGAAAAAAATTATACTGAACAATACCAATTATCCGTCCAGAATACTCATATGTTGTTAGTAAGTAGTTTCTTAGGTGTTTTCTGTCTTTCAACAGAGTACCATTAAATCCCAATTCATCAAGTTAATTCAGATTCAGTGTGCCCATAACTCACAAAATTAAACGTATAAATAAGTAAGAAGATTACCTTGAGTTCCTCCTACTTTTTTTTCTCTTCTTCTACCCATTCGATCATCTTTCTCTGTGTGCTCCAATGAGAGGCACAGACTGCGTCTTTCTTTTTCTTGCGTTTTCAAAGGGGCTGGCGAAAGCTTCCATGTTAAATCTCCTATGGTCTTTGCCCCTATTTGCTTTCTGTATCCCAATAAGTAAACCCTTCTTTTCTCTTATATATATATTTTTAAAAGTTGCCAGGCACGTGATTATGGGCTAAGCCCACTACTTCCCGTTATTTTTCTTTCTAAATAGTCAATGACTCTCTATTTTCCTTTTTATTTTATTTTATTTTTTTACAGCTGAAATTAATTTTTATATGGGTTATAACATTCTACTACTAAAAAAAAAATTTAACTAAAAAAATTACTTGATATTAAATATGTGGAGATAATTTTCTAGCTAACTAGAATATTAGAAATTTCATCAAGCTGGTCTATGTAATAAATTATGATAGAATGCGTGCGTCCACTATCAGTCAACGGACCAGGTCCCTTCACTGAACTCAAAAAATACTGTAAAGTAAATAACAATAATAATACAAAACAAGAACTTTACGTGGAAATCTCCCTACTTAAGGGAGTAAAATCACGACCTGTTGTACATGATTCCCAACTGCTTCAATAATCTTCTCAAGCAAAAGTGAACCCAGTTACAACCAATGTGAGAAAAAGTTATTAATCTCACATACAAGTAATCTACCTATTACTTTATGAGCCTAAGCGGATACAACACCGCTCACTAATCCATCACCCCTGGATAACTTGGACTTTTTCAAAGCAGATACAACACCGCCACTAAAACACTTAACTCTACATGATTTAAATTTTTCCCTAGGCATATATAACACTGCCCACTAAATCAGTCAACTCTCATTAATTTAGAATGTAACACCAAACAACTATATGATTCCTTTACAGATTGAGGGTCAGATTTACAAGACATGTTTAGAAGAATAAATCCTATGACCATTAAGATGGCAGCTCGTTCTCGATCGAGTTTGATCTTGAGGATGAATTTTTACTTTTTTATCATCCTTTCAAAGATTTCTTGAAAGATTTTTCAATTTGCAAAAAGTAAGGTTGTGACTATTGGACATTATATTAATAAAGAATAGTCACAACCTTCGAGACCACACCATTGGTCGAGGTATCTGCACTTTCTACCACAGTTGGAGACTGTGCACCAACCACCTGTACTTTTTCAAGCCTTGAAGTGAGAAGTGTGTCGATCCCAGGACAAGGTCCCTGGGTATTTCTTGTAATCAGTTTGAGACTTTTCACCAACCACTTGTACAGTTTCCCAGCCTGAGAGTGGAGAGTTTCTAATACAATGAACCAAGTCCCTTCACAAGATCCCTGGGTTTGTAAAATCGTCAAAACTACAAATAATATTTCCCCGCTTTTTGATGATGATAAACCATACATTGATGACATACATGTTCTTCCCCCTGTCAAGTAGACACACTCCTTAGTTTCCTACACCATAGACTAGGTACCTTTACAAGGTGTCTGAGTTACACTGGTACCTACATGTTGTTTTCCTTCAACCCATTTACTTCATTTTAACCTAAGCATCATCTGAACACCCCAAATTTATTCCCCCTTTTGGCATCATAAAAAAAGTAGTGCAGTGAACTAACAAAATAAGTAAGATTGATAAGTGAGATCATAGTCAAGGACAACACCAACATAGTTAATAAGTTAAGAAGCAACAGATTTTATCCACAACAAAATAGGATTATAGTTTCATAAGCATAACAAAATCAGTATTCAATATATTTAACTTAAACTGAAAACGGAGAACCCTTGACACTGTCCACATGAAGAATAGACACAAGAAAGCCTAGAGGGAGGTAGATGAAAGAGGGAGTTGATAGACAGGGTAAGCCTATAGTTTGATGCATCTTTTTCCTTGATCATCTTCACTTGAAAAGCAGGAACTTTTGCCAGGAGCTCATCATTCTGCTTTTGTAGTTTCTGGACAACCTCAGTATCAGGTCCTTCCATTTGTCATTTGAGCAGATCTGCCTTCAAAATGGCAATTTCAGCCTCCTTTTTTCTCACTAGCACAGTCATCGCATCAAATTCATTTTTCAATTGGTACTGCAACTTGATACACTGAGATATTTTACTCAATGTATTTCCCTTCCCTTCAATACACTCACATTCCATTAGAGTACTGAGAGTGAATGCTTTCTTGGCCGTACCAATTTTACTGGCTCCTGCAGGGACATTGAAATAGTGAAACACCTTTATCAGAAAGTAGCCATATCACATGCCATGATTTCCCTTGTGTTCTTGTAACACTTCGAAAATGAAAGACGAGTCTTAAAGCCTAACATAGGTTTAATGGGTTCTAAGCACTGTTTTAAGACCTATTTTTAATTAATATAGGTCATTTAGGAAGTTTAAGAACCAAAACATCCAAGAACGTCCATGACGTGAAGAAACTAGTTCTAAGGGGTACTAGCGTGCCTTAGCATATTTGACTAGTTTTTAGCAGTCGGAAATCCATGAAATTAGGTGGAAGGTTCATGTTTTTAAGGTGATTTATAGTCGAAACGTCCGGGTATGACTCCCCAGCGACCAACCAAGGGCCCTTGAGGAGGACCCTTGCAAGTTGATGTCAAGACTGTCTAGGCAGTGTTGATTGACGAGATGCACACTATGATTCATGTGTGGATCGATTGAAAATCACTACCAACTGTCAACCAACTCATAGAAAAATGGAGGAAGACCCCGCCTGCACAAGTTTCTGACCAAGACGACTGTTGTGAAGGACGGAGGGGGGACCAACCATCAAGTCAAAGACGGCCCATCAACGGGGTTTCGTCTGTGAGGGACAATGTTTTCCTGCATGTTTTAATGTTGGTTAGTTTAATTAGTTCAGGGGTTAAGAGTTTAATTAGGGTTTAAGTGAGTCTAACTAAGTTAAATAAATTCCATTATAAAGACCCCAACCCTCATTAATCTAACCACAACTCACCAAAATAAACTATCTTCCTTCTTCTTCTTTCTCTCTCTATTTGAAGACACCTTTGAAGACTAGCTAGGGAAGAATTTTAAGGGCTTTAAAGGGATGAATTCACCATCAAATCTTCATTAAACGTTAAGGTATGATATCTAATTCACCTTTGAGACTTCTTTCCTCAAAGAGCTCCTTCAAAGTATTTCAAAAAGTTGAGTTTTCATTTGAATTTCATCCAATTACGAATTTGATGTTGTGAACTGAGTTGTTTATCGTTTATTTAGAATATAATGGATATATTAGCATGTAACTGAACTTGATTATAATTCATTGTAATGGTTTGATTCAAATTGAAGAATAGGATCCTTAACCCTTAACCCTAGGTTTGATCTTGATGTGAATTAGATTGAGAACGGTTCAATTGACTTGATTATTGGTTAAATAACTATTAAATGACATTGGTAAATTAATCATGAACAAATTACGGTAAATTGTAGTCTTATGTACTAGTTCTTGGTAAGTGATCTAGGTTATGAGAATTGACCTAAGTATTTTGTGTTAAACTTTGAGTTAGTATTGAATTATGGTGTAGTGATCCTTGTAGCCTTATTATTATGTTGGTTATTGAATTATGTTGATGTGATGACCTAGTTTTTGTTGAGTTATCGATTGCTGGTAAGACTCTTATGATGAACTACGATGGAAGACTTTTTAAGTCTTGTAATTCCTATTTCTTACATTAACGTGTGGTTAATTGTGATTAAGTCATGGTGATTGTGTAGGAGTATTCCTTATTTATGATTGATAGTGTGGTATGATGTATACTAATGTGCCTTATAATGAAATGATATGTAATGTCGTAATCTCACCTATATGAATTGTGATGAAAGGAGTTATACTCATACGATTCATATTTAGCTATTGATGATGATGATTATACAACGGGTAAAGCCTATGACCTAAACTAAGCTATGATTCAAAAAGGGACTCTAGATTAGCACCGAGTGAACTTGTTGACTAGATAAGGATTCTTGAGTAGTTTTCTTGCTTATAATGATATGGTTAACTCTTATACATTGTTGTGATGTTATTCCTTGATTATATGGTTGTAATAGATAATGGGTTCAAGTATGATGACATGTATATTACTTCTTTGAGTTAGTAGGCATATTTTGTTGCTTGGTGTGACTCACTTGGTTATGCATAAGACTTTTAAAGAGTAAAATAGCATGGTTTAACTAAATGTCCCCGTTTAACTTATTTTGATAGTATAAGTGCATATGGTCTCATGCTTAGTACAAGTTTCATACTAACCGCATTTTCTTTCTTTTCCCCCAACATTATTAGGTTTCGGTCGTTGAAGTGGTTTGGAAGGCGACTTGAAGAAAAACTTGGATCCTTTGATCATCCAAGTAGGGTAGGTCGTCATTTTTCTGAGGGCGATGCCACTATTGAGCTTATGTTGTCATTTTAGTTCTAAGAGTATTATATTCTATCTCCTTTCGTTTGAGTATGGATTGTATAAAGCCTATATGTGTCTCTCTTTACATTGATGTATGGGCTATGTCCCAAAACATGCTAATCTAGTTAGATGGTTATGAGATGAGACGATATTTGATACTAATCTTCTATCTTATATATGAATGTGCAATAAAAGTAGAAGTCTATGTAACCTTTCTATACGACGGGTCTATGTATACTCGGTACGACTATATTATGTGTATGTAGAGGTCTATGTAAACCTCTAAATAGTTGTAACGAAAAGTTTTAATTCTTCCGCACTTTCAACCTATGAATGTAATGACATGAGACTAAGAGGCTTTTCTTAGTCCTTAAAAAGGACAACGATGCCGGTTACGTCTAGGGGGTAAACCCGGATGCGACAAACTTGGTATCAGAGCATGAGGTTGAACTATCTTAGATTCAATGTCTCTCTCAACCACATCTATGTAAGTTCTTGTTCACAATTGTCAAGCGCTCCACACTTATGGATAGGAACCTACATGATGCCTAGGAAATTCCCATTTTCTTGGAAATCTTATATCGTGCCATTAAAGTATACTTATGGTGTTTTTTTTGCATCTAATCCTATTGTTGTTCTAATAGGAAGAATGAACACAAGAAGGAACACGACACGAAGACTTGAAGAGGAAATTGCCAATGGGGAGCTCCTCCCCATGGTGATCAAGTTCCTCCACTTGAAGAACATGCTAACATAGAGTATGCACCGATCAATCCTCCTCCTTTGACGGATGAGAAAAAGACTACTCTTCTTCAAATGGCCCTAGCTATCACCACTCAAGCACAAGCGACCACAGCTCACGCCCAAGCTATGATGGCCTAAGAAAATCGAGAGGTTGTGCCCCGTCCTCATAAACAAGTCACTACTATGGCTTCCCATCTAAGGGACTTCACTCGAATGAACCCTCCTACCTTCGATGGGTCTATGATTGAGGAAGACCCACAAAAATTCATTGATGAAGTCTATAAGATGCTTTTGGCTATGGGATTGTCTATGAGTGAGAAGGCCGAGTTGGCCACTTATCAACTAAAGGACGTGGCTCAAGCATGGTTTCTTCAATGGATGGATAATAGGACCTTGAAAGGTGGTCCTTTGACTTGGGAAATCTTCCAGAATAATTTTCTTGATCGATTATTTCCTAGGGAGATGAGAGAGGCAAAAGTTGTGGAGTTCATCAACCTTCGCCAAGGAGGTATGAGTGTTCATGAGTACTCTTTTAAATCCACTTAATTATTGAAATATGCTCCTTCTTTGGTTTCCGATCCTAGAGATGAAATGATATGCTTTGTGATGGGGGTGTCAGATGATTTGCAAGAGGAGTGTCATTCAGCTATGTTGCATGACAATATGAACATTTCTCGTCTTATGGTGCATGTCAAACATTTGTAAGAGGCAAGGGCAAGGAGGAAGATTAGAAATGCTAAGAGGGCAAGATCTTTTGATGGAAGTTCTTCAAAGAATAAGCTTGAGATACAAAACAAGCCTAGGTTCAAGTAAAGTTCCTTCCAAGTTCCCAAAGGAAAGTTGTGATAAGGTATCTAACCCTAAGTTGAAAAAGGAAAGAGGTACTAATTCACCAATCGAGAAGCCAACTTGTGGAAAGTGTGGCAAAAAGCACTATGGTGATTGCCTTAAGGGGACGAATAATTGTTTTGGTTGTGGTAAAAGTGGGCACAAGGTTAGGGATTGCCTAATGTGAGGGGTCAATACAAGGGTAGTGGGAAAGCTCAAGCAAGTGGTTCTAGTAATGCTCCAAAGAAGAACCACTTCTATGCTCTCGGCTCTAGGGGTGTGTAAGAGAATTGTACCGACGTGGTGACCGGTATATTGAAAATCTTCCCTATTGATGTACATGCCTTACTTTATCTAGGTGATACCTTGTTATTTTTTACACCTCTTGTAGCTAAAAGTTTTGAAATTTTACCCGATATTTTGCATGAACCTTTTATAGTGTCTTACTTCGGTGCTTGAGTGGCTTGTTGCAAAGAGGGTTTATAAAAATTGTCCTCTATTATTTCCCAATAGAGATTATTATGTTGAACTAGTAGAAGTTGATATGTATTTTTCTTATGTTATATTGGGTATTGGTTGCTTGCATTCTTGCTTTGCTTCTTTTGGTTGTAGGACTAGGGTCGTGAAATTTAACTTTCCAAATGAGCCTGTTGTTGATATGGAAGGGCGGAAACTCTATTTCTAGAGGTCGTATCATTTCTTGTTTAAAAGCATGAAAAATGATCTCTAAAGGTTGTCTATTTCCTATTGTGAGAGTCCAAGATCTAGATTATGAAATTTCTCTCATTGAGTCGGTCCCCATAGTGACTGAATTTTCGAAGTTTTTTGCTAATGACCTTCCCGGTAATCCTCCTGAATGGTAAATTGATTTTGGTATTGAATTTCTATGGATAGAAATCCCATTTCAATTCCTCCTTATTGGATGGGTCCGGCCGAAATGAAGTAGTTTAAGGCTCAACTCAATGATTTGCTAGACAAGGGCTTTATAAGGCCTATTATTTCACCGTATGGGTGCTCCAATGTTACTTGTAAATAAGAAGGATAGGTCCTATAGAATGTGTATTGATTACCGCAAACTCAACAAGGTCACCATTAAGAATATGTATCCTCTCCCTCGGATTGACGACTTGTTTGATCAACTCCAAGGGAGAGATACTTTTCAGAAATTGATTAAGATCAGGGTATCACCAACTTAGGGTGAGAGGTGAGGATGTACCAAAGACGGCCTTCTGGACTAGGTAAGGGAACTATGAGTTCTTGGTAATGTCTTTCGGTCTCACTAATGCCCTGGAGGCATTTATGCACCTAATGAATAGGGTGTTTCGAAATTACCTAGATTCATTCGTCATTGTCTTCATTGACGACATCTTTGTACATTCGAAGAATGAGGGTGATCATAGAGGTCACTTGAGGGTGGTATTGCAAACCCTTAAGGAATATCAATTGTTTTCCAAAAATAGTAAGTGTGAGTTTTAGTTGAGGTCGGTGGCATTTCTTGGAAACATCATCTCTAGTGAGGGAGTTGAAAATGAAGGCAGAGAAAAATTGTCCTAGACCATTGACTTCAACCGACATTAGGAGTTTCTTAGGTCTAGAAGGCTATTATAAGAGATTGGTGGATAGTTTTGCATCCACTGCATCTTCCTTGACTACTTTGACCCAAAAGTTTAAGAAATTTGAGTGGTTGGAGGCATGTGAGAAAAGCTTCCAATGGTTGAAAGATAGGCTTACTTCCGTTCTGGTGTTGACCTTACCGGAGGGTACAAATGGGTTTGTTGTGTATTGTGATGCATCCCATGTGGGTTTAGGGTGTGTGATTATGCAACATGGGAAAGTTATAGCCTATGCTTCTAGGCAACTTAAGGTACATGAGAGAAACTATCCCACTCATGACCTTGAATCAGTGGCCGTGGTGTTTGCTTTGAAAATTTTGAGGCATTACTTGTACGATGTAAATGTTGATGT
The DNA here is from genome assembly GCF_001406875.1 of Solanum pennellii. Lineage (NCBI taxonomy): Eukaryota > Viridiplantae > Streptophyta > Magnoliopsida > Solanales > Solanaceae > Solanum > Solanum pennellii. The sequence continues at coordinate 55,146,082 of NC_028646.1, read as the reverse complement.
CTTTACCGACCATAAAGTCTCCAACATGTGTTTACCCAAAAGGATTTGAGTCTCCGGCAATGAAGGTTGTTATAGTACTTGAAAGATTACGATATGAGCGTCCTCTATCACCCCGGCAAGGCTGATATGGTTGATGATGCCCTAAGTCGTATGACGTATCCCATGTTGATGAAGCCAAGAAATTCCTAGTGAAGGAAGTTCATAGGTTGGCTATGTTGGGGGTGAGGTTGGAAGTTTCTGTGAATGGTGGTGCTATGGTCCATCTTAACTCCGAGTTATCTTTAATGGTTGAGGTAAAGTCCAAACAACACCTTGATCAACCATTAATGGAATTGAAAGAATCGTTTCTCAGCAAGTTAAATGAGTCATTCTCCTTAGGAAGGATAGTGTGTTAAGGTACCACGAGAGATTATGTGTTGTCGATGTAGATGGGTTGAGGGACCGGATCCTTGAGGAAGCCCATGGGTCCCACTACTCCATTAATTCGGGTTCGACAAAAATGTACCAAGACCTAAGGGAGATATATTGGTGGGAAGGTTTGAAGAAGGCATAGCGGAGTTTGTCGCTAAATGTCCAAATTTCCAACAATTAAAAACCGAACATCAAAAGCTGGGTGGATTACTACAAGAGATCCAAATTCCTACTTGATAGTGGGAAGACATGAATAAGGACTTTGTAGTGGGTTTACCTCGGACCCAAAAGTCATATGATTCTATATGGGTGGTTGTGGATAGGTTGACTAAGTCCGCTCGCTTTATTCTCGTCAAGTCTACTTATTTGTCGAAAAGTTATGCTAGGATCTTCATATATGAGATTGTGCGTCGTCATGTTATTCCGTTATACATCATATCGGATCGAGGTGCACAATTCACATCTATCTTTTCGAGGTCATTCCAAAAAGATTTGGGTACTAAGGTGAAGTTGAGTATCATTTTCATCCCGAAACAGATAGTCAAGCGGAACGTACTATTCAAACCCTTGAGGATATGCTTAGGGCTTGCATTATTGATTTTAAAGGGAATTTGGATAAGCATTTTCCTTTGGTGGAGTTTGCTTTGGTTATAATAATAACTTTCATTCATCCATCTCCATGGCTCCTTGTGAAGTTTTGTATTGTAGGAGGTGTAGGTATCCTATAGGGTGGTTTGAAGTGGGTGAGTCTTCGCTTCTTGGTCCCGATTTGATTTACAAGACTCTAGAGAAAGTTCATACCATAAGGAACCGGTTGCAAATGGTCTTTAATTTGTAAAAGTCTTATGCCGATCGTAGTAGAGGGGATTTGAAGTTTGAGAAAGGTGATAAGTTGTATTTTGATATTTCACCAATGAAAGAGGTGGTTAGATGTTTTAAGAAGGGGAAATTGAGTACTTGCCATGTGGGTCCCTATGAAATCTTGCAAAGAGGTTGTAAGGTTGCCTATGAATTAAAACTTCCTAGTGAATTGGCTTCGGTTCATCTGGTTTTCCATGTTTCTATGCTTAAAATGTGTATTCGTGATGCCGAGTCTATTCTTCCTATTGAGGGTCTTCGTGTCAAGGATAACCTCTCTTATGAGGAAGTTCCGGTTAAAATTAATGATAGGCAAGTCAAGGAGTTAAGGAACAAAGAGGTTGTTTCTGTAAAGGTGTTATGGTAGAATCACCTAGTTGAGGGTGCAACATGGAAGACCGAGGCCGACATGAAGTCCCTTACCCTCATCTTTTGGTAATTAAGTTTAGTCATTCTTTTTTTTATAATATAAATATGACTAGAAATTGAAGTTTCATGATTTTTGGTGAAGTGTTGCAAAAATGTTCATTTTGAAAGTTGCATTACGGTGAAGTTGCAGTGAATTTGGTGCCTAAAACTTAAATTTTTTCCTTTTTGGTTTGTTTTTGTTATGTTGTGCATTTTGACATGGTGAGTCTTAGTGAAAAGTCATGTGACATATTAATAAGTTGATCTTTGTGCTAATTGACTCATGTAATGTATGATGAAGCTCATGTGTGTTGTGAGAAAGAAATACCTCATGATGAAGTGTTTGATCCTTGTATGTGATAATTTGAGTTTTGAACTTTTCCTTGTTGAAAATATATGATTAATGATGACGTTGTTATGTATTATTGTTTGTTGGGCTTCTAGTCTTGAGTCTATTCTTTCCTTCAAAAGAATTTAGTGTCGTTCGGGGACGAATATTCCTGGAGGGGGGGGGGATAATGTAACACTTCAAAAATCAAAGACGAGTCTTAAAGCCTAACATAGGTGCCATAGGGTCTAAACACTATTTTAAGACCTATTTTAATGAATATAGGTCATTTAGGAAGTTTAAGAACCAAAACGTCTAAGAACGTCCATGAAATTAGGTGGAAGGGTGTATAAGATATGTTTAAGGTGATTCGTGATCAAAACGTCTGGGTACGACTCCCCAAGGACCAACCTAGGGCCCTTGAGGAGGACACTTGCAAGTTGATGTCAACACTGTCTAGGCAGTGAGAATCGACGAGATGCAGACTACGATCAGTGTGTGGATCGATGGGGCGTCACTGCCAACCATCGAACAACACTTAGAAAAATGGAGGAATCCCTCGTCTGCACTAGTCTCAGACCAAGATGACGGTTGTGCAGGGCGGTGGGGGCACTAACCGTCAACTAAAAGACGGCCCATCGACGGGGTTAATTCTGTGAGCCCCAACCCCCATTAATCTAAACACAACTCACCAAAATAAACTATCTTCGTTCTCTCTTCTTTCTCTTTCTATTTAAACACCCCATTGAAGACTAGATAGGGAAGGGATTCGGGGGATCTAAAGGGAAGAATTTACCATCAAATCTTCATCAAATGTTAAGGTATGGGATCTAATTCACCTTTGAGACTTCTTTCCTCAAAGGGCTCCTTCAAAGTATTTCAAAAAGTTGAGTTTTCATGTGGGTTTCATCCAATTAAGAATTTGATGTTGTGAACTGAGTTGTTTATGATTTCTTTAGAATATAATGGATTGATTAGAATGTAAATGAACTTGATTTTGATTAATTGTAATGGTTTGATTCAAATTGAAGAATATGATCCTTAACCCTTAACCCTAGTCTTGATCTTGATGTGAATTAGATTGGAAATGGTTCAATTGACTTTATTATTAGTTAAATCACTATTAAATGATGTTGTTACATTCATCATGAACAAATTAAGGTAAATTGTAGTCTTACATACTAGTTCTGGATAAGTGATCTAGGTTATGAGAATTGACCTAAATATCTTGTCTTAAGCTTTGAGTTAGTATTGAATTATGGTGTATTGATCCTTCTAACCTTATTATTATGTTGGTTATTGAATTATTCTTATATGATGAGCTATTTTGGGTTGAGTTATGGGTTGATGGTAAGATCATTATGATGAACTATGATGGAAGACTTGGTAAGTCTTGTAATTCCTATTTCTTATTTCAACTTGTGGTTAATTGTGATTAAGTCATGGTGATTGTGTTGTTGTATGACTTCTTTTGGATTGATAGGGTTGTATGATGTTGAATTGAAATGTCTTAATGATGGTTGTGAGGTTGTTAAGATGTAAAAGCTATGAAGGTTGTCATGTATACTAATATGCCTTATTATGAAATGATATGTAATGTGGTAATCTCACCTATATGAATTGTGATGAAAGGAGTTATACTCAGACAATTCTTATTGAGGTATTAATGATGATTATTATACATGGTGTAGATCCTATGACATAAACTAACCTATAATTGATAATTAAAGACTTAAAGACATTTCAAAAAGAGGACTCTAGCTTATCCTGAGTGAACTAGAGTAAGGAGTGTCCCTTCCCACATAGGGAAGGTAGATCACTAAATTACTCTTGAGATTGGAGACTTTAATGCATGGATCATAAAGAGGGTCCCAACTATATCTCCTACTTCATGAACTATGTTGCACCCATAGGAATACTAGCTAGTGAATCCACGTAGTTTCTATGTTTTATGTTTTGGTATACATTGTCAAGCATTCCACCTTCTTTCGGTGTAGGATTTTATGACACCGGATTCCACACTAGCTTATGTGGTCCATGTCGGTTAGGCAAGATATTCAAAAAAGGTAAAAAGAATTGAAAGGATTGAACTCTAACTAGGATAACCTAGTGGTCTAGCTTAGTCTAAGTAGGGGTATGTGACTATACCTAAGCATTGCACTAGTTAGCCTTGAAGGGAGTCTTAGGAGGATGTTCTTATATATGTTTATGTTATTACTATATATGATATGTACATGATGAAGTTGCACATTGTTGATACTATATGTTTATTAGTTAACTTATGAGTATGTGTTGGGTTATATTTTTAAATTATGATTAAATGTATATCTAAATATTATATTATGTTAAGTTGGACATTGGTTACGGTTTCGTGTTCAGGCTACTTGATTTAGTAAGGTTATGGCGCGTTGCTTGGTCATTGCACTTGTTGACTAGATAAGGATTCATGAGTGGTTTTCTTGCTTATTATGATATGGTTAACTCTTATTCATGCTTGTGATGTTATTCCTTGATGATAGGGTTGTAACTGATTATGGGTTCAAGTATGATGACATGTATATTACTTCTTTGAGTTAGTAGGCATGTTTTGCTAGTTGGTGTGACTTACATGGTTATGCATAAGACTTTTAAAGAGTAAAATTACATGGTTTAATTAAATGTCTCCTTTTAATATATTTTGATATTATAAGTCCATATGGTCTCATGCTTACTACAAGTGGCGTACTAACCCCATTTTCTTACTTTTCCCCCAACATTTTTAGGTTCCGGTCATTGAAGTGTTTTGGAAGGCGACTTGAAGAAAGAATCGGATCCTTTGATCATCCAAGTAGGTTAGGTCCTCATTTTTTCTGAGGGCGATGCCATTATCGAGCTTATGTTGTCATTTAAATCTAAGACTATTATATTCTTTCTCCTTTAATTTGAGCACGGATTATATAAAGCCTATATGGGTCTCTCTTTACATTGATGTATGAGCTATGTCTAAAAAATTGCTAATATATTTAGATGGTTATGATATAAGACAATATTTGAGAATAATCTTCTATATTATATATTAATGTGCAATAAAAGTAGAAGGCTATGTAACCTTCCTATACGAATGTTCTATGTATACTCGATACGACAATATTTTGTGTATGCGTAGGTCTATGTAAACCTCCAAGTAGATGTAACGAAAAGTTTTAATTCTTCTGCACTTTCAACCTATGCATGTAATGATATGAGACTAAGAGGCTTGTCTTATTCCTTAAAGAGGACGACGATGCCGGTTACGTCTCAGGGGTAAACCCGGATGTGACAGTTCTACTACTTCTTTGTACAAGTGTTCATCATAATAGAGGGAAGATAAAAAGATTTAAACTTGCATAGCGACTCCTTCATGAATAGATATTGGAAGAGGCCACAATTCGTTTTCCCAAATTGGAAGGAGAACTTTGTTAACAAGTTCGAAAAGTAACTAATACACACCTTTCATGAGTTTCTTCAGAAGTCCAACATGACGAACATTAGGAATTTGTGATAAATCCTTCACAAATTATGCTGTGAATGTTTTTCCAATAACAGACCTGATCCTTCCCCTAGGTACTCCAAAAATGCTCCCAAGCACTTCTTCGTCCATCTTTAGAGTCTGGTTGCCCACTCTTGTGCTCATGCATCCATCCTCGACAAAGTCAATGTAATAGTTGATTCTCGCACCTCATCCTCCTTAAGCACATGAGATTTGACCTCAAACAGATGTCTCCAAGACCAAATCCCCACAAGATCATGCAAGGAATCCATCCCTCGTTTGTCAATTATATCCATGTCAAATACCCTGCCACCAAGGACCTTCTGCAGATGTAGATTATCAATAATGGTCTGCTTGTTCGCTGTGTGGTTCTCCAGGTTGCAGTAGGGACTAGGTCCCTCTTCAAATGGATGATGGTCAGTATGAGAAGTTTGTCTCTCTCACTAAGATGTTTCCCTCTTTCTTTGTGAACCTTTTCCTTTCCTTTTATCCACGACAACCTTCTTTCCCGCAGAAGTCTTCTCTTTTCTTTTCCTTTTACCCTTACTCGCCTTTTTAAATGACTTGTCCCTTTTATCAATAGAAGTTTCTTGCACACAATCAGGATCTTCACCAGACACCTCCACCACATTTTCATTAGACACTTCAAATATTGCCTCACCAGATAGTATTTTCTGTCTATTCTCTGTGGTAGTTCCCTCGTTGGATTTCATGGCATCACCCATGAGCTTTAAAGTAACCGCTCTTGTAGAGGGTCTCCTTTTAGGTGTGTCCTCAACTACCTTCTCATTTCCTTTTGATGATGTTGGAACCATTATATTTTGAACCATATACTTAAGCAGACGGTTGTCCTTGCCAATATTAGTGGAATAAATAAGGGATATCCACTAATCTAAGAAATTTGGTTTAACATCTGTTGAAATCTGTCTATAGAATCTTCCATACCAAGGAAAAGTTCTTCATTTAATACTTCTTCCCTCATACGAGTTAAATTCTCCACAACCAAGTTTTCACTTGCAACAAAAATGTTCGACTTTGACGACTTGGTCTTGGGAAGATTTCCCTCAAACAGATGATCAAACAATATCTCAGAGCAGGGACCATGTAGAGATGAGAGAGCAGGGTTATTGAGGTCTAAAAAAGATAAGGGATTGGTAGAACTCGATTTATGAATGTTTGTCGAAGAACTGGTAGGAAGTTTTGATGGAGGTATAATTTTAGAAGAGGTGTAAAAAGCCAGTAGATCTATCTCATTTAAAGAGTCTAGCATTTACTTTGATGAAGATTGATATTGAGACATGATTGTTTGAGAGAAAGGAGTGAAATGCTAGAGATAGAGATAGAGAGAGATAGAGAGATAGAGAGGGTTTTGGTACTTAGACTGAGAGAGAGATTTATAAAAGTAATAATATAGAGTGAAGAAAAGGCACTATAAAAATAACTTGAAAAGATGTGTAATGTCCCTGAATATACGTGTCGCTTGGATTAAAAGCGATGGGACAAAAGTCATAAGGATGGATGACTAACACGGGAAATTTGGACTGTTCTTATCAGGTAGTTTAAAACAAATTTAAAGAGTGCTAACCTTGGGAGAGACCAGGTCCTTAACTGTAGATGATATAAAATTCCTAAATGGTTCTAGCCATTATTTGCTTCTTTGATTTCTATTGGTGTATACCTGCATTCAGGTACAAAGATTATCCTACTTAAACAATGCATTACAAGTTCTGTGGACACCTACCCTCTAGATCTTACCCAAACCTGGAATCAGAGGCTTCTCGACGAGATTAGGTTAGTGCATGTTCATCATCCCTAAATTCAGTCCATTGCTCTGAAATTGATCCTTACTGAGAGCTTTGGTAAAGATGTCTGTAATTTGATATTCAGTCCTATAGTATTTCATGGTGATGTGCTCTTTCTCAACATTATCTCTCAAAAAATGATGTCTGACATCAATGTGCTTTGTTCTTTTGTGCTGGACAAGATTTTTTCCCATGTTGACTGCACTGGTATTATCACACATGAGAGGGATGGTGTTGATGTGGACTCCAAAATCCTCAAGCTGTTGCTTTATCCAAAGAAGTTGTGCACAACAAGAAGAACCAACTACATACTCTTCCTCAACTATTCAGAGAGTCACTAAGTTTTGCTTTTTGGTTCCCATGAGATGGGTGATGATCCAAGGTAATGTGTCATTCCAGAAGTTCTCTTTATGTCCACTTTATATTTTGCAAAATAGCATCTACATATTCCACTATGTCAAAAGAATTACATACAGGATAAAACAGGATCAGGTCCCCTGTTTTCTTCAAATACCCGAGGATCCTCTTAGCTTCCTTTAAATGAGATTTTCTGGGGCTTTCTTGTTACCATGCACACATTCCTACACTGAATACAATGTCTGTCCTGCGTAGATATCCAATGATACCTCTGTACATAGTTTGATTAACCAAAGGACGTTCCTCATATGCTCCCATATTTGAGTTAATACCCATAGGGGTATCATTAGGGTTAAAATCCACTACATTAAACTTCTTTAGCAGCTCCTTTATATACTTCCCTTGACATATTGAGATGCCACTAAAGGTTTCCATAATCTGCAGACCCAGGATGAAGTTCAGCTCTTCCATCATACTCACCTCAAATACATTTACCATGAGAATAGAAAATTCTTCATACCAATGTACAGAGGTTACTCCTAAAATGATATCATCCACATACACCTGAATGATGAGAAGTTTTTGATCTCTTTTAATCAGAAACAATGTGTTGTCAATTTCCCCCCTCTTGAAGCCATTCTGTAGTAAACACTTTGACAATCTTTCGTACCAGGCTTTTGGTGTCTGCTTCAGCGCCTAAAAAGCCTTGTTGAGTTTGAACACATGATTTGGCTAATAGGCATCCTCAAATCTAGTTGTCTATTTAACATATACTTCTTCCTGCATATCACCATCAAGAAAGATACCTTTAACATCCATCTGGAACAGTTTGAACCCCATGAAATCTCCAAATGCTGTGAGGATCTGATAGCCTCTATTCTAGCAACAAAAGCAAAATTCTCGTTATAGTTCATACCTTCTTCCTGATTATACCTTTGAACCACCAGTCTGGACTTGTTCTAGTGATAGCTCCACTTTCATCCAACTTAATTCTGAACACCCATATGATCCATATAATGGTTCTATCAGCATGTCTTGGGACTAGATACCAAAGATTGCTTTGCATTTTCAAACTCCATTCCATGGTCAGACCTAATCCCAACAATCAAGCAGTTTAGCTTAGTTTGAATCATTTTGAAGAAGATCATCAGCACATCGACAGTCTCAGACTTTTACTTGAGAAACATAGTCCATATGAATTTTGAGTAGTCATCTACAACCACTAATATGTACTTCTTCTCGCTTCGACCGTAGATTTACACAAGTCCACACAAGTACATATGTATTAGGTCAAGCACACTTGAATAACTGACCTATTTCTTTGAATTAAATGAAAATTTGGTTAGTTTTCCTTTGACGCATGCATCACACAATTTACTGTCACTGAATCTTAACTTTTGCAGACCAAAAACCAGGTCCTTAGAAACCAATTTATTCAGTAGAGAAGAGCTCGCATGACCTAGTCTCCTATGCCACTATTAAGTACTTTGACTTTGAGCAACTAGGCATGTCAGATCGTCTCCATTAGCTCTTTCTAGTTCTACCACATACATGTTTTTCCGCTTTCTGGACGTTAGAATCACCTTTTTTGTAGACAAACATGTGACAATGCATTTTTCCATAACAACTTGACTTTATTTCCCTTATCACAGTTCTGGGAAGCACTAAGAAAACTGTACTTTAACCCACTTACATAGTGCACATTTTCAATGGAATCTTCAAGAGATTGTCCAACTTTTCCAATGCCAAAAAATACCCCTTTCTACCATCGCCCAAAAAAACACACCTCCCCCTTGAAGTGACTTAAGTGAAATGAAGTGTTTGGTGTTTCCACTAATATGGTTTGAGCATCCACTATCCATGTATCCGCACTTGTTGGTACTTACTTCACTCACATACAACAAAACATTACTTGTTAGAATTGGGAACCCACATCAATCTGAGTTTCCAATAAGCTGAAAAAGGTAAAATAAGAGGGTGTTTTGCCAAATGTGGCAAATTTGTCTTCTTCAAATTTGATGCCTTATTAACTGGAGCAGGTCCTCTGTATCTAGCAGTTTCTCGTCTAATGTAACGCCCTAAAACAAACTAAGGTGAACTAGAGTCTCATGAGTGTTTCTTTAGTTATTTTTAAGTTAAAATGAGTTAATTTAGTATTCTTAATCAGTGTGTGAAGTTTGGTTAAGTTTGGAGGTCAAACGTCCAAGAACGTCCAAGTCGTTCGAAAGATATGCCTTAGAAAGTACTAGTGTTTTTTGAGGTGTTTGATTGAGTTTTAAGTGTTCGTTTTGCTTGAAATTAATGTGAGGTGTTCCTAAGACTTATAATACTATGTTTAGGGGTGTAAAATTTTTGTACAACTCAATATAGGACCCACGAGGGGCCCTAGAAGAGGACCCCGACATTTAGACAAAAGCACCGAAAAGTAGTGACCAATCGACGAGCTAATTGATGGCCTGTCGATCAGGAGACAGCCCGTCGACTTGGTCTATTGTTTGGACATGGAATCCTGCACATTGGAGAGTTGTAGTCTCAGCCAACGACACCAAACCTATGAGGCATTGGTTGGCGAATGGCACGTTTGTAGGGAACCGTTTGTACTGTCTGCAAAAGTTATCTTTTGCCTGTGAAGTCTTAGGGTGTTTGGTAAATTCACTCCAAGTCTTTTATGACCCTAGTACATTAGTTTTAGGGTTTATATGGTATATTATACTGTTCTAAATCCTAAGACCTCATTTTAGACCCCTTTTCCTAACACCAAAAACCCCTCTCTCTTAGAATACTCTCTCAAGTCACCATGGAAGCTAGAAGTCAAGAAGTTCTACGAGGGCTGTTGGTGGTCCTTTATTCATCAAAAATCATTGGTATTTATTCAATGTAAGGTATGCTATCCATCCTTGAACTCTCTTCCTTTCAAGGAGTCCTTTCTAATGAATTTTCAAAAGGGGTTTTCAACCGTAGTTTCTTCTATCTTCAACTCCAAATATGGGTCTTGAATTAAAACTTTTCTAATGACTTAATAATGGTATTTATTATGTTAGTTGATGATTTTAAGGATAAAACTTCAATGAAATCATATCAAAGCTTTTCATCAAATTTTGACTTAGGAAATGGGTTAAATAAGCATGAATTGGTAGTCTTCAAGTTTTGGTTTCTTATGGTTTTTATTGTTGTTTAGATAATGACCAAAGGGCTTTATTATGATGGAGTATTGAGTAAATTGTTGTAGGTTATGAATACTTAGAGTAAAGGGTAAGTTGGTTATGTTGTTTAGCTTTAATTTCAAAATGCTCTTGAGTGGTATGGTCAACCTTCGCGGTGGCGGTGTTTACTTAAATAGTATAAATGTAAAGTTAATAGTTTATTGTTAATGAGGCTATTAAGGCTTGTTATGTAAAGTAGGATGATAAATATGCCATTCTTGTTAAATGTGCCATATGAAGTGATTATATGAAGTAGGCTAGAGTGTATGCTTGAATGAAGTTATTCTTGTTAATTGTTTTATGAAGCTTGTTATGAGAAGTATGTTAAGGATTAGGCATAAAGGACTTATATGATTATATGAAGTATGGAATGTGTGTGATGTGATGAATGAAGGTCTAAGCATGTATAAAAGGTAAATGTAAATGAAAGGACGCTTATGTGCAAGGTGTGTTCACATATACACACACTGACACTTCAATCAATGAATGAAGCTAAGTTAAGTCCTAAAGGGGAGTTTTGGGGTGAACACTCTTCGTGAGTTGAGATGAAGTGTTTAGTAGCAACCCCACTGCATCCCATGATCTTTCTAAGATAAGTTGGAGGATGACTGCACTTCGTGAGTTGAGATGTGGTGCTCACTAGTTATCCCTAACCTATAGTTTATAATGTTTATAATCCGTGGGAAGTTATGCCTACCACCGAGAGGATATGAAAAGAGGTGGTTACACTTCGTGAGTTGAGATGTTTTATTCGAATGTATCTCTTCAGATGAGTACCCCTCGTTAGTAGAGAATGAGTTACATAGTAGCAATCTCCTTATCCCTTAACTATGCATCCGCATAGGTGTAGCTAATGGAAAAACCATGTAAAAGCTAAGAGAATGACCTCATTCTAGGAAATTAAGGATCCCACATCCGATAGGGGTTAATATCGAGATTTCATATCTAGATCTCATGGTCTATGTCAGTTAAGCTAAGTCCCACAAAAGAAATTAATTTGCTAAGTCTTCTAAAGGAGTTTGATACTTAGGGTAGGTAGTGGAGTGGGACGCTATTTATCCATTGCATTAGGTAGGCAATCCAAAATGGGAGTCTTAGTGAGTCTTATTTGAATTGATTGAACTAAGTCTTCTAAAAGAACGTACTACTTAGGGTAGGTGGTGGTATGAGACGCTATCTATCCATTGCACTAAGTAGGACCTTACGAAAGGGATGACTTGGTGCCAAACCTTCTAAAAGAATGTGCTACTTAAGGTAGGTGGTGGTATGGGACGCCATATACTCATTGCACTAATTAGGCATTCCAAATGGGAAGACTTTGGTGGTTTGTTGGGTGTTCTTCTAATGTCTTGTCATTGAGTGGGGGCTTGTTTTCCCGAGGTGAGTAAGCCAAAAGGGGGTAATCTTCAGTATCGCTTTGGTGTGTACTGAAGAAGGCATATGCGTACTTCCTTCATGTCTTACCTTGGTGAGTCTTAGGATAATTATTAGTTAGGGAAACTCCTGCGGAAATGAGTTCATTTCCTCTCTACTTGTCCTTGGAAGTTCACTCCTTTAGAATAGGGTAATTCACTGTAAAATGGTAGGTAGCAGCTCACTGTAATGTTGGGTGTGTTTACTGCAAAGTGTGTCTTTTGGCAAAAATTATGGAAATCCTTCTCTAAGTGTTAAATAATATTTTTATGATGTTTTGCTTTTATATTATTTAATGTTTAATTATTTTGGCATGAAAACTTATTTTACTAAAATGTCCCTTTTTGCATGTTTTTGCATATGACATACTTAGTTCATTGTTTATATCGTGTCTTAAGTCGGTTTGTGACAATGAGATTCTCTAAGAATTTATGAAAGACTAGCTTTTATTAAATGTTCTTCAAAAGTTTTAATTCCGCACTACTTTTCATGTCTTATGTAATGAACTATAGTAAAAGGGCTTGTACAATACCCCAAAGGGTCAAGTACGCTAGGTAACGAAACGAGGGTTCTCCCTAACTTCTTAGGGGTACTTTCGGGTGGTGAAATGTACGCTTTTGCCAATAGGACCTGATCCCCTTAGATGAGCCTTTTTCTTTTTAGAATAGACATAGAATTTTTGTTGGGAAGCCTTCCAGGCAGAACAATCACCTTTCATATGGTCATTTCGACCATAGTGAAGACAGAGTAAATTATCTGAGGCGGAAACATATTTTCTTTGGGGTTGGTAAGGAGGAGTAATGTTCCGACTGCTTAATCCCCTTTTGTTATAGTTTCTTTGACTAGTAATGTTAGAGAGAAGTTTGGTGGAGCTGGTCCATTTTAAGGAAACTTGAAGTTCTTCCTCAAGACGGATCAAGCCCCTTTCCATCTGATCATTTCTTTCCAAGGCTAAGGCAAGTCTGGCCTTAGATGTGTTTTGATTGCTTTCTAACTCTACCTGCAGATTAGGGGCTTCCCCCTATTCTTTTTCCGTATTTTCCAATAATTAAATCAGTTTCTCCTTAAGTTCCTGGTTTCCACATTCTAGAACCATCACTTGTTCCTCAAGAACAAAAATTTGAACAACCATCACTCACTTTTCTTCATACAAACCATCAAGACTACTGTTCATAAAGTCCTTTTAAGTTGTTACATCTGTAACGAGTCAATCAATACATTTTATAGGTTCCTCAACCTTCGAACAAAATAAGTATTTAATTTTTGATTAATGTCAAAGAGGGTTACCTTTTCATCATTTGATCATCGATTTCTTCATGAGATCAAACAACCCACCAAAAACATTTTTATAGTCTTGAACAATCACCGTAGAGGCATCATCAGGGAATTTTGACTCTTCTGATTCACTTGATGAGTCTCCCCACACAGCAAGAGCTTTCTTGACTACATGATCAACTCGAGTTTTCCTTGCATTTTTATCGATGACTAGGTCCCTTCTTTTGTCCTTTTCGCCTCAAGATCTATTATGCTCTTTCTTTTCATCTTTGGGCATTGGAAAATCTCTCATGAAGTGACCAACCTTTTCACACTTGTGATAGATGTCACTAGCAGTTGCAGTCCGAGGAAGATTCCCCCTTTCCTGAACCCTTCATGTTTTCTCACAATTTTCTGAAATCTCTTTGTGAGATAGGCCATATCATCTTCTTCACTAGATGCTTCAACAGATGAAATTTTGAGAACTAGTAACTTGTCCTTTTTAGCCTCCTTCTTTCAGATGTCGTGATTTCTGTTCATCTCATGGGTTTTGAGATTACAAATCAAAGCATCCGTTGTTAGGACTTTCAGATCATTAGCGTCAGTAATAGCATCCACTTTGCTTGACCAAAACATAGGATGAATTCGAAGTACTTTTCTGACCTGCTTTAATATGCTGATAGGCTCACCCAGACTTCGCAGATCATTTGTTATGGATGTGAGTTCATATGCATATGATGAATAGTTTCTCCCTCCTTCATCGTAAAAATTTTATACTGAGTGGTCAATATGTCCACTTTTGATTCCTTTACTTGCTTTATGCCCTCATGAGCAGTCTTTAAGCAATCCCAAATTTCTTTCGCTTATTCACACGCAGAATTCATGTTGTATTCCTTTCACGACTCAAAAAATGATAGGCTGAATTAGAGCTTAACGTATAACCATATAAGTGTATGTATAAGTGGATATCAAAAGATCCAAGAAATTGGCTAAGTCCATCTATGGAAGGGCGTTTTCATTAATATTATATTTAAGTTAAATTAGAAAGTGGGTATATTTTATATTATGTATAAATAACTATAGAAGGGATTTTATATCATAATATCCCCAAAATAAATCATTATCACAAAGACCCACTTCAAATAAAAAAGTTCATCTTCCTCCAATATTTCTCTATCTAAACTCAAGAAGAAGAAGAAGCTATGTAAGCTTTGATTTGGGGACTTCAAAAGAGTTTCTTCATCAAACATCTTCAAAGTTACGTAATATAAGTATGGTGATCCTTCATCCTTGATCAATCTTTCTTTCAAAGAGTCCAACCAAAAAGATTTTCGAAATCATCCAAAGGTCAAAACCCTATTTTATAATCTAAGCATGGGTTCAATGCTAAACCGTTTTCAAAGCATTTATATTGTTGAATTAAGGTTTAATTGGTGATTATAAAATGATTTTACATTGATTTCATTCCGGAACCCATGATCTTCCCTCAACTCTTTTATTTTGGAAATTTATTGGAAATTGGCTAATTATGAAAGTATAATGAATAGTAATTGTTTATATGAAATTAGTTTATTAAGTCATGGCATTAGTTATAACTTATTGTGGTGAATTATTTATTTATTGGTGAGATGAGGATCATGACGTAAAAAGGGAAGTATGAATGAGTTTATGTTGAATTGCTTATATGGATGATGGAGGATGTCAATTGTCTTACCTCTTGTAGTATCTTGAATCTATGGGTTGAGATTGATCCTGAATGATATAGAATTGTGATAGATTGTTGTGTGATCCACTTATGGTTTCTGTTTTAGGTATTGATTATGAATGGATTGATCACTTATGATGGAAGTGCTTACATTATGGTATATGTTGAATTGTATGTAGTGCTATTGTGGAAGAGTTATACCCACATGACTTGCAATATGATTATATGAGTATACACATGCAATGAATGAATGAACTAATTAAATTACAATTATGTACATTTATAGTATAATGAATGTGGATGTGTTGAGTTGCATGGTATAAGAATCCTTGAATGCAATAGATGAAGATTATGCATTATTATGATAATATGTACATGCTTATGAACACTTTTACAAGGAAATGTCTATAATGATAATGTTGTTGTTGTTTTGTCATATTAGGGACAATTAAACACACATTCTATGCATAAATATTATTATGATTGTATCTATAGTGTCGATTGAAAGTATAGTTCTCATATTCACCTTTACACATTATGAAATATGAAATATACATGTGTATGATGATCTCATTGTGTTGATTGAAAGGTAGTTCTCATGAAGACACTATGAATGTATGGAAAAGGATTTATCACATGTATATTAGGATTCTAAAGGTGAAAGGTAGTTCTCACCTTATTGAATTTAATGAGCTATGTTAAATTATATTGAATGAGGGTAAAATATTCCTTCAGACATGTAGATACAATCTAAATACTATTAATGTATAAGTTTAGGAATAATGCTTAGCACCAAGCAGATATGGAAAATGAGGTAGAGACTCTCCTGCTAGTTAGGTTGGGTCTTCTACACATGTTATCATGACATGGAAACTCTCACGTTAGTCAGGCTCTGACTCTAGAAGCAATCTATGTATCCCATAACTATGTGCCCGCATAGGTATTAGATAGTAGATCCACACTAAAGCTAAATATGTTAGTTCTACCTTAGGCAAGTAGGAAACCTTTTTTCGGTGTGTGGTCATATGACAACGGATTCCATGTAGCTTACATGGTCTATGTCGGTTAATTTTGTATTCCCTCTAATGAACAAGAATATCAATTATGTATACGAAAGTGAGTTATATTCTATGGATCGTTAAAGGGTTGCTTAGTATGAGTGGTAGTATGGATGTTATTCATACATTGCACAATTGGACTTTGAGAGTAGTCATGGTGTGTTATTCTTATGTTTATGTACTATGAATATGCATTGTGTTATGTGTTGTGAATATTAGGTATGTCTATCTGCTATGAATATGAAGTATGTTTATGAATTATGAAATGAACATGATTATGAATGTCTCTTTACTATAACTATGGATGAGACTAATGTATGAAAGGTATGACCATGGTAGTCAATAGATGGTACTTAGCGTAGGTAGGGTTATGGGACCTTATATACACATGACACAAATTTAATATAGGGTTTCTTATGTGATAATGCTAGTATGTCTTATGATTATGCTATTAAAGATGTTGACTTAATGTCTAATGAATGATGTACTCTTAATTAAGTTAATATAAATTGTTGACTTACGTATTTTATGTAATAGTGTGTATTTTGGTTGGGTTGTATTACAAGTTATTTCCTTGTCTTGACGCGATAAATATGAATTTTCCTAGTTTAGGGTGGCTTTGAGGAATACTTAGTGTGACTAGTATTATGGGATGCTACTTATACATTGAAAAAGTATGACATAAAGTTGTCTTAGGGGATGGTCTTAATGTATTTATGTGAAGAATGTAATGTTTATTATTCTTATGAATATGTTGTCCAAAGCTTGTATGTTGAATATGTCCTAATGTGGCGATATGATTAGTATGTTGATTTGTTTTGAAGATTATGCCTAATATGCTCTTAATTATGAAGTTTTACTAAAATGACAAATGCATGAACTTTAAACGAAATGTCCCTTCTAACCATGTTTTTGCATGGTCATCATAATTATTACTTATTTGTGCTAACCCATATTTTCTCTACTTTTATTACACGTGTAGGTTCCGGCAACAGATAGAAGTTCTCTAAATTCAAGGGCTTGGGAAGAGTTCTTCAAGACCAAGTGTATGTCCTCATGATTCGGGGAAAAGTATTTAGAAGTTTCTTGTATTTAAATTTTTTTAGTTATGTCTAGTTATGTTTAAGTCTTTTCAATTGTAAAGGGACGTGACCCTATCTTTAGGTTCCATGTCTTTACTAGATGGTCATGTGAGATGTAGGCTTCCGCTATGATTTTAAATGTCGTGTTCTTGAAGTGAAGGTTTTTTAATGAAAAAAAAATTTCTCTTGTCATTTTTCCTTATGATCGATTATCGTGAATGTTATGAGGCTTGTCTAAGACCTCTTCGAAATGGAGTACGCCATGTTATGACTAGGGGTGTAATCGGGTCTTGACGATTCCTCAGCACCTATTCCACACACCAACAACTTCTTTGCTTTGTAGCTTTTCTCAGTGCTCTTTCTTTTCGCTTCGGTGTACTGTAGTAGAGTCTTTGGCATGACTTTGGTTATTTCACCTTCTTTCACTTCAGTTGTTGGGATAAAAGGTCCATCCAACACTATATCCCATAGCTCGCTGTCTTTAGCCATCAGATAATCATGCATCCTTGTTTTCTACCAGCAATAGAATTGGCCATTGAAGCGTGGTGGTCATGTAGATGATTGTCCCTCTTCTAGGTTCAGTGGATTAGCCATTCTTTGACAAGAGTACCTCTGGTGGTGTTAACCAGCTAGAGAGCACCTGGTCTGATACCAATTGATAGAATGCGTGCGTCCACTACAAGTAAAGGGACCAGGTCCCTAACTAAACTCGACAAATGTTGTTAAGTAAATAACAATAATAATACAACACAATAAGTTTACGTGGAATCTTTCTTGATCAAGGGAGTAAAACCAAGACCTGTTACACATGGTTTCCAATTACTTCGCTAATCTTCTCAAGGAAAAGTGAACCCAGTTACAACTAATGTGAGAAAAAGTTACAAATCTCACGTACAAGTAATCTACCTATTACATGATGAGCCTAAGCGGATACAACACAACCTAAAAATCCATCACCCCTAGATAACTTAGACTTTTTTCAAAGCGGATACAACACCGCCCCCTAAATCACCTATTTCTGGATGATTTAATTTTTTTCCTAGGCAGATACAACACTACCCACTAAATCAGTTAACTCTAACTAATTTAGAATGTAAAACCAAACAACTATCTGATTTCTTTATAGATTGAGGATCACATTTACAAGATATGTTCAGAAGCATAAATCCTAAGAACACTAAGCTGGCAGCTCATTCTTGTTTGAGTTTGATCTTGAGGATGAATCTTCACTTCTTGATCAGCCTTTTCAAAAGTACTTGAAATCTTTTTTAATTTTATAAAACTAAGGGTGTTACTATTGGACATTAGGTTAATGAAGAATAGTCACAACTTTCGAGAGAACGCCATTGGCCGAGGTCTATACACTTTCTGACGTAGCATGTGTAATTCAAGAACTAAAGAAATACAATGCTAGGGTTCTGAAATTCATGCGATAAACTGAATAATAACTTTACAACCTAAATTGGAAGATATATATAATAAATTCATGAAGTTCTATCAAAGTTCAAGCAACCCTAGGTTTAATCATGATAATAGAATAAGGAACTGACTAAAAACTAGGGACCCAATGGGTGAAAGGAACCCACTAGTGAAATCCCACATACCCATTGATGAAATTCACGAAGAAATATTCAGATTTCAGGGCTGGAACTGCTGGAACCTTGTTGCGTTCTTGAACTTTTTCTCCTTTCTTGCTTCTAATTTTCTATGTATTTTATTAATGATTTGACCTAGATAAGTTCTAGTTATGTTTCTAGGCATAAGTTGACTAAAATATGCTGATTTAGGGTCAAAACAACGTATCTTAAGGTTTAAACAAAGTGGGAAAAGACAAAAAGACTCCTGGGTAAAGTGCTGTCGGACCAAACGACGACCAGGACTGAAGGTCCGTCGTTCTATCGAAGATACGTCGTTTGGTCCTTTTCGATAGGCCTTTATTAAAATGGGCATAACATTTTACTCGGAGGTCGGATTTTCACAGAGTCAGTGGCTATGGAAAGCTAATTCCCATATCTATCTGTGGGTAGTTCATGGGACGCTAAATTCATTTTGTGATAAGATTTATAATCATTTGAAGTTGATCCAGCTGCATTTCCCCCTAAATTGTCTACTATTTCTCTTCTAAGGTCAGACCTACAGACAGTGCTGGTCATCTATGGCTCTTGTCAGAGAGTGGGTGAGTGGGGCGTCGATCGAAGGTCACGGACTACGGACCATAGGTCTGTCCATCGATCATGACTTAACCAAAATTTCCTGGGCTGAAATTTTGGGGGTTTCTTACCCCATTGATGGATGTTCAAGATGGATCGTGGGTCAGTTTACGGTCCGTCGATGGCTTCGTTGGTTGCACCTGCAGATTTTTTTGAAAAATTAGTTTTTGGTCTATTTTGGATACGGGGTGTTACATTATCTCCCCTTTGGGAACATTCATCATCGAATGAAGACTAAACTAGATGGAATAAAGGGAGAGAGCTGCAACCCTACTACTAAACACTGAGAACTGACTTTTTGGCTGAATTGAGTTCTGATAACATGCTAATACGCTGAAAATGCAAGTACAAACTAAGGGAATATGATTCTAAGATGAATTCACGCATAAATGACTGGAAAAACTGAAAAGGAATTATTACCTCAAGCTGGAGTTGAATCGGAAGGAAAGAGGTGAGGATACTTGGCTTTCATGGCTGCTTCTGCCTCCCAAGTAGCTCTCTCTATAGACTAACTCCTCCATAAAACCTTGACTTAGGCGACTTCTTTATTTCTCAACCTTCTAAACCTGACGTTCAAGAATCTCAACTGGTACATCCTCGTAAAAAATACTATCTTTCACCACCACACTCTCTAATGGCACTACAGAGGCTGGATCAACCACACATTTTTTCAAGAGTGAGATGTGGAAGACCGGATGTACTGCTGCTAATTCTGCTGGCAACTCTAACTCATATGCCACCTTGCCAACCCTTTTCAAGATCTTATAAGGGCCTACATATCTAGGACTGAGCTTCCCTTTCTCTCAAGATCTCATAACCCCTTTCATAGGTGATACTTTCAGGAAAACCCAATCATCAACTTGGAACTCTAGTTCCCTTCTCCTTACATTTGTGTAAGATTTCTGATGAATCTGGGCTGTCTTAAATCTATCTGCAATGAGTTGCATTTTATCCATAGCATAAAGGACATATGGACCTATTAATGTTGTTCCACCTACTTCAAACCAACCAACATGAGATCTCCATCTACGCCACTATAAAGCTTCATAAGGGGCCATCTGAATGCTGGAATGGTAGATATTATTGTAGGCAAACTCAATAAGAGGAAGGTGATCATCCCAACTACCCGTGAAATTGATCACACAAGCTCTCAGCATATCCTCTAAAGTTTGAATGGCACGCTCTTCCTTCCCATCCGTCTGTAGATGAAATGTTGTACTAAGGTTAAATTGAATACCAAGACCTTTCTTAAATGACTTCTAGAAATGACAGATATATTGTGGACTCTATCTGAGATGATAGACAAAGGAACCCCATGCAACCTCACAATTTCATTGATGTAAAGCTTGGCATAGTCCTCCGCCGAATCTGTAATCTTGACCTCTAAAAAACGAGAAGACTTAGTCATCCTATCAACTATCACCCAAATTGAGGTTAAATTGAATACCAAGACCTTTCTTAAATGACTTCTGGAAATGACAGATAAACTGAGGACTCGATCTAAGATGATCGACAAAGGAACCCCATGCAACCTCAGAATTTCATTGATGTAAAGCTTGGCATATTCCTCCACTGAATCTATAATCTTGACCTCTAAAAAGCGAGAAGACTTAGTCATCCTATCAACTATCACCCAAACTGAGTCATGCTGTCTGCGAGTACGAGGTAACCCTGTGATGAAATCCATATTGATCACATCCCACTTCAAAGTAGGATTATCGATATCTTGAGTCAAACCTCCTGGTTTTTTATGTTTTACATTAACTTGTTGGCAAATGGGTCACTTACTCACAAAATCTTCTATGTCCCTCTTCATGCAATTCCACCAATAGATTTGCTGCAGATCGCGATACATCTTAGTGGCAGCTGGGTGAATAAAATATCTAGAGTTTTGGGCTTCCGCAAGGATATGCTTTCTCAACTCACCCAAATAAAGAATACACAATCTACCCTAGTAGCGAAGTACACAATATCCCCCTTGGAAGAAAACTTCCACTCTCTAATTGTGGAATGTATTCTTAAGTTCAAGCAAAATTAGATCTCTGTCTTGATTTTCCTTAACCTCCACTACCAAAGATGATTCTACCCTATTATGAACTATTACACCACTATCTGATATGCTCATAAGACGAACTCCTAAACGAGCAAGCCTGTGAACATCCTTAAGTAGCTCCTTCCTTTCTTCATCATTGTGGGCTAAACTACCGATAGATAATCTACTAAGAGCAACTGATACTACATTCGCCTTACCCGGATGATAATCCACACTCATATCATAATCCTTAAGGAACTCAAGCCATCTCCTCTGGCGATGATTCAACTCTTTCTGGGTGAACACATACTGAAGGCTCTTATAGTCAGTGAACACATATACATGAACACCCTACAAGTAGTGTCTCCATATATTGAGTGCAAACACTACTGCTGCAAGCTCGAGGTCATCAGTTGAATAGTTCTTCTCATGAATCTTAAGCTGTCTAGAAGTATATGATATAACCTTATCTCGCTGCATCAACACACAACCAAGGCCAACTCTAGATGCATAACAATAGATCACATAACCATATGAACCTTCTGGTAGAGTCAATACAGGAGTGTTAGTCAATCTTGTTTTCAATTCTACAAAGCTTTTATCACAATCATCTGACCATTGAAACTTGGCCATCTTTTGAGTCAACCTAGTCAATGGTGAGGCTATGGAGGAAATCCATCCATAAACCTTCTATAATAACCTGCTAGACCTAAGAAACTTTTGTATCTGTAGTAGAGGTAGGTCTGGGCCATTGTTTCACTTCTTCTATCTTCTGTGAATCTACTCAGATTCCTTCGCTAGATAGAATGTGACAAAAAAAGCAAAGGATTGCAACCAGAACTCACATTTGTTGAACATAGCAAAATCTAGCAATCCTTGAGAGTTTGTAAAACAATTCTCAAATGACTCGCATGTTCATTTTCATTTCTATAGTAAATGAGGATATCGTCAATGAAGATGATAATGAACAAGTCCAAGTATTGTTTGAACACTCTGTTCATCAATCCACTAAATTCGCAAGAGCATTGGTTAGTCCAAATGACATAACTACAAATCCTTAATGACCATACCAAGTTCTGGATGCTGTTTTCAGAATGTCACTATCTCTGACTCTAAGCTGATGATAACCTGATCAGAGTTCTATCTTTGAGAAGTGACCAGAAACCTAAAGTTGATCAAACAAGTCATCAATCCTGAGAACGGGATACTTATTCTTGATTTTGACCTTGTTCAACTGTCTATAGTCAATGCACATTCTGAGAGAAGCATCTTTCTTCCTTACGAAAAACATTGGTGCACCCCATGGTGAAATACTAGGTCTGTTGAAGTCCTTATCTAGAAGGTATTTCAAATGATATTTCAATTCCCTAAGCTCTGTTGGAGACATTTTGTAAGGAGGAACATAAAAAGGATGGTTATCTTGAAGGAGATCAATTCCAACATCGATTTCCCTTTCGGCAGGGACTCTAGGAACATCTTCTAGAAATACTTCTGGAAGCTCATTGACTACTTGAATTGACTCAGTAGTTTGGGTTTCAGAGCTACAATTTTTCACCCAAACTAGATGATAGATCAAACCCTTAGAGATCCTCTCTGTGGCCTTACGGTAAGAGATGAATAGACCCATAGGCGCTAAACAACTACCCCTCCATTCTAATATCTGTTCATATGTAAACTGAAAACAAACAATCCTGGTTCTACAATCGACTGAGGCATAAAAGGAATGTAACCACTCGATGACTAGAATGACATCGAAGTCTACCATTTCTAACTCTACAAAATCAGCTAAGTTGACTTTCTAAGATACTGTTATAGGGCAAATTCTGTATACCCGTCTAGATATAACTAGGTCACCAACTGGAGTAGAGATTGAGTAAGGTTTTGAGAGAGTTTCTGGACTAACATTGAATTGGTCTATTATACTGAGTTACAAAAGACAAAGTCATCCCTATTGTCTTTCCACTAAGTGAATTCAACCATATGTGAGTCACATCCTTAAGCTGGGAGGATGTCAATTTCATCAATGAATTTCGTGGGTCCTTACCAACTTGTGACCCTAAAAACATAGGCAGATTCATCCTCACAAACTCTGGCTTCCATTAATCGATCATTTCTATTAGTAGGAACTCGAACTTGTTGATTGTTTTGGCTGTGCATACTCTGAGCCAAAATCTCAATTGGCATTCTGAAACTCTACATTAGAACTTCCTTATCTGGTACTAGAGGAATTTCAATAGCTTTGCGTGCATTAACATTCCATGCCTAAGCTCTACAAGAAGGCATGATCTTAAGCGCACAACGTCAAGTTAGAATGGAATCACATCATACCTTACGCACGATAAGAGTAACAAGAAAGTTAAAATTTTCCTAAAACACTTCATAACCTCCCTCTCATTAGATGTGGTGCACTTCACACCCATGAAAATGACTCTACTTAGTGCGGCTTTTCAAACATCCTAGGACAGTTAAACCTTGTGCTCTGATACCATATTTTTTCACGCCCCGAGATACCCCCAAGATGCAGGCATAAACTAGGACCACAAGTGATCCAAAGCTAACCCTACAGGCATGATCATGAGCATACTAAAGATGATAAACTTTTGAGGAAGATAAATCATACTTAAAATGGAAACATGGGGAAATACTCATATGCTAAATCTGAGGAATATGAAAACAGATGAGTTAAATACAAATAAAATATTAACTCACTAATAAGCTGAAACTAACTATTTTTGAAAAAAGCCTCTAAACTAGACTATAAATATTGGGACAAGCCCTAGTTAAATCTAGCAAAAACTGAAAAGAAAGTCATGACTATTGTCCTAGGAGAATGAGGACTCGCCACTGAATCTGCTGAACTGAAGATTGAAAATCGATCTACGCATGTATGGATGATGAGAACCTGAACCTACATCATGAGAAGATATGGCGCACGTATGCGTCAATACTTGAAAGGTACTAAGCATGTAGGATAGAATAAAGGTGAAATGAAACATAACCGAACAAGCACAAAAGTAAGTATAATAATCTGAACAGGATATAGAGAGTTCTGAGCTAACAGAATGCAATAACCAATTTATTACATTCTGAAACAGGATTCTTAGTATACTGATAAATGGTTAATGCCAGAGAGTCTAACTGAACAGTGGGAGCTACTAATAATCGATAATAAAACCACATGAGCTAAATGTGGAGTCCTATGTATACGCCCTATCAAGAGGACCCAATATACCCTGCCAAAGGTATAAAGGCATGCTTTTGTGATCATTAAACTTATTTTCCACATAGGGGACTTACAACCTACTTGGCTAATAGTTCTGAGACTAATTGGGTATTCTAAACCCTAGTCCAACTCAGTATTATGCTACTCCCTTTGATTTATAAAGTTAATTGATTATGTCTGAATTTTCTGTAAATACTGGATAGCTCAAAACTGAACATGCAAACTGAGAATGCAATATTTAATCTGATAATGATGCATTAAAAACTGAGGCATGCATAACAAAATAGCTGAAATATCTGACCTAGCATGTGTAATTCAATAACTAAATAAATACAGAGCTAGGGGTCTGAAATTTGCGCAATAAATTGAATAATAACTTTATAACTTGATTTGGAACATATGTTTAGTAAATTCATGAAGTTCTATCAAAGTTCTACATATCCTAGGGTTAATCATGATAAGACTAAAAACTAACTAAAAACTAGGGACCCAATGGGGGAAATAAACCCACTAATGAAATCTCAAATACATGGTAATGAAATTTACGTAGAAATATTCAGATTGCGAGGCTGGAACTGCTGAAACGTTGTTGCGTTCTTGAACTAGGGTTCTTGATCTTTTTCTCCTTTCTTTCTTCTAATTTTCTATGTTTTTTTAATGATTTGACTTAGATAAGTTTTAGTTATATTTCTAGGATTAAATTGAATTAAATCTGATGATTTAGGGTCAACATGATATAACTTAGGGTTTAAACAAAGTGGGAAAAGACTAAAAGATCCCTGGGTGAAGTGCTGTCGGACCAAACGACGACCAAGACTGACGGTCAGTCGTTCCATCGACGGTCCGTCGTTTGGTTTGTAGGTCGGCCCTGTTCGATAGACCTTTACTAACACGGGCATAACCTTTTACTCGAAGGTCGGATTTTAGGAAGGTTGGTGGCTACAGAAAACTAATTTAATTATCTATCTGTGGGTAAGTCATGGACATCTAATTCTTTTTATGCTAAGAGTTATGAGTATTTTAAATTGATCCAATTGCATTTTCCCCTAATTGTCTGCTATTTCTCACCTACATTCAGACCTACAGACTGTGCTGGTTATCCGTGGCACTTGTTATAGAGTGGGTGAATGGGGTGCCGATCGACGGTCACGGACTACGGACCGTAGTCTTACCTAAGGACTGTAGGTCCGTCCGTCGATCATGACATAACAAAAATTTCCTGGGCTTACATTTTGGGGGGTTTTGACCCCATATACGGATGTGTAGGACAGACCGTGGGTCAGTCTACGGTCTGTCGATGGCCCCGTTGGTTGCACCTGCAGATTTCTACGAAAAACTGGCTTTTGGTGTTCTTTGGATACAGGGTGTTGCAATATTTGGACGATGTGTATATTCTGGTGCATCATTTAACATGCAAATTCTTTATCCAAGTGTTAAACATAAAAAGGAAATATGACCTTTCTACTAGTATCTTTGTCTATAAACTAAAATTGTGAGTATTCATATTGCCAACTCCAAATTATTTGGGATTGAGGCATAGTTGTTGTCGTTTAATGCTTACAACCTTAGGTTATTAATGTTAAGGTTTTTTTTTTGTGACTTGCAGTGGGCTAACAACATTTGTCAAGGACCCATGCTGCCACTACTCGTGCCTCTAAAGGTAATTCGTCCTAATTTCTAAGCTCGATATACTCGTTCAAGCAATTCAGTAAGTAGATTGAACATCGGATTATGAACAACCTCATGTACATTAAAACCTATCAATATAGAGACAAAATATAAAGAAGTAAATATTAATTGTCCTTGTAACAAAAAATAGCACTAAAGTTCCTCAGGTTGTTTCAAGTATGTCTCTTTTCTACTGACAAGTTAAACCTGAAATTCTTTGTTCATGTATTAACTATTGCTAATATTTGTTCAAGTCAATTTGATGGTGTCTTGTTTAGTATAGTGTGCTGTCATTTTTAAATGGTTTAGAATCCTTGCTCGTGTAAATGGTTTAATCCTTTTGTATTGTTTTGAGTTTGTTCTTGTGTAGTATATGATAATGAAATGATGACATAAAGTTCTGATTTTTCCACATCTATCCATGTTTTTGAGTTTGGATAAAGTCACTTATTGTGTATTCTCATTTGCAGCCAGCTGATGTTAGTGACAGTAATCGTAGTGAAACCCGTTGAAGTTTCATAAACTACTGCAACTGCTTTATTGAGTTTGGTTGCTATTGATTTGAACTTTAAGAAAGTTTTTGAAGTGATTAGAAGTTAATGCAAGTTTTTCCAATGATTTCAAGTTCACGCATGTTTTTGTAGTGACATAAAGTTTCTTGTAATCATAATGGTTGAAGAGAATGACATATTTTAATCTGGTCTGTAAAACTAATTGTACACTTTATGATATACTTTTATGTTGAAATATTGTGTTGTTTCTTAATAATAATATGGAATTTTAGGTTTGACAATGATACACATGTTAGTTAATTAATTTATTATTAGTATCTAAAATTGAATATTTTAGGCAAATGTTATAAAAAAAATAATATTTCGTTAATTGCAGGGGTTCAAGCTCATGTTAATTTTAATGTAAAAATTATTAATTGTGGGGGGTTTTGACTCTCTGGAGTTCACAAATTGCTGGGGTTCTAACTCCAATTTCTAGAATCTAAATGCGGTTGGGGTTCAAAATCCCCGCTAGTAAACCCGTGCTAATGGTACCAACAGTTGCTAAGAAACCCCCGTGACTTAATTGTGACAAACCTAATTACATGAGTTTATTAACCTCCCGCAACACTAAATTGCGGGGGTTATTGACCGTCACAGTATGCAATTATAACTGCAAGAATTTGAGCCTTTTTTTGTATTTAGGTGTGTTGTAAAATTGACTTTTTAATGTTTTGTATCTTATCTAGAATCAAGCCCTCTATAGTGGATGGGGTCCCCCAATAACAACAGTTAGACCGCTATAGCGAGGTAAGTTATCACTATAGTGTCTCCGCACAGTGAGCTTAGGGCAGCTATAGTAATAGAATCGGGATTTTATGCAGTAAAAAACCCAAAACCACTATTTTCTGCACTTTCAATTCTTGAACTTGGGAGGTGCAATTTTGAATAGTTTACATAAATTTACTCATAGAGTTCATCGATAAATGTAAGAATTTGGCACCCCAACCATGTAATTAATTCTTAAGCCTTAGAACAAAGGCTATTGCTATTTGGGGAAGGTTTTGACATGATTTCATGATGGGAAAGAGCTCTAAGTTGGAGAAGATGATCATATTTAAGTCGGGGAGGATTTGCTAATAATCCAATAAATTAATATGCCATTGGTAATTCATTGTTATTTGTATTGTTTTTTTAGACCAAGAATAAGCTGATGCACTTCTCAAGGGAAAATCAGGTGATTTAGAGTTTCCAAGAGAATTGATTTTAAATAGGTGATGGTTGTATATTTTTTATTTATGTGTTTATGCATGTCTATTTTTTTGTATTACCATTTGTGCAATGCATGACAGAAAAACATATGAAATGACATCATGTAGATAATCTCATGCAATGAATTTGTGATTGTGACGTGGTTTCTAAGTGGTCTTGTTCATTGTCCTATATGACTGTGCATATCTTTTGTGATTGTTGGTTTGCTCGGGTGTTACACCAGTACACTAACTATGGATAGCTCGGGTAACACACTGATATACTTGAAGTGAAAGGTATGTGTTGAGACGTCAAGCATAAGGATTGTATTGTAAAAATACTGGTTTTTTCTGGATGTTAAGTATCTCATCTAGTGTCAAACACCCTTTTAGTAGATGGGGTCCCTCTATAGAGGCATTTAGACCTCTATAGAAGGTTAAATTACCACTATAGTGATAAAAAAAAATTATGAAGAAAATAACTCAATATCCCTATTTTCCACACAATTAGTTCTTGAACATGTGAGGGGCAATTTTTGATGGTTTAAATCAAGGCTATTGGTATATATTAAGGTAAGGTTTCGACATGAAATCATAGTGGGAAAGATCATTAATTTGGGGAATATTATCATATTCTGGTCGTGGTTAGGACTTATTAATTATTTTGGCAAAGTAATATGCATTAGTTATTGATTGTTGCTCTGTTGTTCGTATTGTTTGTTTTAGACTAAGAACACTCCAATACACTTCACATGGGGAAAACTTGGGTTATTTAGAGCTTCCAAGGGTCTTGATTCAAAAAAGGTGATGGTTGTATGTTTATGATTTATGTATGTATGCATGTGTATATCTTTAAAGTACCATTTGTAAAATTCATGGTAGAGAGACATATGAAATGTCATCATGTAGGTAATATCATGCAACGAACTTATAATTATGACTTATGGTTTTCAAGTGGTGTTGTTCACTATTTTTGTGATGGTGCATGCTTAATTTATAATGTTTGTTGGATCGTGTACCACGCGTGTACCCTAATTATGTATGGCTCAAGTACCTAACTGGTATACTAGCTATGTATGACTCGTGTACCACGCCAGAATACTAACTATAGATAGCTCAAGTGCCTCTCATATATACTAATAACTTGGGTTTGGATTATGTGAGAGGATCAGCTCTGTAATTGTGGTTTTATGAGCGGACTGATATTTTTATTGTGATCATGTGGGACTTATAGTTATGCATTGTTTGACCGAAGTGATGTTGTTTCATGACGTGTGACTGAAAAGATATGTGGTAGATATGTTATATTATGCATTGTTCTTTGTTACTATATTGTAGTGACTATATACAATTATATATTATATTGACCTCATGGTTCTATGAGTTCAATGTGGTTTATATATTGATACTACCCATGTTCTTTTCCTTTTTGATTATAAGGCATCTTACAGCAACAGATCTAAGACCATAATAGAGATAAGCCTCATCTTGAGTCTACTGGGAGATTTGTGTTTTAGGATACCATAGATTCTTCTTCATCTTACTGTCCATTTGTTTGGACATAGAGTTATAGACTTTAGTTCATGGTTAGTTTCAGAGTTAGCATCCCAGTTTGACAATTTTAGAGTTTTGGTATGACGAATTTTATTTCTTAGGGTTAATTTGCATATCAAAATGTTTTGACTATTGGATTTAGTTTATGGAGACTAACTTCTCTAGTTAAGCGAACTATTTTCTTTATTATATGATAAAACTTGATTTTACTTATACAGTGTTTAGTTTGTTTCGAGTTAGTCTTTGATCCCCCACCAGGTTTTGTTGTGAATGATTCAAATAAGGTTGTCATTGGTGTATCAAGGGTTATTAAAAGCCAATTGAGAAGGTTATTTGAGAAGGACTGAAAAAATTAAAATCGGTAGACTTGAAAAGGATTCTATAGAATCTTTGAGTGTGTAGTATTCTATATTCGAGTGTATTTTGTTGCATTATGTATGCAATGTTTTGCATTCGTCCTGATATTTCATATCTAATTAGTGTTGTGAGTGGATACATGACATGTCCTGGAAAAGAACATTGAGAGGAAGTAAATTAGATTGTGAGAAACTTGAAGGGGGTAGTGCATATGTAGTCTTGAATTTTTCAAAAGGTAAACTAAATGAATCGGTAGTAGGTTGTATGTTTAGACTTGGGGACTTGGATAAGAGAAAAATCTCTGACAAGTTATTGTTTTTTCTCTTTGATATTTCCAACAATTGGAAGGAAGCTTTGCAATGTGGTATTGCCCTATCTATCGTAGAGGTTGAGTATATGGAAATTATTGAGGCGGTGAAAGAGTTTCTATAATTTCAAGGCTTGGAGCAGACAAAACTTATGGTAGTCAAACATCGTTTTATCCGAGATATTATAACTTAAGTGGTTGTTGATCTGAAGAAAATGGAAATGCATGATAATCCAGGAGATATGATGAGCAAGACAGTCCTGATCAATAAGTTTAGGCATTGCCTATTTCCATTGGTGTGAGTTGTACTCGGTAAGTCATTTGAAAAGCTGAGGGCAAGGCAGAGAGACGTTATGCTACTGATGAAGGGAATTCAAGCCAAGGGGATGATTATTTAATTATATATGTCTTGAATATTTCCCTTGTATATCTTAGGAAGTTCACTATCCCTATTTATTTAGGAGACCGTTATTTCTAATAGATTTGAGAAAGGAAAATATTGTCCTCATAGAATTAGGAAAACCTTTTTCTTATAAGTTTGTGACTACTTGTGATCTATATTATAAGTTTTGGACTACTTGTGATCTATATATAGGGCATGTAGTTGATGATTCTAAAGCATTATGCATGACACACAGTGTAGTCATAAGGGCTTACAAAATTTGTTAACTTTTTTTTCTTTCATAGTCCAAAATCTCACTACTTTTACCTGGAGGAGTAGGCCTAGCCAAACCGCGTTAAATCTTTGTGTTATTTCTCTTATCTATTTTCTTTGTATGTGATTGTGTACTAGTTAATCCATGATATTTCCACAACAAAGACACATTTTTGTCTCTATTAAAAACAAACGGTAGTTTGGGTTCGGAATACTAGTGCAACACTTTATCAAAATAATGTGGACTATTACCGCTCCATTTAAGAGATTTATATGATTATTTTGAGTCAAAATCATAAGATAGTAGATTATTTTAAATCTTCTTTATATATTATTTGTATATTTTTATAATAGGAGAATTGTTGAGAATATGTCTTAGGATATTACAGAAATAAAGAAATGAACTAATTTGAGGGTTTTTAAATTATGTTATTAGAGTCCTATATGACTTATATTTAGGAGTTAGTTCGGTTTATTTGTTATTTGAATTAAACTTATAAGTTGATAATATATTTTTCTCTCTTTAGTTAGGAATTATATCTATAAATGCAAGTCTTCGGATTATAATAAAATAATTCTTTTTGATAGTACTGCAATTTTTTCTCCCAAAGTCTTTCTCTGTTATTTTCTTAATTTTTTTATTTAAAAAACCTACAAAAATCGTGTGTGTATATTGTATACTAGGTAATTTGTCCGCGCTTCGTGCGGTCATAAGTAATGATTGCATTTATATTGAAAATAATTTTTTTTAGTAATATTCATACATTAAAAATAAATAAAAAATAGGTTCTTAAAAAACTATTTAAAATATTCCAACATGAATTTGATTATTTGTCATTATCACATAACTCAAGAACCTCTAATGAACAAATTATTCATGAAATAATGAATCATTGGTTCTTTAATCAACATTAAAAGAAATATAAATAAGAAAATAAGAATATATACAAAGGCATTTTGTAATAAAAGTAAACATTTAAGTTGTATAGATTATAGAATTGTGATTATATAAGAGAAAATTCAAAAAATTGTAAACATATTCAAAAAAAAATAAATTAAGCTTGAACATGAAAGAAAATATAACTTTTGAACCTGCATAATGATTTTCTTCAATTGATAACTGAGAAATTTCATATCTATGTAGATATAGATAATATATAAGCTTATATATAGTACTTTTAAGTTATATAATTTGATATAGAATATCACAACAAAAATTCTTTGAACTAAGTACTGTTTTTTTCACAATCAATATACTTACTATATGTGTATATGTTCAATATAACTGGAGACAATAACATTAGAAACATAAACAACCGAGTTTAAAACATGTACTCCAATAAAAACAATTAATATCATAAGCATAAATTACCGAGTGTAAGAAAAATACACCAGGATAGGTAAAAATATAATGAAATAGAAAAGGAAAAAACCGAGTCCACTGAATGCAAATTGTCCCCTTAAAAATTATTTCTCTTCAATACCAGATGTTTAAAGAATTACGTTAGCAAAGTACACGAATATTTAATTTTGCGGAAGTAGAAGAAGAAGATCATAATTTTGGTTTGTTTTAAAATGAGAGGAAATCCCTCTATTGATAGACAACAAAAGGTAGTGTAAACAAATGTTTATTGTGCCTTATCAGAAAGATTACAACTATTTGGAAAAGTTGCAACCATTCGGAATGTTCACAACCTTTTATAAAAGTAACAACTTTTCATAAAGTCGCAATTTTTCATAAAATAAAAACTTTTTATAAAAGTCGCAATTCTTCATTAAACTCGCAATTTTCAGAAAAGTCACAACTTTTGATAAAAGTCGAAACTCTTCTTTAAAGTCACAACTTTTTATGAAAGAGGAGGGCTAGTTTTGGCACAACTTTTGATAAAAGTCACCACTCTTCATTAGAGTCACAACTTTTCATAAAAGTCACAACATCTGATAAATTTCGTAACTCTTCATTAAAGTCGCAATTTTTCATTAAAGTCCCAACTCTTCATTAAAATCACAACTTTTCATAAAATTCACATCTTTTCATGAAAGAGGAAGGCTAATTTTGGAAATAAATAAATTTAAAATAAAATTCTTTCTTGTGGTGACGCCACGTAGGCAGGCCTATGGTTCTCTTTTAAATAAATATATGATATCTTGTATATTTAGCTAGAGGATATAATTATTTTCAGTTACTGAGCTAAATAGGTAACTTTCCCCTCAATTAACTAAGTTTTGATAGACAACTATTCAAAAAGCTCAAGCACAACTCCATCATTTCTATTTTTTTCCGACAACACAATTTCCACGCTCGATTAAAACAAGTCAAAGAGGAAGAATCATAAGGAGAATGTCTAGTATAGTTGGTTTTCTATATGAACTTTCACCTAATTGGTAAGAGTTTGATTTCTCACCTTGTGATGCCTACCAATTTTTTATTTTTGCTTTTTCATTGATATATTGTTAGAAAATTATGATTTGTCTAGAAACTCCTAGATTGGCGATATTTTGAATTAGATATGTTAGAAAAGTAAAAATGTCAAGGAACTCCAGCTTGGAGATTTTTTTGTAGTAGTTATGTTAGTCTTGATTTAAAATGAGTGGTGGTTAGTGAGACACCTAGGTACATAGTTTTTTTTGTGAGATATTTGGTTATTATGTGGTTGTAAATATATAAATACACTATATGTAATGAAACATCATGTAAGAAAAAATAATTTAACTCAAGAAAACTTAAGCCTTCTTCTTCACTTTAAGATTTCTTGTGGCAATTTATAACTGCGATTTCCTACTGTTTACACCTTCTAGACTTGAAGTTCTTCCTTTTTATTGTAACATGGTATAAGAGCATTTTACCTAAGGGATCTGAATTAAATTTTATTTGTTTCCCTCATCTACTTTATGTTTTTTCTTTAATTTGCTTGCTGAAAAGTTACATGGCACCTGAAAATCAACCATCAACAGGTCCTCCGACTTTTACTGGAGAGAATTATCACATATGGGCCATTAAAATGAAGGCTTATCTAAAGCCTCTCAACTTATGGGAAGTTATTGAGCTTGGAAAGCCTGATTTCCAGTCATTAAGAGTAAATGCAACACTCAATGAAATAAAGAAGTATGATGAGTTGGTGACTAGATCTCCACGAGCTCTTTCTTGCATACATTCAAGTCTTACAGACGTGATATTTACGAGGATTATAACTTGTGAAACAGCCAAAGAGGCTTGGGATAAGTTAAAGGAGGAGTTTGAAGGTAAAAATATTGTAAAGTCTGTTAGACTCTTAGCATTAAAGAGAGAACTTGAGCTTTTGAAGATGAAAGTCTCTGACACTGTGAAAGAATACTCTTCAAAGCTGATGGAGATTGTGAACCAGATAAGAATACTTGGAGAAACCTTTCCAGATCAGAAATTTGTACAGAAGATCCTGGTCAGTCTTCCAGAAAAGTTCGAATAAAAAATCTCAGCTATTGAAGAGTCATGTGACTTGACTACTCTTCAATAGCGCTGCTAATCTCCAAATTGCAAGTACAAGAGCAATGAGTCACTATGAGAAGTGAAGGGATAATAGAAGACGCCTTTCAAGAAAAGAGTAAATCAAGCATCACAAGGAAAGCATAAAAGTTTGGTTGGATAAATTTGGAGAGGTAATATCTTGTGGAAACCATGGTGATTGGTCGATACAAGGAAAATTTCTACCTTGTGGCATCTAAAAGAAGACTAACCACTTAGAGAAGAATTGTTGGCAAAATTCAAAGAGGCCTCCGATTCAATGTAGATATTGTAAGAAGTATGGTCACATTGAGAAGTATTGTAGGCAAAAGAAAAATAAAAGTGTGCAGTCTTCCCATCGAGTGAATTTCGCAGATGATCGCCAGGTTGGAAAATAAGAGGAGGAGGTTTTCATGGACTTGCACACATCACATATAGACCAATGTAAATGGTATGTCGATAGCGCGTGCACAAGGCACATGGTGATTGATGAAAATATGTTTGTTACCTTGGACAGATCTGATAGAACCAAAGTGAAGCTTGGAAATGGCTTATTGGTTGAAGCTCACAGTAGAGGGTTAGTAAAATTTCCTACTGACAAAGGTATGAAAATTATTAATGATGTTCTTTATGTGCCAAATTTGACTCAACACTTGTTAAGTGTTGCTCAATTGCTTCATAAAAATTATTCTCTTAATTTTAAGGACAAACAATGTGTTATTTATGATCCTAAAGGATGTGAAGTAGCTAAAATAAGCATGATTGACAATTCCTTTCCAATTTCATGCTATTCTATTGATACTTGCTTTTTTAATGTTGAATTGAGCGATACTTGGCTTTGGCACAAAAGGTTTGGTCATTATAATTTTAGCTCACTGGTGTATATACAATCAAAGGGTATGGTGCTTGAAGTACCAAAAATTGACATGTGTAGAGATGTTTGTGAGTCATGTCAATTTGGTAAAATGCATAGAAGATCCTTTCCAAAAGGAAGTCCTTGGAGAGGTAAAAAAAGCTAGAGTTGGTTCATACAGATTTATGAGGCCCAATGAGGACGACTTCTTTGAGTGGAAATAAATATATTGTTCTCTTTGTAGATGATATGACTCGAATGACTTGGGTCTACTTTTTTAGTAGCAAATATCAAGTGTTATCAGTTTTCAAAGAATTCAAATCTATTGTGGAAAGGGAGAGTGGATGTAAATCATATATCATATATGAATATAAGAGAGAACCCTAGGCACGCCAACGTGGCGCCACCACAAACAAGCATTCCCTTTTTATTTATTTATTCCAAATTAGTCTTTCCTTTCATGAAAAATTGTGACTTTTATTAAAAAGTCGTGACTTTTATGAAGAGTTGGGACTTTCATGAAAGGTTATGACCTTTTCGAAAAGTTTTGACTATTCCAAAGAGTTATGACCATTCCAGTGAGGAATAATTATAATTTGTTCAGACTATCCTTTGTTGTCTATAAATAGAGGGGTTTCCTCTCATTTAGAATAATGAAAATTCTGAACTTCTTCTTCTTCTGCACATTTAAGTAAAATATTTGATTAAAAAATTCTTCTAATTCTTCTTCTTCTTCACAGTTAAATATTTGTGTACTTTTCTCCTTTTGAGTGGCTCATTGACAAGGAGACACTCTGCATTCAGTGAGCTTGGTTTTTCCTTGTTGTTTTATTCTAGTGTCACCGATCCCAGTATATTTTTTTTTCAATCATTAATTTATGCGTATGATATTAATTGTCATTTTTAACTACATATTTTAAAATTTGTTATTCATGTTTCTTTAAAGTATTTGTTATAAGTATTTGTTAGTATAAACTGTATGTAAATCTAACTATGCAGATTCACATATAACATTCTACAGAATACATTTATTTACAACATTCTCTAATGAAATCTTTTCTTCTACAAGAGATCAAGACAAAAAATTTATATGATTTTCTGTTATTGTCATAATGATGTCAATATTAAAAGGTGCAAAAAAGTAGAAATTCAAAAGATTGAATTAAAAGTAGAAATTAAGTATAATTCTATGATATACTATAATGACTATTCTCTCACGCCAAAGTACTTCTTTTAAACTTTAGTCCCATTTTCCCTTACTTCTCTTTCATCCTTTTCAATGATCCTTAATGTTTTGTTTGTTCACAAGTTCAATTCCAAAACACTATCATAACTATATCACATATGGAATTTGGATTTTTGAAGATTGTATTTTAATTTTAAAACACATAATGACTACATATTACTTATTCATGTATTGTATGATTATGTAACCTTTATTTTTGTTAAAACCATTAGTTATATATATATTTTTAAATAATATTTAATATTTTTAATGTAATAATAGTGTTACACAAACAAAAATTGAAAAAAAATTGAGAAAATATTTATTTTACTCTCTATTAAAAGGCACTATGTAAGCATAGTAAAATGAAATTATATAAACTTGGACAAAATAGTCTTATGATTTGTAATTGTCTTTTATTTTAATATAAAAAAATGTAAACTAGAATTGAATAACATTTCATGAAAAGTTGTGACTTTTATTGAAAGGTTTTGACTTTTATTGAAAAGTTGTGACTTTTACGAAAAGTCTTGACTTTTATGAAGAGTTGCGACTTTTATGAAAGTTTGTGACATTTATGAAAGGTTGTGACCTTTCCGAAAAGTTGAGGCCTTTTCAGTAAGACATTTAGCATTTGTTCACAGAACCCTTTGATTGCTATAAATAGAGGGGTTTCCTCTCATTTAAAAAAAACGAAAAATTCTGAAATTCTTCTTCTGCGCAGTTAAATATTTCATCAAGAACTTATTCTTCTTCACAATTAAATATTTGTGTATTTCGCTACTGTTGAGTTTCGCACAAACAAGGACACACTGTGCATTCATTAGGGTCAATTTTTTTTCATTCTATTGTTACAGATCCTGGTATATTTTTTTATACAGTCACTAATTTATGTTTATAATATTAGTTGTTGTTTTTTACAACATATTTTTAACTTTATTGTTTATATTTTTCTAAAGTTATTGTTAAAATTATTTGTTAGTACAAACTCTATTTAAATCCAACTATCCAAGTTCACAAATAACTTTTAATAGAATACATTTATTTACAATATTCTCCAAAGTAGCTTTTCATCTCCAAAAGATCAAGACTAAAGATTTATATGTTTTTTTTTGTCATAGTAATGTTAATATTTTTAAAGTAAAAATAAAATAGAACGTCAAATAATAGAATTAAAACTAGAAATTATATATAATTATATTAGTCATCACACCAAAGTACTTTTTTTTTTGAACTTTTTCCCCATTATCCCTTACTTCTATTTAATACATTTTAAGAATCCTTAATCTTTTGTTTGTGCACAACTTCAATTTCAAAACGTTATCATAACTATATTACATATTAAATTTTTTGAAAGATTGGATTTTAATTTTCAAACACATAAGGACTACATCTTACCTATTGGTATATCATATGATTATGGAACCTTTGCTCTTGATAAACATATTAGTTATATAAATACATTCTTAAAAAAATATTTAGTATTTTGAAAGTAATTTTTTGTGTTATACTAACGAAAACATTGTTATGATAAGTGTTATGATTTTAATTTTGCCTTATCTTTATTACATCTACACTCTTAAAAACAGATTTATATAAGAACACTATAACATCAAAATACAAGAAAAGTATTCTGCTAATAAATTTTAAAGAAGAATATTCTAACAGCGCGAAGCGCGAGCCCATTTACTAGTTGAAGTATGTTAGATCCGATAATGGAACTGAATATACTTCATATTAATTCAGCGAGTATTGTAAAGATTTGGGTATACAACAACAAATTACTGTTAGCTACACTACTCAACAAAACGGGGTTTCTGAGAGGAAGAACAGAATTGTGATGGAGATGGCA
Organism: Solanum pennellii; assembly: GCF_001406875.1. Lineage (NCBI taxonomy): Eukaryota > Viridiplantae > Streptophyta > Magnoliopsida > Solanales > Solanaceae > Solanum > Solanum pennellii. Next base: position 55,107,537 of record NC_028646.1, on the reverse strand, counting down.
AGATGCATGTTGGCAGAAAAAAAGATGCCTAAATACTTTTGGGCTGAAGCAGTCAATACCGCTGTCTATTTGCTTAATGGATTACCAACTAGAGCAGTCCAAGATATTACACAATTTTACGCATGAAAGGGTATGAAGGCGTCTTCAAGACATTTGAAGGTATTTGGTTGGGTATGCTCTCCACATGTTCTTGATGCTAAAAGAGGAAAATAGACATCAAGGCACAACTGTGTGTTCTGTTGGGCTATAGTACAATTTCAAAAGGATAAAAAGTGCACAATGTTAGTAGTAGGAAGGTGATTGTTAGTAGGGATCTTGTAGTGGATGAGTCTAGCCACTATGATTAGGATCGAAATACTGTTGTGAAGTACCAAGGAACGAATACTTCAGTTGCAACTCCAAATCAGAAAAAAGGTTTTTATTCCCTCTAGTTTTATTGCTGGAACAAAAAACAATTCAAATGTTGAATTGACTACGGACTCTCCTGTTTTGAAGACCAAACCACCAGCAGAAGTTAATGAGCAATGCAATTTTGCTCTTGTTGAACCATCCTCATTTGAAGAAGCAGCAAACCACAAAGTGTGGATTTCAACAATGGAGGAGGAACTTTCCATGATTAATAAAAATGATATTTGGGAGTTGGTTGATAGGCCAGAAGAGAAGAATGTTATCGGTTTCAAATAAGTTTATCAAACAAAGTAAAATCCAGATGGCTCCATCTTCAAGCATAAACCTAGACTTGTAGTTAAAGTTTATTCTCATTAGCCTGGAGTGGATTTTGGAGAAACGTTTGCTCCTGTTGCACGGCTTGAGACAATAAGGTTTCTAGTTGCTCTCGCAGCACAATACAAGTGGAAAATCTTCCATTTGGATGTAAAATCTGCATTTCTCAACTGATTGATTGAGGAAGACAGATATGTTGAACAACCTGAAGGTTTTACAGTTGCAGGTGAATAAGACAATGTGGACAAGCTTAAAAAGGGCTCTCTATGGTCTTAAACAAACCTCAAGAGCTTGGCATAGTAGGCTGGATTCTCATTTGCTGTCTCAAGGCTTCAGCAGAAGCGTAAATGAGCCTAGTTTGTACTTCAAAAGGAAAGTGAATGGAATGTTGATTATGATATCAGGTTATGTCGATGATTTGATGATTATTGGTGAAAATACTCTTGAGGTTCAAGAAGTTAAAAATGAAATTCTAAAAGTTTTTCAGATGGGCGATCTAGGAGAAATGAAGTTTTTCTTGGGAATGGAAATAACTGAATCTTGTGAAGGAATTTTCTTTTCCCAAAAGAGGTATGCCTTGAATCTGTTAAAAAAGTTCAAGCTTGACAAGTGCAAAGCTGTTGCAACTCCACTTGTTGTGAATGAAAAATTAATGAATGATGATGGCGAAGAGAGGGCAGATCTAAAAGTTTATAGAAGTCTAATTGGAAGTCTATGGTATATAACAGCTTCTAGGCCCAACTTAATGTTCGCTGTCAGTTTGCTATCTCGATATATGCAAAGTCCCACCACTAAGCATTTTGGAGCCGCTAAAAGGGTGTTAAGGTATATTCGAGGGACGATTAATTATGGAATCTGGTATAGAAATGTGGAGAATGGAGATCTTATTGTCTATTAGGATAGTGATTGGGGTGGATGTTTGGATGATTAAAAAATCACTTCGGTTATTGTTTTTCGTTTGGTTCAGGCATTTTTTCTTGGACACAAATAAGCAAGATGTTGTAGCACAATCTTCAGCAGAAGTAGAGTATGTGGCTGCTGCATCTGCTACAAATCAAGCAATCTGGTTAAGAAAGATCTTGTTGGAATTGAATTTGTTGCCAAAAGAACCAACAGTGATATATGTGGACAATAAATGAGCCATTGCGATGGCTGAAAATCCGGGGCAGGATGGAAGAACAAAGCTTATCAACATAAGGTTTTATGCTTTAAGAGATGTCTAGAAGAATGGTGAAGTTAACTTGGTGCATTGCATCAGTGAAGATCAGCAGGCTGAGATTCTGACCAAGGCGCTTTCCACTAAGAAGTTTGAGTTTCAAAGGTTGATGCAAGGATTTTGAATGAAAAATCTTAAGGAGGAGTGTAATAAAATTATGATATGTCTATAAACTCTTAGATTGGAGATATTTTATGTTAGATATGGTAGAAAAGTAAGAATGTCTAGAAACTCCTACCTTGGAGATATTTTGTAATAGATATGTTACTCTTGATTTAAAATGCGTGGTGGTAAGAGAGCCACATAGGTACATAGTTTTGTGTGAGATATTTTGCTTATTATGTGGTTGTGATTCTCACACTTTATCTATAAATACACCATATGTAATGAAACATCATGTAAGAAAACATAATTTAACTGAAGAAAACGTAAGTTTTAATTCTTCTTTTTCAGATTTCTTGTAGCAATTTAAAGCTGCGATGTCCTACTGTTTACACCTTCTACACTTGAAGTTCTTCCTTTTTATTGTAACATATATGAACTGCTGTGCAAAGAACATTCACTAGCATGAAACTTCAATCAATTAAACTAGATAGATCTTGTAGAAGTAAATTATATATTTGGACTAATCAAATTTAGGTTTCAATTTATTTCTAGAGAGGAGTTACATAAATGACATAAAGTTGTATAACTTTTTATTTTATTATGCACAAAAAAAAACCAAGATAAATTCCAAAAGAAGGTAGATGATGAGCATTGTGCAAGAAAGGCCTCTGCTGTCAAATCTCAGACAAGTCTTTTCCCGTCTATGCTTTAGATAAGAAGTCCATGCCGTTGTTTCAACTATCAATCTGAATCACAGGGAACAATAAAAGTAAGTTTTTGTATACATTTTCATCTTGGAGAATCAGCTAATTACAATACCTATTAGAATGAAAAAATGCTGCTAAGAACATTTTTAGAGCCAATGGGGCACTCATTGCTATAAGATTCAATAAATAGTAGTCTTTTATAACTTTCTTTGTTGAAGTCCTTCAATCGCGAGAGTTTTAATGAAAGTAAAGTTAACGAGAATTTCTACTAAGAAACTTACATAGACTTCTGCAACCACAATCACCAGTGAAGCAAAATATTCCGATCTGCTTGCAAATCAACATATTGCCTACAAAAACTGATAAATTTATCACAACAAGTCTAAGTTTCATTAGAAGACAGGAAACTTGGAAGTTGAACTATTCATTCTATTAAAAAAAAGACTAAAATCATGAGGTAGTTGTTATTTTGTTTAATTAAATTATAGGAAAAAAGTTATTGATTTTATTAAAAGACAAAACAGAAAACAAATTAGAAAAGTAGTTTCACTTATGAAAAGAAGCAAATATGTAACTCGATAATCATTACTTATTAAATGTTTTGATATCCCAATTACGAAGGGTAAAATATTGAGAGATTATGTATTCTTTACCAAATACTCATGAAAGAATTTAATGATTCAATGGATGGAGATATTGTTCTTCAACCAAACAAAAGTTGTTGTTCCTTTGTCAATGATGACCAACCTTGTTAAACAATAAAATGGTGTCATGAAAAAGAGATCGAACTTAGAAAAACATGTTCTAGAATTTTTCCACAAGTTTTCGTAAAAATATACATGAATCTATTGCCGCCCATCAGTTTTGACTTGATATACCACATCAACGATCTAGAACGACCTTCGACCTAGTCAACTATGGGAAAAATATAAGTTTCATGATTAAACCATATGCTAAAAGGGATAAACATATTCCTTACTTGCTGAAGGATTAGTAGAACAACGTAATTGCTATTTCTTTTGATGAGTTGTACATACTACAATTACTACTTTGGTAAATAATACTCTACTTAAAATTTTTAAAAAGATAACATTGAAGCTTATGTAGGCTCTTTCGAACAACTTACTTCCTAAATTTACACCACAAACTGTAAAGATGTGACACTCTAGCCTAACTCAACCTAAAAACTAGCTCATGTACAAGCAAACCATCATTACATTCTCCAACGATTGTGAGAATTTTACACACTCTAACAGCCCCTTCACGCAGTCCGACTGGAGCGTTGATCGAGAGCCCAAAAATGGATGGACATACTATGTAAAAAACACCCCCTTCACACCCAGGCCTGACTGGATAATGGACCGAGAGACCAAGCAGAGATTGATATACCATGTAAAAATACAAGGACACCAAATGGGGATAGATCTGGCTTGGTTACCATATAAAGATATCAGTAGCCCAAACCCTTCATGCCTAGGCCTGACTAATGAGTAGACCGGGAGCCCAACCCAACTAAAGTGTGGACTAGGAGCTCAAACGGGGATTGACCTGGCTACAATACCATGTAAATATATGATCCCTGACATAACTCAATTCCAAAAGATAGCCCATGGGGAAGAATAGGTGAAGTCCATATAAGCAAACCATCACTCCATTCTGCAACCAATGTGAAACGTTTGCATTTTTTATGTCAAAATAATTTCACGAAAAAGTATTAAATTACTTGTACAAAACTTCTTTTCTTGAAATTGATGAAATTAAGATTATTTAAAAATGCAACTCAAAAACAGAGACTTATGTCTGTCCTTAATTATTTTCCCAACTATTTCAAATTCTTGGAATATGGGAAATTTTCGACTACTCGTAGTTGGTGCAAATTTCTTCTATTTTTTGGCATCCTTCAATTTGCAGGTTCCCTAATTTAGTGAGTCGTCGCATAATATCTCGGTATGACAGATGCTCTTTTTTTTCCTTTTCCAAAATCTAGTTTTTCATAGTTCTGTAAAATTAATTGTTCCAAAGAAACAAGGTTGTCGAGCCCATTGGATAGAGATTCTAACAGTGGTCATTCATTCATCTCCTGATACTATAATTTACACATGGCATCTGAGAAGTCCAGACATTGTAGCCGTTTGCACCCTGTAGTTAATACAAGTGGAAACCTAGAAAAAGAACAAAGGAAAACTTATGAATAATGAAAGATAAGAACTATAAAGCAATGAAGAACAAGAAAGAAGACAGAACTTTATTCGAAAATGCAGTATTTTTCCACTGCCTAAGACTTACATCTGTAATAAAGAACTAACTTCAGGCATAACAACTAAAACTCCTCCCTGGTTTAGGAACTGTTGATTCCTAGTTTTTCTATGAATAACGCAAACTTTCAAAGGGAAAGGGGCTTGGTGAAAATTTCAGCAACTTTCTTATCACTATTGCAGTAAAGAAGCTTCACATCTCCATGGTCATGTACGTCTCTTTAGAAAAGACAACTTAATATTGAAATTATTCAATTTTACATGAAAATTTTGATTATTAAAAATTGAAATTGCAGTTTGGTTATCAATAAAAACCTTAGGCCCTTCTTTTTGCTCCATATTCAGATCACACATAATTTTCCTCAATCATAGTGCTTGATTTACATCTGTTGTTGCAATAATAATTTCTTCCTCGACTATTGATTGTTCAACAATATATTATCTCTTGGAATACCAAGAGAAAACTCCTGAATAAATATTGAAACAAAAATTGAAGTACTCTTCAAATTAGGTGCACCTCCACAATCACTATCGGAAAATCTATCAAGTCTAAACTTCTAACTTATGTGACACTTAACACAATAGTTGATAGTTCCCTTGATGTATGACAATTCATTTAGTTGCTGTCAAGTGTAAATCACTTGTACAATGCATGAATCGAGACAAAATAAACTCACTGCATACAGAACATCAAACTAAGTTGCAGTCAAATACATAGGAAGCTAATAAGACTTCTAGAATATGCCTCATCCCCCTTTTCTATTCAAGCATCATTGGAAAACTTTTCCTTTTAGTTCATTGGAGCTCATAAATCTGAAGTTTTTCATATGAAACTTATTTAGTATATCTTTAGAATATATTTTTTTGTAGAAAATGAACACATTATCTTCATTTTCTTTGATCTCCACTCCAAGAAAGTATGGCATCATACCAAAGTTTGTGATTTCAAAGACCTTCATCATTTAAGTCCTCAATTAGGCAAACCTTAATCTTGTGATAAAGAGATCGTCAACATACAAAGAAATAATAAGTATGTCTGCACCTGAACACTTAATATAAAATGTATACAGAAATAGGCTCTTCCTAAAGCCTAAACTTAGCAAATGATCGTCAATATTGCCATACAAATCTCTTGGTACTTACTTTAAACTATAGATAGCTTTCTTAGAAAGTAAAACTTATTTTATTTCACCTTGACAACAAAACAATCTGGTTTCTCAACATAAGTCTCTTCCTGGAAAAGACAATTGAAAAAAACGAACTTAACATCAAGTTGATAAAATTTTCGATCTTTTTGAGCTAAAACAACCGCTTTTCACTCTCAGGCTAACATTAAGGCAAAGAATACGAGCCAAACTCTAGAGGACACGTTGAGGGCTTCTGTCATTGACTTTAAGGGAAATTGGGATGATCACTTGCCTTTCATAGAGTTTGCCTTCAATAAAAATTATCACTCTAACATTCATATGGCTCTTTATGATTCTTTTTATGGACGAAGGTGTAGATTTTTTGTTTGAGGTTGGTGAAGCTAAGTTGATAAGGTCGGACTTGGTTCATTAGGCCATGGAGAATGAGACGATTATACAAGAGAGGTAAACAAATTGCATAGAGCAATCAAACGTTGTATAATGATGCCAGACGAGGAGATTTAGAGTTTGAAATAAATGATTGGGTTTACTTGAATGTTTTACCCATGAAAGTTGTATTATGGTTTGGAATAAACGAAAGCTTAGTCCTCACTACATTGGTCCCTACCAAATTTCAAAAAAGGTGAACATTGTAGCTTATGAGCTGGAGCTACCACCAAAATTAACAGCTTTTCATTCAATATTTCATATCTCTATGCTTAATAAATTCTTGGGCAATCCATCACAATTATTCCCACAAAGAGTATTGGTGTGAAACATAACTTGTCCTACAAAGAGATTCAGATTTTTGACCGCCAGATTCACAAGTTAAGGACCAAAGAGGTTGCATCAGTCAAGGTGTAGTGGAGGATATTTTTGTTGAAGAGGATACATGGGAGTGAGAAGAATATATGACAGCAAGATACATTCATCTATTCATTCCTCCAACATTGATGTTGAAGGTAATCATCCCTTCCTTGTTTCAGGTTCGGTGTTTATTCATGTTTTGAGTGCTTCAATTTTAGTATCCATTGGTCTATTCAGCCTATGCATTGTATTCACGCCTTGTGCATGTCATATCTTAGTCATCATTCGAGGATGAATAATCCTAAGGGGGATATATTGTAACACATTGCAACTCTACTATTAGATCTAAATAATTTATCATAAGTGTATCAACTTGGATCCAGTGATATACTACCTTTTATATAAGTTAAGGTTCATTTCTATGTATTAGAATTGCTTTGGATGTGAGTTATGGTCATAATTAACCTTTAGCACAAAGTTGAGTTTAGTGGTTCCCTAAGGATTATGTTTTTCCTGTAAGTCATTCAGAGTCAACTTCAATAAATCATATCTCCTAACATATTAAAAGTTTTTTTGTTGAATACCAAGAAACTGAACGACCTTAAAGTCTCTTTAAACCGCTTTTGACCATTCAACAATCCAAGTTATATGCTAAAAGTTATGTCCATTTTTTATGGGAACTATGTCGTCCGCACAAACTGGCACGTGCAGTCAGTCTGCCTCACGGCAAGGTCAGTGTTACCATTAAGGTTGTGCAAAGTGCTGCATGAACTAAGCTCCAGTTGGACGACCGTGCATGTTACTTCAAAATTCTTTTAGTATTCTCTTCTTTTCACGTTCAAGGGATACTTTTTTCTTTTTTGTCATCCCTTTATCATAGCCAACGAGTATTAAGTTTTCAAAAACACAAAGTCAATTACTTTTCATTCCTTCAACCCTCACGTAAAAAAATTACTATGCTCAAGAACTTCAAGAAACACCAACGTTAGAGTACATCTTCCAAGATTTTTCCTTAAAATTCATAATTCATGTATGTAATTCCACTCATAGTGATTACTAAGTTCGTTCTCAAGCCCTACATCTAATGTTCAGTTGGTAAGAGTTAAATCTAAGGGGTTTTACCCAAGTCTTCATGGATTTTGAATTGTCCTTTATACCTTGTTATTGAATTCTGATTCTTATCATTAGGATTATAGTACTTCATGCATTTTGGTTCTTAATTATTGCTTGTAATTATTTTATCATACAAACCTATTTAGTTGAGAATTGTTGAAAGCATTTGCACAATTATTTTCATGTGTTGACTTTTGAACTAAAGTAAGTTCACATATTTTATGTTATTAGATAAGAAGAGTTTTTAATCGAACACTATTTGTACCAAATGCACTATTTCGTATTAACAAAAGTATTGTTGAATTTACAAGAGCATAGAAAAGACCAATTTCCCTGAAGAGGGTATTTTGACTAATTACTCAACACAGATATTGGTATGAACATTATTTATTGTTTTGGTAGTATTATTGAGTACCGATTTGAATATGAACTTAGATAACTCAAACCCCATAACTTGCACCACCGGTGTAGATAACATTACGTTGTTGATTCGAATGACTCTTTACCTATCCTTATTTAGGGAATTTTAGATGGATCCATAAGTTATATTTTTTTGTCCTATACTCTGACAAGGTATATGATGCTCTAGCAACACAGTCTAGACTTTATATGATCACGAGACTCGTAGTGATGATTACCGGTTAGACAAACTCCACAAAAAGTAAAGTACTATTTTAGAATTGATATGCATTACCTTATTCATATGTAAAGCTTTACTTGTTTTATTATATCACATGTTTTACTTTCGGCCTTTGTATTTTCAGTATTCTTTTAGTTCATATACTATTTCATCCAGCTTTGTTGCGTACCATATATTCCATGTATGGACTTTTTTTGATGTTGCATCATTTTTATCAATATAGATGGAATACAGTTAAAACTGGGTGATGTATATTATTGTTGAGTTTCATGAAAGAGGTGAACTAGAGAAAAATAAAAATGTCATTCATTGTCATAGTTGATACAAACTTTGCCTTAACATTTTAAAAGTTAGTATTTTAAAATATTTTATTTGTAAAATTGTCCAAAATACATATTTTTCAATTTTAATGTGATTTATCCATAATTATCCTTGTTTGTGAAAATGCTATGATTTTTAGTTGTCAGTTTTGTACATTATGATTATTAGTGCAATCAATTAATTACATTAGTTACATTTATGTATATTTACTAGTATATGGGCACGCGTTGCACGTTTACTTCATAATGATGGATATGAACTATTAAAAAGTCACATTATTTTTAAAAAAGTAATATTTGATTTACAATAAAAATATTAAAAGTAAAATGATAAACATTTTTAGTGTATAAACTTATTAATAAAACGGCAATGCGCGATTTAACTTTTAAAAAAATATTTGTAGTGTATTGTTACCTTGAAGATTTTTTTTCCATCTAGTCCTCCCTTTGTTTTAATTTTGATATAGAAATTTTATATTTTTTTTAAAAGACAAAATATTGTAGAAAAAACAAACATGGAGGCACACTATCTTACGATTAACTTCCTGAAAATGTCTTTTTTGTCTCATAGAATAGAGTAAAAATATTGAAATTCTTCCTTAAAATGTCTCTCTTGTCTCATAGAATAGAGTAAAAATGTTGAAATTAAATTAATAGTTACACGGATATACATTTCAAGAAGATATAATGTTTGACATTAATTAGTAAAAGTTGAAATCCTCCTTCTCATTAAGTATAATGCAATTAAGTAATTCAAATTTATAAATAAGAAACATATTAGAAGGAAATAACTAAAGATTTAAAGTGCAATAATTGGTATTTAAATTATGTAATTATCCAAATAAAATATTAATATTTAATTAAATAAATCAGATTTTAATTTAATGGAGAGACAAAATGGCAATATTAGTATTCTTAAAATTCAAAATTTTGTTAAAATATACTTTACATTATTTCTTTAAAAAATAATAGGAGCAATATTTGGTCAAAGGATAAAAGATCTTCTAACTTCTTAAGCATTTTGGTATATCAATTTTTTTACTTTGGGATTTGGATCTCATGACAATTCTAACGAAAATTGTCTAAACACTATAGATTTTATGCACATGCACATTTAAGAATGATTTTTTTACAAATATTTAAAATTTAAGCTGCAAAAATGTAATTATTAATAATTTGAAATTAGAATATAGGCATTAATTGTTTTACATGTCTTGTACACTATTTTTATTATTGTATTTGTCTCATTTTCTAAAGCAAAAAACACACCCTTCAATCAAATATATTCTTAAAACAAAATTACAAGTACAAAGAAAAAGTATCATATATAGGAGCAAGTCTACCAACGAAAAATAGAAAAATTCTAAGACGATCTATTCCTTTTTTATTGATAATGCAAATTGAAACAAATTTATAGTAATAAACATTCAACTTCTGACCATAAAAAAGTAAAAATCATTGGAAGACAAGTTAATGAATGTGATATTCAACTACATAATGGAAGGGTTTTATCATAGTTCTGATGTCGACAAATAAATAAAAATAAATACATCAAGCTTCGATATTCTAGTAATTAAAGTATTGTTCATCCCTATAATAACATTACGCCTTTATCCCTTTTTGATATTTAGTTTATATTTTTTGCAGGTTATCAGTGAGCTCACAGCTCCGTCAAACAACCGTCTCAAAGCTCTAAACTTCATCTCCGGCATGGCTCCAACTCTGTTGAACAAAAACCAAAGCGCCATGGTGCCTCTAACTCCAGTGGACAACAACCAGCGGTCGTGAGGGAAATCTCTTCTCCTTTTTATTTTCTGCATAAAACAATTTTTGTTTTACAGGTCGTTGTTACTCTATTTTAGTTGTTATTATTCGACTTTTGATTTCTTCTCCGGTGAAGTTTTCTCCATTGTTATTTTAAGCATTTTGTTTTGGTTAAACTAATTTAGAATGTTACTGATAGTCATTTTCAACTAAAAAGCACAATCAACATTCTTGTCATCACATTTATCGAAAGATGGCAAAATTTTGGGCTAATCAAGATCAAGAAATCGAGCACGTTACTTCATGTATGGTAGCATTCATTCCTTTTCTTCTGTTTTTTTAGGTGTGTGTTTTACATTTCTATTTTTGGGTAGTATATTTTTTTTTTGAGTTTTGCATAATTTTCTCTCTTCTTAAAAAATTAATTGGGTTCTTCTTTGCTATAGGATAAAAACTAGTAATAAATTGGTGTGTAATTTATTCTGGGCAGGGTCGTTGAGCTATGATTTCTCTTTAAATTTAACTAAAATATTTCGTGTCGAAATGAATTTAATTTAGCATGAGTTGGTATTTGGTGGTTATTATTGCAAAAGTACTTGTTTTAGAAGAATATACTGCAATTACAATATATGCTTCTTTATTTTTCTTTGGACACATTTTGATGCATATCATTTCTATGGTAGTATTGGGTTGATATGCAACAAGAAAATAGTCTCTAGGCCAACTAAAAATAATAATCACATTATTTTGAGACTTTATTTTACTTTACAAGATTATATAACTTATTTGTTACAGGTAAAGTTATGCTTGTATCTAGAAAAATAATTTTTTTATTAGCTGATTATATGAATTTAATAAAGTTAACTTTTAAAGTTACACTTTCCTATATTCATTGAGTTTGGGTAGTAGAATATGATATCAAGTATTTCATAAATTAATAATATTTAAATCAATCGTTGAATAACATTTTTTTCTTTAATATCTAATAATTTAAGTAATTAATAAACACTTTTTTAGCTTAAGAACTGTTGAATTATGAAAGCAAGTAGGCTTTGAAGAGCACAAATTCTAAATTGTAAAAAATAAATGACAAACTTGTTACCAAAATCTCAAAATTTTACTAGCAAAAGTTAGGGAAAGATCTTCAAACAAAAAACAAGTAGCATCCATTTGCAAGTTATTTTGTTGTGACCAACTTGCAAACACTTGTGATACCTTTATAACTTCCATTTCTTACTCAATTTGGTAACATCTATGATTATACCATGCGTTTTATTTGATGTAGAGTATTTTTTTCTCTTTGTGTTTTTCATCAATTGCTTTTGTTTTTATGGCTTTAAGTTCATCAGGTTATTTTCTTCTGTTTTTGAATAGTTTACCTCTTTTTTGGCTCATAGTTAGGACATTCAACATGAAGTAGTTTTGTATGTTTCACATATCAAGTTCATCCATTGGAATAACGATTGATGCATAAAATATCATTTGAATAGCCTTTTTATAAAAACCGTTATCAAATTTTCTGGATTCTCTCTTACCTGGAAATATGCACCTTATTGTAAGTGAGCATGTTATTTCAATAAGGTCCCATACCATGTAAAATTCGGTTCACCCATTCAATTCAATACCTAACTATTCACCATTCATAATTTGTATTTGAAATAATAATTGTCCAACCCTAGTATGAATTCATGTAGCTACTTTACTTTCTTTTCTTCTACTAGTTTCCGTATTCGAGGAAATGAAATTTCTGTTATGGTAAGAAAATTACTTAAAGTCTTATGTATTTAGACCTGTTACAGTGACATTAAGTTGGTAAAGAGATCAATATCTCTCTTTTGATTATTTTTTTGCATCGAGTATATTTACATTCTCCCTTGTATTTAAAATTGCAAGTATCCGCGATGATACATGAATGCAAACGTTATTCGTAATGATTATTTTATTCCATTGAATAAATCATAAAAATTAGTCAAATCATATCTCAATTTCTTCTTTTTCTAAAATGTGACCTCCTCCATAATCTGGGCCTTTTCATTGAACCAACTTCTATCTTTCTTTGTCCTCTTTTTTCCAAGATATATATCTTATGTGTATACTTACTTACATATCTTTCCCAAGAAGCTTTTCAAATAATTTTTTTCTCTAAATTAAATTTTATGCAATTATTGCTATTTAATAGCAACAATGAGATATACTTTTATGTTTGAAACAGCGTACATGAGAATATGAGACTCATATAATGTTGGGATTATGAAAACAGAGGAAGAGTCATATTTTTTAAAATAATATAGTTATGTGTGGGAAATCATTCTAGATTTCATGTTTTGTAATACAAAAAAATAAACAATCATCAGAATGTTTCTCAACTAATGCTTTTATCATGATGATAGGGTCAACGGGTGCCATTTTGGAAACGTATATACATCATGGATAACAATCTGAAGTGATAAGGGGTAAGTTTTAATTATGTATTTGGTCTATTTAAATGAAGGTCAAATAGATAGTTAATATTTAATGTAAAGTGTTTGTTATCTAACTTTTATCTTCGACACTTTCCACTTTTAGAATAGTATAGATATAAGATAAAGATATAGATCCTACGGATATGATATTGTAACACAACTATCATTATCATCCTATGTGAAATTATTTTACTATATCAATCAGACAACATTAAAACATCAGATGTTATTATAAGTATATATAACTAGTATTTCCTTTCTTCCAAGTATATATATATAATAACTAGTATCCCTTTTCTTCCAGTTTGTGTTTTCAAGTAACTATTTGGAGAGTCAATGGAAGATTTCTTTGATCATAATTTTTTTTGAAATATTTTGAATTGTTTATTATAGCAGTTTATAATATTTTTATAGAAAGGGGCGTCCTTTGCAACTTTATTATATCCTTTACATAAATCTTAGCCAACTTAGGAGTTGTAATCCACTATGACAGAAATTAATGGACTGATTTAAATAACCTATCAATAGTGAGCCAAATTTAGTCATACTTTTCCAAGGTCTTAGATATTCCCACCATGATGTCCATGACTATCATTTCCCACTTCCACTCAAGAATGAGCATTCTCTAAGACAATACTGCACACAGTTGGTGCTCATACTTTAATTGCGGACAATTTTGACACATAGACACATATTAAGCTATGTCTCTCTTCCTCCCTGACCACCAATAAAGTTTCCTCAAGTCCCAATACATTTTGATTACACATGGATGAATCGACTACTGCGAACAATGAGACTTTGTCAACACCTTTTGAATAAATTCATCAACTCGAGGGTCATAAATTCTCCCTCAAAAAGTGAGCACCCCTCATGTGACAAGTGTGGCATCTGGAGACTTCCTTGACATCAGCTTTCACCTCGTCTTGTTCAAACTATCACCCTTAAATTATTTAACCTTGATTTTCGAGTCCTAAAGGCTATTTTAGGCATGTGTTAGGTCTAATCTTTATATGATGCTACTCTGACCTCAAGTCAATCTTTGAGAACATTGGAGCACCCTATAACTAGTGAGATGTATTATCTATGAAGGGTCTACAATGTTTATTACGGGTAGTAATCTTCTTCAACTATCTAACGTTTATGCATATTCTCATACTGCCATCATTCTTCTTCACAAACACGACCGAGCACCCTAAAGTGAAGCATTGGGTTTAATGAACCCTTTATCTAAGAGTTCCTCGAGATGAGTTTTGAGTTCCCTCAACTCTGCTTGATCCATACAATAAGAAGGGATATAGATTGAGTGAGTTCCGAACTCCAAATCTATATATAAATCAACATCTCTATCCAAAGGCGTACAAAGTAAATATGTAGGAAATACCTCCAAAAATGTTGAAACCACTTGATTGAATCAAAATAAGGGCAATCTATACTAAATCCCAGAGATGAGCGAAGTAGGCCAAACAAACCTTCCAATTAGCCTTATTTCCTGAATAAAAAATATGGTCTCTTTTGGGTTAGACATGTACACATTTTCCCACTCAAATCTATCCTTACCTAGGATTTCTAGAGTTACTATCTAAATGCTAGAATTTAGCACAACATAATAAGGCAACAAGCAAGTCATAGAAAATATCACATCGAAGACTACCATATCTAAGATTACTAATATACCCAAGTATGACAACCCACAAACATTACGGAGCAAGAACTGTACACATGGATTACTACCGCAAAACTTTACAATGGGATAGAAACATGAATAAGGGCATGAAGGATATCACTTATCATGTAACACCCCGTGTCAAAAACAGAACAAAAATCAGCTTTCCAGAAATCTGCAGGTGTAACGACGATTACCATCTACAGACCGTAGCCTGACCCACGATCCGTACTTCACAATAGTCGTTTGAGTCTGAAGCCCCCAAAAAACTCAGCCCAAAAAAATTTGATAAAGTATCGAAAGACGAACAAACCTACAATCCGTAGGTCAGACTACGGTCCGTAGTATGTGTGGGTCGATCATTACCCTTGTATCCACTCTCTGACATGAACCATGATTGACCAGCACGGTCCGTATATGGACCATAGGTATAACCGTAGGTGAGAATTAGCAGACAGTTAGGGGGAAAATAGAGTTGGGTCAACTTAAATTGATCATAACTCCAACACAAAATGAATTAGGTCCCATAACATTCAAAAATATAGATAATTGAATTAGATTTCCATAGCCACTGACATTGCTAAAAGCAGACCTCTGAGTAAAAAGTTATATTTGTTTTAGTAAAGGCTTGTCGAACTGACCCAACCTACGGACCCAAACAACTGACCGTAGATTGAACGACGGCCTATCAGTCCAAGTCATCGTTTGTTCCGACAACAATTAACTCAAGGGTCTTTTGGTCTTTCCCCACTTTGTTTAAACCCTTAGATACATCATTTTGACCCAAATCATCAGATTTTAGTCAGTTTTATTCTAGAAACATAACTAAAACTTATCTAAGTCAAATCATTAAATCAAAACTTGGAAAATTAGAAGCAAGAAAGGAGAAAAAGGTCAAGAACCCTAGTTCAAAAATGTAGCAAGATTCTAGCAGTTCCAGCCACGATATCTAAGTGTTTCTCCGTGAATTTCATCAACAAGTATGTGGGATTTAACCCGTGGGTTCTTTTCACCCATTGGATCCCTAGTTTTTAGTCAGATTCTTGATTCTCATATCATGATTAGACCAAGGGTTTCTACAACATGGACAAAATTTCATGAATTAATTAGTTATATGTTCCAAATTAGATTACCATGTTATTACTCAGACTATTGCATGAATTTCGAAACCCTAGCTATGTATTTCTTTAGTTCTTGAGTAACACATGCTAGGTCAGATATTTCAATTACATCAGATATACATGCCTCAGTTATAAATGCATAATTACCAAATTAATTGTTCTATTCTCAGTTTGAATGTTTATTTTGAGCTATCCAATATATACAGAAATTCAGTCATACTATGTGAATCACTTAATTCATTGGAAGTAGCATAATACCGAGTTGGACTAGGGTTCAGTGTACCCAATTAGTCACAGAACTACTAGCCAAGTAGGTTGTAAGTTCCCTCTGTGTGCATCAGTTTAGTGATCACGCCAGCATGTCTTTATACCTTTGGCGGGGTATATTAGGTCCTCTCGATGGAGCGTATACATCGGAATCCACATTTAGCTCATGTGTTTTTATTTTCAGTAATTAGTAGCTCCCACAGTTCAATGAGACTCGATTGCATTAACCATTCATCAGTATATTCAGTTCTCAGTTCCAACATGTTATAAATTGGTCATTGCATTTAGTTACCTCAACATTTTCATCTTCAGATTATAATACTTGCTTATGTACTTGTTTAGTATATTTTATTTCAGCTTTATTCTATCCTACATGGTCATCAACTTCAAGTACTGATGCATACGTACTATACAACTTCTCTTGATATAGGTTTAGGCTTTCAACATCCAGATCACGCATAGATCGCATAGATCGATTCCGAATCTCCAGTTCGGCAGATTCAGTGGTGAGTCCTCATTCTTTGCGGACAATAGTTATGAGCTCATAAGTCTTTAAGTTATTTAGTTTCCGTTTTTGCTCGACTTATCTAGGGCTTGTCCCAGCATTATTTGTCAGTTAGAGGATTCTTTCAGACATAGTTAGTTTCAGCTTTGTACTGGGTTAATATTTCCTTTGTATTAAACTAATTGTTTTCAAATATCTCATTTATAGAATATAGGTATTCCCAATATTTTCAGTATAAGTTATGATTTAGCTTCTGTATTTAGTTTATTATTAGTATGCTCATAATCATGCCGACAGGGTTAGCTTGGGATCACTTATGGTCCTAGGTTCCGTGTCCGCATCTCGGGGGTACCTCGGGGCGTGATACAACTTGGTATCAGAGAACTAGGTTTAAGAGTCCTAGGATTACTAAAAAGCCGCACTAAGTAGAGTCATTTTCATTGGTGTGAAGTGCACACATCTAATGAGAGGGAGGCTATGAAGTATTTTAGGAAAACATTCATTTTCTTGTTACTCTTATCGTGCGTGAGGTATGATCTTATTCCATTCTAACTTGATGTTATATGTTTCAGATCATGCCTCCTCGTAGAGCTAACGCTAGGAATGCGAATGCAAGGAATGCTACCACGACTCCTTCATTCCCAGATCAAGAAGTCTCTAATGCTGAGTTTAGAAATGCTATACAAATGTTGGCTCAGAGTATGATCAACCATAACAATCGGATTCATGCTCATGTGAATGCAAATGGTGGATTAGAAGCAACAAGGGTTCATGACTTTGTTAGGATAAATTCGTCTGAGTTCTTAGGATCACAAACTAATGAGAATCCTAAGAATTTCTTAGATGAGATTAAGAAGATCTTTGAGGTAATACAAGTCAATAGGAATGATAGGGTTGAGTTGGTATCATACCAGTTGAAGGATGTTGCTCATATCTGGTACACTCAGTGGAGGAAAATAGGGGTACAGATGCAACTCCTATTACTTAGGATTGCTTTAGTGAGACCTTTATGGACACGTATTTCCAAATAGAGTTGAGAGAAGCAAAGTCTCAAGAATTCATGAACTTAAGGCAAGGAACATGACAACACAAGAGTGTGGGCTTAAGTTTCACCAACTCTCCCGGTATGCTCCTCATATGGTTGCTAACTCTAGGGCTCAGATGATTATGTTCTTGTATGGAGTTTAAGTTGGTTAATTGATAGTGGTTGCTCTAAACACATGACATCTGATAAGATATTGTTCAAAGAATTGTGGAACAGTGAGAAAAAGAAAGTTAGAATTGGAAATGGTGAGTGTCTTGCTGTGAAAGGCAAGCGTGCCATAGCCATTACCAGTGGCTCTAGAACTAAACATATGACAAATGTTTTGTATGTACCAGACCTAGATCGAAACCTTCTTAGTGTTGGTCAATTAATGGAGAATGGATTCAATATGTTCTTTAAAGACAATATTTGTGTGATAGAAGATCCATCAGGCGATGAGATATTCAAGGTCAAAATGGAGGGGAGGTTTTTCACGATCAGTCCTTTTGAAGAAGCGCAGACAACTTTTCTCATGGCAGACAACTCTACAAAAGTGTGGCATAAAAGAATGCGACATTTTCATCATCAAAGTACAAGAATAAATGACCTTTAGCGAAAGGAAATCCCGTCGCTATAAGTCTAAATCTGGTCGTTAAAGCTCTCTAACGACCGGTCAAAAGTTGGTCGTCACCGATAGTTAAAAGCTCCGTCATTAAAGGTTAACGACCGGGTTGTTCGACCAGTCGTTAAATATTATTTAACGACAAAACTTAATACGGTCGTTACACTTGCTTACGGCGATGAAATTTTCCTTCGTTGATGGTCATTTGATCGTTAGAATCTTCAAGTAAAACAACAAATTAGGGGAGTTATAACTAATTTTTGCGACAAGAATTCCTATCATTAATTACAGTACTTTTTATCAATCAAATTTAATGTCACAAATATCGATTAAAATTACTACATCTTATTTACAGTTTTTATTTTTTCCATTATTTCTAAAATGAAACTACTTAGTATCAGTTCATATTTTTCACATCTAATTGAAAATTTGACATAAAATTACATAGTTAATATTAAAGAACACATTGATTTAATTACTTAAAACTTATCTGTTCAACACAATATATATCTAAAAAAAAAGCATACACGTTCAACATAATAAAACATATGTGTTCGACATCTATCAAATGCTAGCTAGAAATTATGAAAATAACATTATAGAATAACCACAGAAAACGTCTCTGCACCAACAATAAAATATAATATTCTTTTCTGCACGCGCCACATTTTCTTTTACATCTTGTTCTTTAGTCTTCAAAATCTTCATCTGTCAAAAGAATAATTTGAGGTAAACTGATTAGTAACAGAAGAGTTGAACTTAAGGATTAATTCTCTATGATAGTAAAATACATAGATCAAGATGGAGCATGAAGTCGACATTTAATTAATTTCTCTTTCATTCCTGATCTATTTCTGATATAAATATATATATATATNTACCCAACCTTTAACATTGAGGATCTCCAATGGCAGCCAAAATTTGTATTACTTTCACATTAGCATCTCATACAGAAGGTGGTTGCCGCTTCCTCCTTTGAATATTTATTTAACTGTATGCTTGTGGATAAGTTGAAGGAAAGAAAACATAGATAAGTTGTTGAAATGGAGAATGCAAGTGGATAAGATGAAAAAAGTTTGCATCTGGATGACTAGCAGGAAGTAACAAAAATTTAAACAACTAATTACCCAGTGGAGAATGAAAAAAACATGATCAAATATATTTGAAGTTGTAGGTCAACAGAGAAAGGATAATGTGGAAGTGTGTGATGTTTGAGATTAACTACTAATACGACAATGATAAGGGTAGATTATTTTTACAATGACATTATAGAGGAAATGGTAATACAAGGTCCTAATCAGATGAGAGATCCTAGTTTTCTTCCAACAACTATATACAGAACAATAACCATATTGATACCTACTTTTACATTTGAATATGTTATCACGATCTCATTGGTATATACAGAAAAGGAACATAAAATCAATCTTTTAGCTTTGTGGATATTATAAGTAAAGTTACATCAATTTTAGTTATGTACAGAAATACCAGAGTGAGAATGCCAGATTATACATAATATTTAAGATAACGCAATGCACTAAAAAGGAAAACAGATAACTCACAACTGCAATAACAAAGCCCTTATAAAGGAGGAGTATCTGGAAATAACATTTGTTCATTCACAAATAAACATCTATAATAATAACTAATAGAATATTTACTAACCTGATAGAATGAATGGAACTGATTAAGACTGACAGATCACTATATTTTCAAGGTGTTCGTATTTACTCTCTAGAATATCCATGCGTTTTTGTAGTGATTCCTTTTCTTTTCGAGTTGTTTTAAGCTCTTCCCACAATGCATCCTTTGAGGTTGTACCTCCTTTTAACTCCTTAGTTGTTATTCCATAAGCAAATCCAACTACGTGACTTTTGCATTGTGGTCCAAAGCACCTTTCCACTACCTCAATATTAGTAAGAGATGGTTCAGATTGTACAAGCTCGTGAATTTCAGCCTATAAACACAAAAATATTTAAATAACGCAATGCATTAATTAAGTGTAAGGAATTTGATACTATAAACATACATATTTTTCAGCAGTTTCAGGTTCAACAAGCTCATTTCCCTTCTTACGTGTCTCAAAGAAAATAGTTGCAACGTTTGGTGGATTACCATCTTTGCCTCCCTTCACGATTTAAAAATAAGTCATAAGATATTTATAGAAACAGGAAAAGTTTCCTTGTAGGGTTGCACAATTTACTTACCAATTCATAAACAATCTCTAAAATAGGCTTGCTACCCGTATGATGAGGCATACAAAAGTTAGACTTATTTTACTGAGTTCCTGGTACTTGCATCCTGCATTAACAACACAACACTGAAATTAATCACAATCTTGTTTAACGATTCTATATTTAATGTGTACTTTTCAATTTAGTGGGAAGAGGGTAAAAGAGAACAGAAGTACAAAAACACACCATTGCAATTTTCTTTGGTAAATCTTGTGGATAGAAGACATCAAAAAGTTTTAACGAAATCAAAACTCAATTTGAACGTGGTGTATATTATTCAAAAAAACTAATCATATGTAAATAGAAACAAAATGATATTTGTTAGTAACTATATGAAGTCTTACCTTAAATTTATCAGATAAAAAATGTTCCTTGACCAGCCATTTGCAATCACTCTTATCTACTACCTTCTGCACTTCTTTAAGAACATCGCACAATGATTTAGATTTCAAATTCTTGTGCAGTGATCCTCTCCAATTATTCCAAAGTTTTCTCACATGTTGCAAAACATTATATTTTTGATCATTCATGTCATCACTGTCAAACTTCTCCTAAAATAGAAAAATACCAACAAAATCTATTGAATAAGAAAAAACAAGGCATCAAAGCACAGATCACCTAATAGGGAAGTAACCTAGATTCAAAATTTAATAACAACCACAATTTGGCTATACAAAACATATAGTTTACTTACATCACTATTGTATAGTGTTTGAAATAGCGTTAAGAGTAAAATACTTACACAAGCCAGTTGACTTGAAGGATGACGTGAAGGAATAAAAATTACTATAGTAGAATCCTTAATCCTATCTTGTTGGGAGAAGAGAATGAGCTTTGAATAAATTTTAGGAGATCACTAAGCTTAACTAGGTAAATTCTATCATAGAGAAGTAAAGCCACATGGATTTTACCAGGTAATGATTGTACACTTTTATTTTGTCCTGTATAACCAAACAAGCTATAACACAAATTCAAGGTTGGGCAAGGACAAATACATCATGATCAGGAGAGATAATAGATGAAGATTTCTTTCTCTGCTTGAAAAGAAAGCAAGCCACAACAATAGCACAATTAAAAAGGTAGTGGATAATGGGTGAAAGAGGGATAAAAGAACCTGAGGACTTTGTGAGTGACAAGCTTTAACAATGGCTCAACAATCTGATGATTTTGGTTTTTTATTATTTAACATGCTCCATGTATTGTAGTTGATCCAAATACTTTTCAAGTTGTACATGACATTTTCAAAATAAGGATGATGTTGAAACAAGTAAATGCTACCATAATTTAAACTATATCTAAGGTCTCAACATTGGCCAATGTTAGTCAATATAGACGTACTTCATGTTCTAATATTATCTATAATGTATATTAAAGTTAATGTATGTTCAACTAGAAAAACGAGATTATACTATGGGTATGTCTATCAAACATTTTAGGTCCTCAAGTAACAGTTAGTGTCAACTCAATACTCAACAAAGTACATATCAATACACTACTATGACTGAGAAATGTCCATATTTTGCTAAGATGAAGGTTACACATTGAAATTATAACATAAACTTGAAAAACAATAATTGGTAACTTTTACCAACTGCAGGATCATATTAACAATAGCCACATTAAACTAATAACAACATCGAGAGGAGTTGCATTGAAAGAATGGACTTAAATTTTTAAAAGCCTCTTATTAGAAGGTAGTGGGAAGAGATTTAACTATCAAATAGGCTAACGAGAAAAGACAAAATGTGAGAATTTTTATCTATCTATTCAAACTGAGTAACTGTACTTTGTTATTAAAGGAAAAAGAATGTGAAATCAAGAGTCTCATATTTCACACTGAAAAAACCAATAGTTTTTGAAAAGAGATTCTTGACAGTTATCAGTAAAAAAAGATATAAATATGTTGTAATCCTTCGAGTAAAAGCTGCTCACATGTGCTCAATCTTATGCTCTTCGATGTCCATCCATGAGTGTACCCAAAGTGGGCACATATTACGATCACGGACTAGCAAACCCGAGTGTCTTGTAAATGAGGTTTGATTCTACCCAACGACTCAATTTTGATAGAAAGTTACTTTTAATTTTTCTCCAGGTCTCTGTCGCAAAATATTTTTACAAATATTTGTTCCACTCACGTTCTTTGCCCTTTCCGTTTCACATGGACCTGCAAAATCTACAGTAAGGAAAATCAAACAAGAAGTCGAATCCCACTGTTGCACAAAGCGAAGAAGGAGACAAATGGAACATACTTCTAAAAAAGAATCTAAATTACAGGGATAAGGAGAATTCAGTAGGATTTGTTGGTCTCCTAACTTCATATAAAGATCTTATTAACAGTGAGGATAGCTTGAAATGGAAGGGGAAATAATTTTGTTACTCTTAGATTCTCAGGGCCTATTGAAGAGAGGCAAGATAATGTTTTAGCTCCTTTAGAGGTAACAAATCAGAAACTAATAGAAATCACATAGAAGAAAATACATACTAGTCTCAGTTCCCTCAACATCTTGTACCACTTTAACAACTTTTTTTGCTTTTCTAGAGTCAAGCAAACCTGCAAATCTAACTGTAAGTCAATGCCAAAGAAATAAATTCAGCTTACTAACAGAAGTTACACAAATAAAATAAAATAGTAATATCACTTCTTTGATCCTGCCGTGACACTTCAGTCACTTTTTTAGCCGTGTCAAATTTAAAAAGACCTGTAAATTTTGATTCAAGTCAATCGATATAAGAAGTTTATTCCCATTACTTACAAGAAGGATACAATTGAAATTAAATAAAGCAAATGAAATCAATTACTAAGATAAATGTTATTAATATTGCCCTTATCTCGAATGTTCTTGTTCTTGAAAATGCTAGTCAGTGCAGACCTATCGCGTGTTGTATTGTGATCTATAAAGTCATCTTGAAACTGATATGTCAGAAACTAAAATATGCTGTAAATTACTTGGTGGCAGAAAATTAGTCAGCTTTTGTTCCAGGGAGATCTATGGTCCACAATGTCTTAATATATCATGACTTATGAAGACATTAGAATAGGAAAGCCAGAATCAGGTGTTTGATGAAGATTGATCTCTGAAAAACATATGACATGCTGAATTGGGAATTTTAGAGGAAGCTTAACTTGGTTATAAGTTTCCAGACGGATTTGTGAAGCTGATTATGATATGTAAAACCTCCCATTTATTCTGTTATAGTGAATGGGGTAGAAGGTGGTTGTTCGATGAAAAGCGAGGAATACGATAAGGGGACCCCATGTCTTTAGATCTATATATATTGGTTATGGAGTCCTTAAATGCGGTCTTTAAGATTATGAGGGGCTTACCAGGCTTCAGAGTTCATCCAATGTGTAAAAAATTTAAGCGTACAATATATTTATTGAAGGATCACTACTTAAGGAACTCCTTCTAATTAAATATTATGGTTTCATAGTGGGTACTTTTCAGGTAAGAAATTTGGGCCTACCACTTTCCCATAAGAAATGAGGCAAATTGGAGCCATCAATTGCCTGAAAAATTCACTCAAAGGATAAAGAATGACTATGGAAATATGCTATCATATGCTGACATATCTATTGCAGATGGAAGCAAGGCAATATAATTTTTGACTGCTTTACAAGTAACGACAAGAAAATATTAAATAAAAGAAAATACATACTAGTTTCAGCTTCCTTAGCACCTTGAGCCACCTCAAAAACTTTTTTTGTTTTTCTAGATTCAAACGGATATGCAAATTTATGTGCAAGTTACAAATACTAACACTTCAATTCAACAAACAAAAAAAGTTACACAAATAAAATAAATTACCAGTATCACTTTTTTGAGCAGATCGAGGCACTCAAATCACTCTTTTTGACTTATCAAATTCAAATACAGATGCAAATTTTGATGGAAGTCAACTAAAATAAGAAGTTCATGCCCATTATTAATAACAGAAAGAATACAAAGGAGATTAAGTACATAAAGCTGCAAAATATTTTGATCAAATATATTAATCGGACTAACTCTTTTGCAAATTATCACTTCTTTGAGCATCTTGAGTAACTTCTGCCTCTTGAAATAGGGTGTCATTGTCTTCCATTGGATAAAAATTAGGAGGCACAGGGATACTAGTCTTTGCTGCCTTGTTTTGACTAGAAGTTGTTGTAGTGTTTCTATTTTTGCCAATCAGAGTCGGTTTTTCAACATTAATCCCTAAGCTTTGTCCTCGAGCCCTTGCATCACTGGTAAAAGTATGTTGATTCATTTCAACTCCTTGATTGAAGGGATCATTGTCTTCCTTTTCATCAAAATTAAGATGTACATGAAAACTATTGTCTGCTAGATTAATCGACTTAGAAGTTGTGGCATCGTAACTTCTGTTTTTGGCAATCGAAGTCCTTTGTTCACCATTAACTCTTGTAGTGCTCATAAATTTCAAAGTTTGACCTAATCCCTTTTCTAAGGCACCAGGCTGAATGAGTCCATGCTTGGGAATTTTTGAAGCTTGTCCCATTTCATACTTCCGAGTTTTTGAGGGATTCATGTCAACCTAATACAAAATAATAATAATAATAAAATAAAACAACAAAAGATCAGATAGGTAAGGATGTTTTTCATAAGATGAAATGTGAACTAAAAACACATTTAGAATAAGACACATGTACAACATAGGTTCCTTGCATGAACCATTACTACTTTAGTAAAATCAAGGTAACATTAAAGTTCAAGTTCATTAAAAAAAATTTCACAGAAAATACTGTAAAGAATCATTACAATAAAAAATTAATGAAGTAAAAGCAAACATGATGAAGCTGCAAACTTTATCGAGTTCTTTTTCTTTTCATTTGAGTAGAGTTATCTAAATCTTCTAAGTCATCATTATTTTTTCCCAATAAATCAAATAAATCACGCGGTTGAACATTATGCACTATATTCCAACCTTTAATTCGAATGATCAATAACATAAAATACTTGTGATGCTTGGGTTGCTAATACAAATGGTTCATTTATCTTCAGACATCTCCGGCGGTTAACACTTACAAAGTCGTATTCATCCATTTTAACTCCCCTCTTCTGATCATACAGATCAAACCATGTACATCGAAATAAAGTCACTCTTCTCTCCCTAACAAATTGTAATTCAAGAACCTCGGTTAACTCGCCATAGTAATTCATACGTGTTTGCTCTTCACCAGTCTCACCTACTACAACTACCCCACAATTCCGAGTTTTCAAATATTTATCATATGAAACCTATATCCATTAGCAATATATCCTTTGAATCTTGTCACTTATGGCACAGGACCACGTGTTAACGATAGCATATCTGCCATTCTCTTACTATCATCATGGTTGTACAACTTTGCAACGTAAAAGTATCAGATACCCTTTTAGAAAATGATATTTTTATAGTTATTAAAGAAAATTAATTAATTTATACTCACCATTTTTTGTAACAAACTAATGAATTGTCTATCTCATTCCACATCTGAACTTTGGTGAGAGGCCTCACTACGAATTTGTGAAAATTTTCTACAATGAATTGAAGTTCTACATGTTATTGTAAGTTGAAATATGGATAAGATAGAAGTAAATTATAAGATTTAATCAAGACTGACTCGAGAAACGGTTGAATTTCATCATATTTCTACAAAATATAAATATGTGCCTCTTCCATATCAGGTGAATCAAGTTTGTCTGGTGAACTACCCTTTAAACTTTTTCCAGGATCACAAAATATGATCATAGTTCCTCTTTGGACAATTAAACTTTGTCCTTATTGTATTCAAATACCTTGAACATAATGTCATACCTTCAACTGCTAAATATCCCTCTACAATAGAACCTTCAGGGTGGGCCATATTACATATAAAACACTTCAAAAAGTATATGTGTATCACCCCATAGAAAAAATAGACCAAAAATCAGTTTTTAAGAAAAATCTGCAGGTGAAACCAACTGTGGCATCGACGGTCCCTAGGACAGACGACGACCGTACTGCACAACCATCGATGGGATCAGAAACTCCCAACAATTCATCCATGAAAAACTGGCTAAGTCTTGATCGACGGACGGACAGACGGTCCATAGGTCAGACACAGTCTGTAGTCCGTGATCGTCGATCGAGACACCCATTCACCCACTCTATAACAAAAGATATGGATGACCAACACGGTCCTTAGGTGGAAAATTTGCAGACAGTAAAGGGGAAATGCAGTTGGGTCAACTTCAAATGGTCATAACTATTAGCACAAAATGAATTAGGTGTCTCATGACCTACCCACAAATAGATAATTGAATTATATTTCCGTAGCCATTGACCTTGCTAAAATCAGACCTCCGAGTAAAAAGTTATTCCCATTTTAATAAAGGTTTGTCGAACAGGCCCTAATGACGGACCAAATGACGGGGCGTCGGGCAGACGACGGACCGTCAGTCCTGGCCGTGGTTTGGCCCAACAACAACTTTCTCAGGGTCTTTTTGACCTTTCACACTCCATTTAAACCCTAAGTTACGTCGTTTTGACCCTAAATCATCAGATTTTAGTCAGTCTAAGCCTAGAAACATAATTAAAACATATCTAAGTCAAATTATTAAAACAAAACTTAGAAAATTAGAAGCAAGAGAGGAGAAAAAGCTCAAGAACCCTAGTTCAAGAACGCCACAAGCTCCAACAGTTCCAGCCCCTAAACTTAAGTATTTTTTCGTGGATTTCATCACCAGGTAAGTGAGATTTCACTAGTGGGTTCCTTTCACCCATCGGGTCCCTAGTTTTCATACAGATTCTTGATTCCCATAGCATGATTAGATCTAGGGTTTCTACAACTTTAACAAAACTTTATGAATTTATCGATGTTATGTTCCAAATAAGATTATCATGTTATAATTCAGATTATCGCATGAATTTCAAACCCTAGCTTTGTATTTCTTTAGTTCTCGAATTACACATGATAGGTCTGATATTTCAGTCACTTCAGATATACATGCCTCAATTATAAGTTCATAATTACCGGATTAATTATTGCATTCTCAGTTTGCATGTTCAGTTTTGAGCTATCCAGTATTTACAGAAACTCAGACATAATCAGTTAATTTACAGAATTCATTGAGAGTAGCTATATATCGAGTTGGACTAGGGTTTAGTGTACCCAATAGTCCCAGAGCTACTAGCCAAGTAGGTTGTAAGTCCCCTCTGTGGGCAACCAGTTTAGTGATCACGCCAGCATGCCTTTATACCTTTGGCAGGGTATATTGGGTCCTCTCGATCGGGTGTATACATGGGACAGCTTATTTAGCTCATGTAGTTTTATTATCGGTTATTAGTAGCCCCCACAGATCATTTAGACTCTTTACATTGACCATTTATTAGTATATTCAGTATTCAGTTTCAGCATGTTATAAATTGGTCATTGCATCCAGTTAGCTCAGAATTCAGTTTATCATGTCAGATTATTATACTTGCTTTTATGCTAGTTCGATTATGTTTTATTTCATCTTTACTCTATCCTACATGCTCAGTAACTTTCAAGTACTGACGTATACGTGTGCTACATCTTCTCATGATGTAGGTTCAGGTTCTCAGCATTCAAATCACGCATAGATCGATTTTTGATCTTCAGTTCAGCAGATTCGGTGGTGAATCCTTATTCTCCGAGGACAATAGTCATGAGTTTCATTTCATTCTTTAGTCATTTAGTTACAGTTTTTGCTAGATTCAGCTGGGGCTTGTCCTAGTATTTCTAGTCTAGTTTAGAGGCTATTTTCAGACATAGTTTGTTTCAGCTTAGTAGTTTTAATATTTATTTGTATTAAACTCATCGATTTTTTATACATCTCAGTTTTAGCATATGGGTACTCCCCATCTTTTCATTATAATTTATGATTTAGCTTCCACAACAATTTATTATCTATAATATGATGATGATCATGAAAGCAGAGTTAGCTTGGGATCACTTGTGGTCCTAGGTTCCGTGTTCGCAACTCGGGGGTAGCTCGGGGCGTGACAACACTTAGTATTAGTGCACTAGGTTTAAGTGTCCTAAGATGTCTGAAAAGCCGCACTAAGTAGAGTCTTTTTCATTGGTGTGATGTGTACCACATATAATGAGAGGGAGGCTATGAAGTGTTTCAGGAAAAACTTCACTTTCATGTTACTTTTATCGTGCGTAAGGTATGATCTTATTCTAATCAAACTTGACATTCTATATTTCAGATCATGCCTTCTCGTAGAGCTTAGACATGGAATGCTAATGCACGTAATGCTAACACAATTCTTCTAGTACCATTTAAGGAAGTTGAAATGCAGAATTTCAGAAAGCCAATTCAGCCTTTGACTCAGAGTATGACCGAGCAGAACAATCAGTAGGTTCTCGTTCCTACTAATAATAATGACTAATTAGTGGCAGCAAGAGTTTTTGATTTTGTTTGGATGAATCCGCCTAAGTTTTTAGGGTCGCAAGTTGGTAAGGACCCACAGAAGTTCATTGATAAGGTCAAGAAAATATTTGGTGTGATGTCAATAACTAGTAGTGATAGGTGAGATTGGTATCCTACAAACTCAAGGATGTGACTCACATATGGATCACTCAGTGGAAAGATAACATACATGACTTTGTCTTTTGTAACTCAGTATCGAAGTCCAATTCTGTGTTAGTCCAGAAACTCTATGAGAACCTTTCTCAGTCTCTAGTCCACTCGGTGACCTAGTTATAGCTAGATGGGTATACAAAAATTACCCTGTTACAGTCTCTCAGAAAGTCACCTCAGCAGATCTAGTAGAGTTAGAAATGGTAAACTTCTATGTCATTCTAGGCATGGATTGGTTACATTCATGTTATGCCTCAGTAGATTGTAGTACTAGGATTGTTCGTTTTAAGTTTTCAGACGAACCAATCTTAGAATGGAAGGGTTGCAGCTTAGCGCCTGTGTGTCGATTTATTTCTTACCAAGGCTAGAAAGATGATATATAAGGGTTATATCTATCATCTAGTTCGGGTTAAGGATTTTAGACTTGAAACCCCAACTCTTGAGTCAGTTCCAGTAGTTTGTGTGTTTCCAGAATTATTTCGAGAAGATCTTCCCTGAGTCCCTCCCAAAAGGGAAATAAACTTTGGAATTGATCTCCTTCCAGATACCCAGCCTATTTATATTCCTCGTTACAGAATTTCTCCAACAGATCTTAAGGAATTGAAAGAGAAGTTGAAAGACCTTTTGGATAAGGGTTTCATCAGACCTAGTATTTCACCATGGGGTGCACCAGTATTGTTCGTAAAGAAGAAAGAAGGTTCTCTCAGAATGTGCATTGACTATAGAAGTTGAACAAGGTCACAATCAAGAATAAGTATCCCATCCCCATCATTGATGACTTGTTTGACCAACTTCAGGCTGCTAGTCATTTCTCAAAGATAGACCTCAGATCGGGTTATCATCAGCGTAGAGTCAGAGATAGTGACATTCCGAAAACAGCCTTAAGAACTCGATATGGTCATTATAAATTTGTATTTTTGTCATTTGGACTAACTAATGCTCCTGCAGCTTCCATGGATTTGATGAACAGAGTGATCAGATAGTACTTAAACTTGTTTGTTATTGTCTTTATTGATGATATCCTCATTTACTCTAGGAGTGAGGAAGAACATGCAAGTCATTTGCGAGTCATTCTGCAGACTCTCAAGGAATGCCAATTATTCGCTAAGTTTAGTAAATGTGAGTTCTTGTTGCAATCCGTTGCTTTTCTTGGTCACATTGTATCTAGCGAAGGGATCCGAGTGGATTCACAGAAGATAGAAGTAGTGAAGTAGTTGCCCAGACCTACCTCTGCAACAGATTTTAGAAGTTTCTTAGGTGTAGCGGGTTATTACAGAAGGTCTGTGGAAAGATTTTCATCCATAGCCTCACCATTGACTAGGTTGACTCAGAAGAAGGTCAAATTCCAATTGTCAGATGATTGTGAGAAAAGCTTTGCAGAATTGAAAACTAGATTGACTACAGATCCTGTCTTGACTCTACCAGAGGGTTCAGATGGTTATGTGGTCTATTGTGATGCATCCAGAGTTGACCTAGGTTTTGTGTTGATCCAGCGAAGTAAGGTGATAGCTTATGCCTCTAGACAACTTAAGGTTCATGTGAAAAACTATCCAACTCATGACCTCGAGCTTGCAGCAGTGGTGTTTACACTCAAGATCTGGAGACACTACTTGTATGGTGTTCACATAGATGTGTTCACTTACCATAAGAGCCTTCAGTATGTGTTCACCCAGAAGGAGTTCAATCTTCGCCAGAGAAGATTGGTTGAGTTCCTTAAGGATTATGATATGAGTGTGTATTACCATCCTTGTAAGGCGAATGTAGTAGCAGATGCTCTTAGTAGATTATCTATGACTAGTGTATCCCATGTTGAGGAAGAAATGAAGGAGCTAGTGAAGGATGTTCACACGCTTGCTTGCTTGTGAGTTCGCCTTATGAGCATATGAGATAGCGGTGTAACAACTTAGAATGGGGCAGAATCGTGTTTGGTAGTTGAGGATAAGGAAAAGCAAGATAGTGACCCAATCTTTCTTGAACTCAAGGGTGCAGTCCATAATCAGAGAGTGGAGTTTTTCTCCCAAGGGGGAGATGGTGTACTTCGCTACCAGGGTAGATTGTGTGTTCCTGATGTGGGCGAGTTGAGACATCATATTCTTGCAGAATCCCATAACTCTAGGTTTTTAATTCATCTTGGTGCCACTAAAATGTATCGCAATCTGCGAGAAGTCTATTAGTGGAATGGCATGAAGAGGGATATATTAGATTTGGTGAGTAAGTGCCCCAATTGCCAGCAAGTCAAGGTAGAACATCATAAACAAGGAGGTATGACTCAAGATATCGATATTCCTACTTGAAAGTGGTATGTTATCAATATGGATTTCATCACACGGTCACCTCGTACTCGCAGACAACATGACTCCATTTGGGTGATAGTTGATAGGATGACTAAGTCTTCACGCGTTTTAGCGGTCAAGACTACATATTCGACGGAGGACTATGCCAAGCTTACATTAAAATTGTGAGGTTGCATGGGGTTCTTTTGTCTATCATCTAAAATAGAGGTCCTCAGTTTACCTCTCATTTCTGGAAGTCATTTCAGAAAGGTCTTGGTACTCAAGTTAACCTTAGTACAATATTTCATCCACACACGGATAGGAAGGCAGAGTGTACCATTCAGACCTTAGAGGATATGTTTAGAGCTTGTGTGATAGATTTCAAAGGTAGTTGGGATGATCACCTTCTTCTTATTGAGTTTGCCTACAATAATAGCTACCATTCAAGCATTCAGATGACCCCTTATGAGGGTTTATATGGGAGTAGATTTAGATCTCCTGTTGGTTGGTTTGAAGTAGGTGAAGCAACTTTGATACGGCCAGATTCAATCCTTTATGGTATGGAGAAAGTGCAACTCATTAGAGATAGACTTAAGAAAGCCCAAAGTCCTCAGAAATCTTATGCAGATGTAAGGAGAAGGGAACTAGAGTTCAAAGTTGATGATTGGGTTTTTCTTAAAGTCTCACCTATGAAAGGGGTGATGAGATTTGGAAAGAAAGGGAAGCTCGGTCCTAGATATGTAGTCCCTTACAACATAATGAAAAGGGTTGGCAAGGTGGAATATGAGTTAGAGTTGCCAACAGAATTAGCAGGAGTGCATCCGCTCTTCCACATATCACTCTTGAATAAGTGTGTTGGTGACCCAACCTCTATAGTGCCATTAGAGAGAGTGGCGGTGAAAAATAGTATTTCTTATGAGGATATACTTGTTGAGATTCTTGACCGTCAGGTTAGAAGGTTGAGAAACAAAGAAGTAGCTTCAGTCAAGGTTTTGTGGAGGAGTCAGTCCGTAAAGAAAGCTACTTGGGAAGCAGAAGCAGCCATGGAAGCCAAGTATCCTCACCTCTTTCCTTCCGATTCAACTCCATATTGAGGTAATAGTTCCTCTTAAGTTTTCCAATCATTCGTGCATAAACTCTGTCTTAGAATCATGTTCCCTTAGTTTGTACTTGCATTTTTAGCTATTTGCATGTAATCGGAACTCAATTCAATCAGAAACTCAGTTCTCAGTGTTTAGTAGTGGGGTTTGCAGCTCTCTCCCTCTATTTCAACTAGTTTAGTCTTCATTCGAGGACGAGTATTCTCAAGGAGGAGATAATGTAACACCCCTTAGCCAAAATAGACCAAAAATCAATTTTTTAAGAAAAATCTGCAGGTACAACCAACGGTTGCATCGACGGTCCGTAAGACAGACGATGGTCCTTCCTGCACAATCGTCGATGGGATCAGAAACTCCCAATAATTTAGCTGAGAAAAATTGTCTAAGTCTTGATCAACGGACGGACCGACGGTCCGTAAGTCAGACGACGGTTCATAGTTCGTGACCGTTGCTCGAGATCGCCATTTACCCAATCTCTAACAAGAGCCATGGATAACCATCACAGTCCATAGGTGGACCTACTAACCGTAGGTGGAAAATTTGCAGACAATTAAGGTGAAAGATTGTTGGGTAAAGTTCAAATAGTCATAACTCTTAGCACAAAATAAATTAGGTGTCTCATCACCTACCCACAGATAGATAATTGAATGAACTTTCCATATCCACCGACCTTGCTAATATCCGACCTACGAGTAAAAAGTTATACTCATTTTCGTAAATGCCTGTCGAATAGGCTCTGGCGACGGACCCCACGACGGGGCGTCGGGCAGACGACGGACCATCAATCCTGGTCGTCGTTTGGCCCGACAGCAACTTTCCCAAGGGTCTTTTTGACCTTTCCCACTCTGTTTAAACCCTAAGTTACGTCGTTTTGACCCTAAACAATCAAATTTTAGTCAGTTTAAGCCTAGAAACATAATTAAAACACATCTAAGTCATCATTAAATAAAAACATAGAAAATTAGCAGCACCAGAGGAGAAAAAGCTCAAGAATCTTAGTTTAAGAA
Organism: Solanum pennellii; assembly: GCF_001406875.1. NCBI lineage: Eukaryota > Viridiplantae > Streptophyta > Magnoliopsida > Solanales > Solanaceae > Solanum > Solanum pennellii. Next base: position 55,073,915 of record NC_028646.1, on the reverse strand, counting down.
CTCCACCAGCTCCAGAAGTTCCACCCCCGAAACTTAAGTATATTTTCATTGATTTCATCACCAAGTATGTGGGATTTCACTAGTTGGTTCCATTCATCTGTTGGGTCCCTAGTTTTCAGTCAGATTCTTGATTCCCATATCATGATTAAATCTAGGGTTTGTACAACTTCAACAGAACTTTGTGAATTTATTAGTTTTATGTTTAAATCAGATTATCATGTTATTTCTCAAATTATCACATGAATTTCAAACTCTAGCTCTATATTTCTTTAGTTCTTGAATTACACATGCTACGTCAGATATTTCAGACACTTAAGATATACATGCCTCAGTTATAAATGCATAATTACCACATTAATTATTGCATTCTCAGTTTGCATGTTCAGTTTCGAGTTATCCAGGATTTATAGAAACTCAGACATAATCAGTTAATTTAAAGAATTCATAGGGAGTAGCATAATGCTGAGTTTGAGTAGGGTTTAGCGTATCCAATAGTCCTAGAACTACTAGCCAAGTAGGTTGTAAGTCCCCTCTGCTGGCAATCAGTTTAGTGATCATGGCAACATGCCTTTATACCTCTGGCAGGGTGTATTGGGTCCTCTCGATAGGGCGTATACATCGGACTCCACATTTAGCTTATGTGGTTTTATTATTGGTTATTAGTAGCTCCCATATATCATTCAAACTCTCAGCATTGACCATTTATCAGAATATTCAGTACTTAGTTTCAGCATGTTATAAATTCGTCATTGCATCAAGTTAGCTTAGAATTTAGTTTATCATGTCAGATTATTATACTTGCTTTTCTGCATGTTAAGTTATGTGTTATTTAAGCTTTACTCTATCCTACACGCTCAGTACCTTCGAAGTACTGACGCATACATGCGCTACATCTTCCCGTGATGTAGGTTCAGGTTCTCAGCATCCAGATCACGCATAGATCGATTTCCGATCTTCAGTTCAGCAGATTCAGTGCTGAGTCCTCATTCTCCGAGGACAATAGTCATGAGTTTCTTTTCAGTCTTTAGTCATTTAGTTTTAGTTTTTGCTAGATTTAGTTGGCGCTTGTCATAGTATTTCTAGTCCAGTTTAGAGTCTATTTTCAGACATAGTTAGTTTCAGTTTAGTAGTGAGTTAATATTCGTTGTATTAAACTGATCGGTTTTTCATATATCTCATTTTCAACATATGGGTATTCCCCATCTTTTCATTATAATTTATGATTTAGCTTACGCAACAGTTTGTTATCTCTAGTATGCTCATGATAATGCCAGCAAGGTTAGATTGGGAGCACTTGTAGTCCTAGGTTCCGTGTCCGCGTCTCGGGGGTAGCTCGGGGCGTGCCAATATGTATCTCTCTATTGGATACATCCATCGATATTGAACTGGTCCAGCAATCTTAGCTTCATTAGGTAAATGAATAGACAAGTGCACCATGACATCAAAAAAAGAAAGAGGGAACACATTTTATAACTTGCATAGTGTTATTGGTATTTAGGCTTCTAGTTGTTGCAACTCCTGCATGCTCAAGCATTTTTCTCCAAGAACTTTGAAAAAAAATGACAACTCAATAAGTGGTTCACACACAGATTTGCAAAGAATACCACACATGGAAAGTGGGAGTAAATGCTTTAGAAGTATATGACAATCATGGATTTTTAATTCTGAAATTTTTTTATCCTTAAGGTTGACACATTGAGAAATATTTGAGAAAAATCCATCAAAATTTGGAAATTTTTTGGTTCTCTTCAACAGATAATGTGTAAGATGCTGCCGGCAACTCATATTCATCTCCATTTTGTATTGGATGCAATTCTTTTCGTATATCCATTTCTTCTAAATCCAATCGAGTACTCAATGTGTCTTTTCTTTTCCCTTTGATATCTAACATTGTCCCCAAAATATTGTCACATATATTCTTATCAAGGTGCATCACATCAAGATTATGTCGCAATAAAAAGGATTTCCAATATGAAAGATCAAAAAAATATACTCTTCTTATCCAGTTATCACCCCTTTTCTTATGCGATATTTAAATCTTTTTCTGTGGATCCTTTGTTAATGCAACCCATCTAAATCAGCAACTTGATCAAGTATATCAGCACCAGACAACATTTCTGGTGGTAGCCTATGTTCAATAGTTTTATCAAATGACACTTTATCATTTCTCCGTTTGTGATTAAAAGGAAGATAGCATCTGTGGCCCATATAACACTGTTTTTGGGCATTTCTTAGCCATGTAAAGCATGTTTTCTTATTGCAACATGGGCAAGCCAATTTTCCGTTCGTACTCCATCCAGACAAATTTGCATATGCTGAAAAGTCGTTAATGTCCACAACAAAGCTGCATGTAACTGAAAATTCTTTGTAGTTGATGCATCGAATATCTCCACTCCAGTTTCCAATAATTCATTCAACTCCTCGATTAAAGGTTGTAGATAGAAATCAATTGCATCACCAGTACCATTAGGACCAGGTATAAGCATTGACAGAATAAAATTATCTTGCTTCATGCAAAGCCAATGGGGCAAATTATAGGGAACAAGTACCACATGTCAAATTCTGTATGGAGTTCTCGACCCAAATGATTGAAAATCATCACTAGCAAGTCCAAGCCTCACATTACGACGTTTAGCTGCAAAAGATGGGTGAAGTTCATCAAAAATTTTCCATTCCATTGAAACGGCTGGATGCCTCATTATTCCATCATCAACTCTTTTTTCATGAAACCATGACATCAAAGGAGATGTCCTTGAGCACATAAATAATATTTAAATTCTTGGCTTTAGAGGAAAATAACATAAAATCTTGCAGGGTATCTTTTTTCCTTTTTCCAATTTTGTTTCCCCACTAAGTTTTGCATCCTTCCATCTAGATGCACCATATACTTTGCACAATTGAAGACAATTATCATCCTTCCAATATAACATGCAATCATTCTTACATGCATGAATCTTCTTACAAGAAATTCTAAGATCTCGAATTATCTTCTTTGCCTCATAATATGAATCTGGTAAGTTTATTCCATCAAGCAATAAATCATCTTTCAAAAACTTTAATAGCATCATAAATGACTCATTACTCCAATGACCAATACTTTTAAGGTGAAACAATTTAATCATAGTAGAAAGTTTAGAAACTTTTGCACTTTCATATAATGGTAGATCAAGATCTTTAATAACCTATAAATTCTTTTTTCTTCAGCATTTGGTTCCTCCTCTTGAAGATCATTACCACTACTATTATTCATATTATCTCCCTCACAATCAGGGGACAAATAGCTTAGCAACCCATGTATTTCCTCCTTACCATCATCCTCTTCAATGTCATTATCATCTATAAATTCAAAACCTGATTGTGCCTCACCTGACATTTCACCATGGTGATACCAAAGAGTATAACTTGGTATTATCCCATGTACTATTATATGTGATCTAACTACAACACGTGTTCTAGAAGTTGCATTACCACATTTAATACATGAACAACAGATCAACATTGGTTCTCCTAATTTTGTAAAAGAATAATCCAAGAACTTCTCTACCACATCTATATAAGCATTAGCAAGTCTATAATTAATAAGTTCCATCCATTATTTATTAGGCGTCATAACCTTCGTGCACGTGAAATAGTTATAACATTTCATTAGTATAACAAGCAGGTATTAATAATTAGACATTTACTTTTAGAGTTGTAGATTCATCTGGAGTAGATGCATATCATTATATACGAATTACAAGAAATAAATACTTAATTGATACTTAAACAAGAAGCACAAATAAATACTCACAATATGGCATTAAAATCTTTCACAAATTGGAATAGTCATATTACACGAAAAAAGTCTATCAATTCAAGGAATTTCAATATATAAATAGTAAAAGACACAAATATTTCAAAATAATAACTTTTGATTGTACATTCTAAACTTCAATAATATATTTAGTTATTTATAAAAATCTTATGTAAAATAATATAAATCTAATTATGGCTACTCTTTTTCTTAAATGTATGGCAGTACCATATTTGTAGATGATGCTGAAGCAAATGAGGGAATCAAATGGTGATTACATGAGAGATATATACCAAGATCTGCTTGAAACTAAACTTCTAACAATAACAAAGGTATTGACAACATATGTTATTAATGTTAAATTACAGCTCCGGAATCCAAAAATCTATTGCATTTCTTCAAAAGTTGGAAAACTCACAATGATCATGTGGTCTATAGTTTCTACATTTATTGTTATGAGATGAATATAAAAAGTGGGTTCACAAAAAAATTATAAAAATACATACAAAGGTTAGATAAGTCGTTTAATCTAATCCTCGTTATATTTTTAGAAGTGTATGTGAAGACCAAAGAAAAAAGATGAAATATTTTATATTTTTCTTTTTGTAGCATTTAAATTGTTACAGTTCTGCAATTTTTTTTATTACCTTTACTGAACACATCAATGTTTGGACAGTGGTATTACCATTACCGAAAAATCAATGGAACACACTAGAAGATGGCAACCACCAGTACCTCGTAAAATGGTTGATAAGACCAGATTGAAAAACATAGCAAAAGAAACTACCAAAAAAATTTGGACAAATACATCAAATATTTTCAAAAACATATCAGTAAAGAAGAAATGTTAAGAAAAAAATATCTTACAAACCAAATCAACACAGAGCCTTAAAAATAGTAGGTTTGTAGTAACTTTAAACAACAAGAAGCACCACAAAAAATTTAGAATCAAAGTCTACACAAACCAAGGTAGAAATAAGAGTAAATGAGATGTACTTCATAGAAAAGAAAATATGAAATGAAACAAAGAGCCTACAAAAAAATCAACCAGCTAAATGAAATCACATAAACACAATTTCAGCATAGTCTTTCAAATGCTAAATGAAATAACAGAAACGCAATTTCAGCATAGTACTCAATGTGTCTTTTGTTTTCCCTTTTAATATGTCTTTTTCCTATGGATAGCTTGGAAATTTATGATTCCAGTGGGTGATGTTCTACAACACATCGGAGTCAGTATAGATTCATAATGTTAGTGCTGCACTAAGCCTACAACTGAGACTATGTCTCGTATCTTCCTAACCTCCCCCATAGCTACTAAGCTATGGAGGTTGTCTTCTAATTTTGCAGGATTCAAATACAGGGGTTACAACTTTCACAAGTCTGCAATAAATTGTGCACATCATATTGTTGTTCAAAATTAAAGCCCCACTATTGAGAGTTTTCCCAGCCGTTGTGATATGGAATATGTGAAAAAGGAGAAATAGGTTGAAGCATGGAAAGGGTTCTTCTTACAACAATCTAGTTTTTAAAGTAAATTCAAATTTATGGAGACATGGGAGGACCACCTATTCTGGATTACATATTCCTACAACTTGGTCTAATATCATAGATTTTTTTGTAAATGCATACTTCAAGGATTCATTATATCGTAGTCAGCTGGAAACCTCTAAAGATAGGTCTTGTGAAATGCAACAGAGATGGTTCATCTAGGGAAATTCCGGAAAGAAGCACTTATGGGTTCTCTTTAAGATATTGTTCAAGAGATTTACTCCATGCTCAAGGTGAAGAGATTCTTAAAAGTACAAACTTAGAGGCGAAAGTTATAGCTATAAGGGAGGAAATCACTCATCGCCTACTGTTGGGATGAATCAAGTATGTTATTATGATCCTTATTAATGTTTAGGAGATTCCATGGGATGCATCCCAATTATGTCAGATTCAACTTAAAGAAACTTACAGAGAAGAAAATATGCGGGCAAATTATTTAGCCAACATGGCTTTTGACACTACTGGCATGTTTGAGACTTATAATTTTTCAGATCTTCAAAAACAAACAAGGACGATTCGTAATTTAGACAAACAACGATTTACTAAAAATATCAAGCCTTATATTATGTGTGGGATTTTTCATTATTAACAGGTTACATATTTACAAGTTCTGCACATAATTAACGAATTTGAAAGAGGCTCAAAAACTCAATTCTCTATCAACAAATGAGGACAGAATTACGGATTCACCAATTAGAAAAAGAGGAGTTATATCTCAATGTATAGTTCTAATTTTAGATACAGAACACTCATAAAGTAATAAATCAACACAAATAGAACAAAACCAATAAGACTAGGCCCCAATTTCCAACATTAGACTTAGATGTGACAAAGCTAATCTTTTGTAAGTTACTCTACTAAAGTTAAGACACATTAGCAAAAAGATGATATAAGTATTCGTCCTTGCTACATTGTTTTGCAATGATTGTAAAGTGTCCTATATGCATAAAAGGTCAGGTCATTGGCTAATAATGCGGTAATTCAAAAGTTAGTATTTTGAATTTATATTCGTGCTACAACTATTGTGGACCAGAATAACAACAAAAAGGTAAAGCAAACAGGAATAAGGAAATCTAATCTATACATTTACACAAAAAATTATATCATATTATAAGGTAGAATTACACTTGTGAAGGATAATGAAAATTTTGTCCTACAAATTAACAGATTGAAAAGTTTATTAAGTAATTATCATTATTGTGATTTCTTTTATTTTCAATCGAGGCTATTGCAGAAAGTACACACAAACATATGCTTGCAATGACTATTATATATAATTTAAGACCATGTACACCAAAAATATACTGAATAAACTAGATTATTTATAAAGAATAAACATAAAATTGGGCAAAATAAGAAATTCCACCCAACAATTCATATTCAAAACAAAAGGAACATACTTCAAAAAGAAGGGAACTCCAAGAAGATGTGAAATTATTATCACACACAGCAAAAGAACAATAACAATAAGGTGAAATTTAAAGTAAGAAAAGAAACTTTACTTCTGCAATTTGATAAGAATAGGCGTTGATTTCGATTTATAAGAGCTTGAACAAATACCTGGAGCTAACGGTATCACAATAATCGTTGTCTGTTTTATGAATTTTTCTCCAACAAATAAGTTCTTTGATAATCAAAGTTAGTCACTCCCTTAGTTCTCTGTCTGATAAGTGTTGAGCAGTAACGACGAAAGGTTGTATTTCTTCTTTTAACACGTGCCACTATTAAATAAATTCTCAACTTTTAAGAAATTTCCTATTATATATATAATAAAAAACAAAAGAATATTCTGTAAATATCATATTATTATATTGTTGCAACTAAAATCAAAGGACACTTGACAATGCTTCACCATCTATAAGCAGTAACTAAAGTAGCAGGTAAGCAGTAGCTTAGCAGGTAAAGTAGAAGGTTAGAAAATAAAGCAGCAACTTAGCACGTAAAGTATCATGTTACCTTATCACTTAGCAACAACTTCTAACAACAACTAAGTCGGCAACACTCTAGGTGCAACAACAATTTCTACATATGCGAAAACAGGCCAACAAGATGTTGTATACTTTATTTTAAAGGAAACACATAGCAGTTTGTAGTCACTAAGAGAAGATATCAAGTTACGACAATAATAAAAGTTTCAATAGTCCATTGGCTAAGACACAAAGAAATAGAGGGTACATTGCTATCTTAGAAAAGCCTTAAAATCAATTGATCGGTTAGTAGACTTATCATTTCTAAGAAGAGACACAAAACAGTGGAGAAGAGAGTTTCTCTTGAATTGAACTCTCCCCTTGGCAAAAATGTTGCTGGTATTGGTAGTTCAAAATGGAAACTCTAGTGCTCTTTGGATTTGATTAGGAATATTATTTTTAAGACAGGGCATTGTGCCATATTTTCTATTGCTACTCTTTTGTTGAGATTCACTTAAAGATTTTTGGCCTCATGTACGATGACTACTTTTGCGCTCTTCTGGAGATCTCGAACTGTTGAAGCGATGTTTCTGATGTTGTTTCAAGAATTTGTGGCACTCCTAGAACATCTAATGATATTGGAGCTAGACAAATATTAACATAAGATTATCAACTTCTTCTCCCCCCCCCCCCCCCC
>NC_028646.1:55059723-55065740 GCF_001406875.1 Solanum pennellii | reverse complement strand
TCCCTTTTGAAAAATCATATAATTTTTTATGGAAGAAGGCTATCGAGTGTATAACATGCCTATAACAAGAACCAATCTTATTTGCTTCTTCTATAAACACATACAAAAATTTATGAATAATTAAAATAACAAAGACTAAACAATCTAATTTTCTCTAAATAATTTTCAGATTCGTTTTTAGGGAATTATTGGGGTAAAAAAAACTATATTGGTTAAGTTTGAAAAAGTTAGAATTACGCTTAGGGCTTGGAAAAGAGAGAAAAGAAGAAAGAAAGGGACAAAAGTCAAAGGTCAAAGCTTTGCAAGTGAAATTTATCGGGGTTGATCCCTATAAAGGTATGTGAGATCATTTAATTCTATGTTGATTCACCCACACACCAAACTTGTTTCAATTCGGTGATTGGTGAGTTGTTTACATGTTAGTATGTGAAGTTCTTGAAGAACATTATCGAATGCTTGTTGGTTGAGTTGTTGAATGCCTAGTGTTGATTTAATTCGTAATTTCGCGTTTTTTTGAGTTAAATTCTTGGGTATTGAGGGTACCGTGAGGATTTGTTCATTTCTCATATACAAATTAATTCCATCATAATTTTAAAGTTATACTGCATTCTTTATGTTATGCAGTAGCACATATTAATCCAATTTATATTTTAATAGATCTGAATCTTAGATACATTTACCTAATAAAAACTATTTCCATTATTATTTTTGATGAATATTTAAATCTATATAAGTAGAATAGAAGAAGAAATAAAATGGTGGTATAATCAATATCTTTCAAGTTTGAAACTTATTTTATAAAATTTATATATTTTTTTCAAAAAATATTATGAAAATTGTCCATTGTCCTTACAAAACTAAAATAGAGGATTAAATTGATTAATCATTATAGTTGACCCATAATAAATATAATATTTGACTAGTATTCATTAAAGCAGATTCAAAATATTATTCGTTTATGTGTTGGCCAAAAAATACTCTCTTTTTTTGTTGGCTTACAACTACCACTAACTTTAACTAATGCCACCAAGCGTGCCATGTGAAAGATAATTTGTCACGTGACAAGTACACATCAATATCCACCATGGAAAATCCACACCAACCCTTACTAAAATTAACGAGCAAAGAAAAGACCATATTCCTTGTCCTTCCATTCCTAAGACCAACAATACACCCACCTTTCTACCCACTTTTCTCCATACATCCAAATAAATTTCATGAACACTGCTCACATACACATTTTCTTACCTAAAACTACAAAACCTCAATAAAATCAACAAACGAAAGATGTTTTTGCTTCATTTTGAATAGTTCATAGGTACTTTTGACCCTTATCAAATAAAAAATAAAAGAAAAACTACGTAGAAAATTCTTTTAAAGAAGAATCAAACAACCTATTTTTTATACATATGATAAATAAAAATAAAAGTTGTTTCAAGGTCAATAATAATGATAATCAGAGCCCTTCTTATATTGCTTTTTCTCTGCCCTCTTTGCTCGTCCAATTTTGTTTTTAAAGTGAAAAATTGATTTATATAATTCAAATATCTACATCTTCAAAAAATTATTTTTGGTGAGTTTTATTAATCTTCTCCTATGATTTTATGCCAAACGACCAATTAAAAAAGAAGAAACTACCCCTTATTCTAAAAAAACTCAAGTGTAAAAAACGTATATATACGTTGATTAATTAATAATTAGACTTTAACATAATGTTATGGCACTTCTAGAACATCTAATGAAATTGGAGCTAGACAAATATTAACATAAGATTATCAACTCCCCCTACTCCCTCCCCCCCTCCCCTCAGAACAATCCTATACATTTTTATGGAGGAAGGCTATCGATTGTATGACATGCCTATAACAAGAACAAAAACTAAACAATCTAATTTACTTCTTCTATAAACAAACAAAATAATTTATTAATAATTAAAATAGCATAAACAACTATACAAAATGGTGTTATGACATAAAGAAAAGATGAATTCAAGATTTACTAGAGAAAAACTAAAATCGAAAAAGGAATCGATGTTACCATCACAACAAACATAGTACCAATTAAATCTCTTTGAAAAGGTAATCAAACCGAATTTATTCATATAAAAGAATCAAGGATTTTGAGTTTGAATATATATATTTGTAGAGATGTCACCTTTGAAGTCATAAAACTTCAACAAATCCACCGTTTTACCAACATTCTCTGTTTCGTGATCAAGTAGAACAACCCAAACTTCATCTATAATACCGTAATAACCAGTTTCCATTGAATTTCTATTCCTTCAAAAATTTCAAAAAAGGAGATACAAAATACTAATTTTCTATATAGAAGGTTGAATTTATGGAGTCATAATTAACCCTTTTGGGGGTAATATATAGCAATTACAATGGTAAGTGAGTGTGTTTAAATAATTATTTAGTCCATATAATATAGGTTTGGTCCACTTCTAGTTCTCATATTAGTTTTTTCATAATTTATGTTTAATTAATATAATCATTAGGTTTTGGTCTTCATACTAATGAAAGTTGAATATTTAACAAAGACATATTTTTACACCTTGTCTTCTTGCTCTAAAAAACTCTGAGTTCTAAACCCAATAAACCCTGAATCATATATGCTAAACCCTAAATAACAAAAGGCTCTAAACCCCGAATTCTAAATATTCGTAAACTCTAAACCTAAAAACACAAAAAAAACCTAAGTTCTAAATCGTAAACCCTAAAAAACCCTAAGAAAACGCTAATCCTTAAAAATCCTAAAAACCCCTGAAGCTAAAAAAACTCTAAGATCTAAACCCTATAAAACCCTAAATCGTATAGGTTAAATCCTTAAAAAACAAAACAAAAAAATCCTAAGCCTTAAACTAGGTAGGGAATTAAGGTGTTACCTTACAATAAATGTGAGTGGAAAGAGTGTGGTATTATGATCCTATGAGAGTAATAAAGTTTGGCTTAGTTATTAGACTAAGAAGTCCATAAACAGATGTACCCGAGATTAAATGTAGTTAGGAAAAATTCTAATTAAGTTAGTGATTTTTCATGTGCATCTCGATAGTATAAAGACTAAACAATCTAATTTGCTTCTTGTATAAAACATAAAAACAATGATGATTAATTAAAAGAATAGAGACTAAACTATCTAATTTTCTATAAATAATTTCCTGATTTTTTAGTGAATTATTGGGGTAAAAAAATTAAATAAGTTAAGTTTGAAAAAGCTAGACTTACGCTTAGGGCTTGTAGAAGGGATTAAAGAAGAAAGAAAGGGACAAAAGTCTATAATTTGCCAAAAATGTCAAAGCTTTGCGAGAGGAATTAGTTGAGGGTGATCCCTATAAAGGTATGTGAGATCATTTAGCGTTAGGCTCATTCACCCACACGCCAAACTTGTTTCAATTAAGTGATTAGTGAGTTGTTTACATGTTATTATGTGAAGTTCTTGAAGAACATTGTCGAATTCTTCTTTGTTGAGTTTTTGAATTACTTGTGTTGATTTGATTCGTAATATCGAGTTTTTTTTTAAGTTTAATCTATTGGATATTGAGGTTACTAATCTCCTAAGTGTTTGGAAGAAGAACCATCGATGTTTAGAGGGTTTAGAGTTGAAAAATTAAGGAGAAAGGTCGGAGATTTTCTAGTTGGGGCGCCGCGCCTTCCAGAATGCGACAAACGATCATCTGAGCTTTGGCCTGTGGCGCGTCGCGCCAGCCAAAACGCCACAGAAAGTTCTTTAAACTTTGAGGGCTGGCTCCCCGCACCTCTTAGAGCGCCAGGGATATCAGTTCTCCCCATTCTTCCCCCACCTTTTCGTACTAATTCCTAAGTGATGTGCCTATGTTTCTTAGTTGATTCCAACACTCTAAGGTCCATCTAACCATCATGAAATTATCCATAAACATGACATCATGAACCTTGAATCTATAATCTAATTCAAGAAAACTTAAAATCAAAGTAAAAGAGTTAGGAGTTAAGTCTAAAAGTTAAGAAGCAAGTCAAAGTAAGTTCTCAAAGTCTCCAAGAGTCTTAATTCAACGTTTTAACTTTTTTTTAAGCCTCAAGTTGCAAATTAAGCAAAGAGTAAAGAGTTGAGTTCATTTCTCAAAAGTTATAAGGGAACTAAGTATACTTTAAGAGTTACAATCATTTTCACATTTTGAGCAAGAAAGGAAGCTGAGACTTCCAACAGATCCTTTGAATAATTTTAGTAAAGAGGATTCTATGATTTCCAAGGGAGTTTTTAAAGTTAAGTTTAAGTAGTTACCTAAAACCGAAGAAGAAGTTATTTTAAAACCATGAGCTATGTATTTTTGGAGTAGTATTGAGTTATGTTATTCTTGAGTTGAGCAGCAAAGATAAGCGTTCTTTCTAACACTTTTTCAAGCTTAAGTTGTTTTAACATTTCAACTCGCATACTTGTACATTCAATGTACTGATGCCTTTTGGTCTGCATCTTATTATGATACAGACGCAGGTAACCAGGAGGATCATCATCCAGCGCCTCTTTTATCCAACTCAACACTCAGATTATGGTCTTATATTTACTTGTAAATTAGAGTAAGGGTTAGGGTGGATTTTAAATGGGACGTGCTAATGGGTATTAAATTGCGTGACTTTCCATGGTGGATATTGATTATATTGGTCACGTTAAAAAAAAATCTCATGTCCTGTTTGGTGACATTAGTTAAAGTTAGGGGTATTTGTGAGCCAACAAAAAAAAAGTGGGGTACTTTTTAGCCAAAACACAAACGAATAATATTTTTGTTCTATATCAGATAGAGAAAAGGTACTTTTGACCTTTTTCATTTTTTATAAAAATTTTCCTTTTTATATAAAGGACTGTTTTTTTATTCCTTGTAAGAAAGTTCTTCAATATACACCTATTATTATATGCTTTTCATAGCGCAACAAACTTTAGAATACTTATATTCCGCCCTTAATTTCAAAGGAATAAATTTGAATCTACTTTAATGAATACTAGTCAAATATTATGTTTATCTTAGGTTAACATAATAATCAATCAAGTTATTCATGTATTTGATTTTTTTGGGCAATTGTCATAATAGGACAATATCGTATCGAATGGAAAATACAAGCGGAGAAGGATGTTGTCTTCAACTTCATGAATGTTATTTCTATGCTTCTCAATATTAGGTACACGATTTATTTTTTAAATAATTCTTTATTATCTCCGCCCATATTATTTGAATCCGTATCATAATCAACTTGTCTCCATCTTCTAATCCTTTTTCCGCTCTCTCTCTTTCTATTTTTATCTTCTCAATACAAATTGCCAAAAGTGTTGCACAATTTTCGCATTTAGTGTCCTTCGTTGAAAAAAGCATGCTACTTCTTTCAAAACCTTTTTTTGCTAAGTGTTGATTGTATTCATCGGATATAATTGCATAATTATTTCAAGAAGTTTACAATTAGAATTGAATTCAATAAAACACTATATAAATAGTTAATTTCAAGCATATTCACTAAAAATGTTGTGTTACAAAATTATAACTTATCATTACTAAACAAAACATATATTAACAACAAATATCTAGAGTCATTAAACAACAAATATTTTATGCTACTCATGATAATTAACAGTGAATTGTACCAAATTCTTTAGCTTCAAAAAATCTAATTGCATATTAATAGCAAATTTTTTAGCTGATTTTGTAGTGTATTTATAAACGTAACTGATTGTTCTCACTATAGATGTAATAGTTTGAAGAATAGAATATGTACTTACATAGTGAAATAATATCCAAGATGACCGCTTTAGCCAAGAGTTTGAAATAATCTTAAATAGAGGATTAAATTGATTAATAATTATAGTGTAACGACCTGTTTAGTCGTTTTAAGCAGCAGATTTTATTTCTGGAAAAACTGTCTGAGTCGACGGAACCCACGACGGACCGTCATGGGCACGACGGGCCGTCGAGGGGGTCTCGTTCCAAAACACTTAGAATTCTGAAATTTGGGTACTGAAATCGACTCTCTGAACTTCGTGACGACATGGCAGGA
>NC_028646.1:55027483-55053369 GCF_001406875.1 Solanum pennellii | reverse complement strand
TTAGAATACTCTTAGTTTAGTAATTTGATCATAGATGTTCTTGTGGTGATGACTTCCAGGTTTTGGGGAATAATAGATGTTGAATTTTAGAAGTTATTGAATTGATTTTTATTAATGAGTTTAAGTCTTCCGCATTACCTTCTGTTGATATTATATTGAAATGTTAGGGTTTAGATTGGTTGGTTCGCTCACACAGGAGGGTAAGTGTGGGTGCCAGTCGCGGCTCGGTTTTGGGTCGTGACATATAGTTGACCCATAATAAATATAATAATTGACTAGTACTCATTAGAGCAGATTGAAAATATTATTTTGTGTTTTGGCTAAAAAATACTCCCTCTTTTATTGGCTCACAAATACCCCTAACATTAACTAATACAACCAAACATGCCACATGAAAGATAATTAGTCACGTGACCAGTACACATCAATATCCACCATGGAAAATCACGTAATTTAATACCCATTAGCCCTTCCATTTTAAAATCTACACTAACCTTTACTCAACTTAATGAGCATATATAAGACCATATTCCTTTCCCTTCCCATCCTAAGACCAACAATACACCCACCTTTCAATCCACTTTTCTCCATACATCCAAACAAATTTCATGAACATTGCTGACATACACAATTTTCTCACCTAAAACTATACAAAACCTCAATACACTCAACAAACAAAAGATATGTTTGCTCCATTTTGAAAAGTTCTCAGGTAGTTTTGACTCTTATCAAATTAAAAAGTAAAAGAGTAAATACGAAGAAAAATGTTTTTTTAACAAGAATCAAATAACCCTATTTTTTAAACATATAATAAATAAAAATAAAATGTAATTTCAAGGTAAATAATAATGATAATCAGATCCCTTCTTATCTTGCTCTTTCTCTTCCCTCTTTCTTACTCTAATTTTGTTTTTAGTGTGACAGATAGATTTATATAATTCAAATAACTACATTTTCAAAAAAAAAATTGGTGAATTTTTTAATCTTCTCCTATTATTTCATGTTATGTTATTAGCATTTTAATATTAATATTTAACATATTAAATTGTTTTATTTTGGAGTTATAAGAATGACCATTGGTAGACATTTGTGTCTTAAACTACCAATTTAACCATGTTATTCATCTTTAACTTGGTAGCCATGTAATACCATTACTTTGGCTTTATAGGATGAATTCATTGTGACCGATCACGTTATTTCATTCTTAATTCCTCCATTACTCTTTGTAACCTATGTAACTCCAATTGTAACCGATCTAACCTATAAAACTCTTAATGCCATTATATTCACTATTTACTACCTACATTATATTCCTATTCATTGCTAGGAAGTCTTCTTGTAGTATAAATAGTGGTGGTCTTCATTTGGTGTGATACACACAACACAAGAGAAAAATATAGAGTGAAAGAGTTAGTCAAAAAAGAGAGTTCTTATTAGTTGAAGGGAGGTGTTGTTTTTAGAGATTTAGACTAAACTCTTGTCCAGAGTTAATGAGTTATATTTTGTGTAAGCACTATTGTATCCTGGAGGGGACAAGTCAAAGAGAACTACTGTTGGACCGGTAAAAACGTTTGCTGCAGTGGGCTTGAATCTCCTTAAAGGGAGTGAGATATCCGCGCTTCAGCCTTGAAGAGATTTATTTTATTCATTTTATTTTCAATTGTAATATTGTATTTTTTTTTTATCTAGGCAGTTTTTCACTAACAATTTTAAGGAGATTCAAAAATGGCTACAATTGAAAAAACCGGGGATGTCAAGATGAGAGACCTTAACAAGCCATTTCGATTCAATGGTAACCATTTTAAGAGATGGAAGGATCAAGTACTTTTCTATTTAAGTCTTCTCAATGTTTCTTATGTATTAACTGAGAAGAATCCTTATAAAGAAAACATCACCTCTATGAATGATGATGAAACTATTTCTCATCTAGAGAAAGTGAAAAAGTACGATGATGATTCCTATAAGTATCAGTATTATCTTCTTAATTGTCTATCTGATAATTTTTATGATTATTATGACAGAACTTACTCTAGTGCAAAGAAAATTTGAAGGCATTGCATAGTAAGTATGATACCGAAGAGGCAGGAGAGAAAAATAATATGCAGCTAGCAGATTTTTTCGTTTTCAAATGGTGGACAACAAATTAGTGGTAGACCAAGATCAAGACTTTATAATGATCGTTGGAGAGCTTAGGTACTAAGAGGTTTAAATTGGAGATAACCTTATTGTTTGTGGCATAGTGGATAAACTTCCACCTTCTTTAAAGGAATTTCAAAAAACTATGCGCCGCAACCAAAAGAAAACCTCTCTTGAAACCTTGATCATGAAAATCAGCATGGAAGAAGAAGTAAGGGGTCAAAAAAATTCTTCTTTAAAGCCTAAGAATAAAAAATTCAAGAAAAATAAGTGTAGACCTCCGAAGAAAAATAATGGTGAATATCACCAAACACAAAATCAACAAGTTCAAGAAAAGGGATCAACTAGCACCAATTTACCAATATTCCATGTTTACCAATATTCTATGTTTCGTGATCAACTAGCACCACCCGAATTTCATCTATAATACCATAATAACCAGTTTCCGTTGACTTCCTACTCCTTCATGAATTTCAGAAATGGAGAAACAAATTACTAATTTTCTATATAGAAGCTTGAATTTATTGGATTTACAATTAACCTTTTTGGCGGTATTATATAGTAATTAGAATGGTAAGTGAGTATGTTTAAATAATTGTTTAGTCCTTATATTATAGGTTTTGTCCACTTTTAGTTCTCATATTGTCCATTTTTTTTTTATAATTTATGTTTAATTAATATAATCATTAGGTTTTGTCTTCATACTAATTAAAGTTGAATGTTTAACAAAGACATATATTTTTACACCTTGTCTTCTTGATCTAAAAAATTCTAAGTTCTAAACCCAATAAATCCCGAAATTATATATGCTAAATTCTAAATGACAGGGACTCTAAACAAAAAATTCTAAAATTCCGTAATCTCTAAACCTAGAAACACAAAAAACCCTAAGTCCAAAACCGTAAACCCTAAAAAAACTAAGAAACAGTAATACTTAAAAATCCTAAAAACCCCGAAAACTAAAAAACTCTAAGCTCTAAACACTATAAAACCTTATATTGTATATGCTAAACTGTTAAAAGAAAAAAATAAAAATCCCCTAAGCCTTAAAGTAGGTAAGGGATGGTGTTACTTTGCAATAAATGTGAGTGGTAAGAGTGTGGTATTGTGACCCTTATATGATAGTAATTATCACTCCCTGAGCCTACACCCTGGGCGTGGATAGCACTTGAAGATCATTGCTGGCCCTCAAGCGAACCCTTAGCCTGACTTATTTAACTCAGCGAAAGACTAAACTCAAATTAAACATGAAATAAAACATGTTTAAAGCAAACTACTTTTAATGATATCTGGCGATGACAACACTCAAGTCTCAACAAGCAACAATAAACTCTCAAGTGAAATACTAGTGCTTATGAATCCTCTAAACTTACTGAAGAGGTATGAGACAGACCCCAAAACATCCTAAAACTAAACTACTAATTTCAAACCACAGAGATGTGGTCCGGAATGCAAGGAGGCTTATCACTGACACTGGAGCTCAATCTGGATCAATGAAACGCCGCCTGATGATCGAGGTTACTTGTGTCTGCATCATATAACGATGCAGGCCAACTGACATCACTACATTGAATGAACGAGTATATGATTTGGAAAGCTAAACAAAACTTAGGCTTGAAAGGGAGTAATAATGAATACTTACCTTTGATCTGGTCAACTCATGATCTACTAACACTTAATCAATATACACAGTTAAAATAAATGCAATATAAAGAAATGTTGACTGGCAAAATGCTTAAACCTCTGAGTATCTATATACAAGTACACAAAAATATCTGAGATGTATATAAAATACAATACTGATGTATTATTAAAATACAATATTGTTGTGTATAAAAATATAATTTACATGAGGGAGATTCTGTAACCGACAACCATCACTTAAGAGCTACAGTGATGATACAACGGTATACCGCACGCTGCCAGCGTATCCTATACATGGACAAAGTAATAAGACCTTAACTTCCTAATGGATCTACTAGTAAACTGTGAAAATGAATCATCTAAGAAGTATGACCCTTTTCTACCCATTGTGGCTAATATGGTTTATGGGGGATGTGAGTTAGCTTAACTCTACCCCATATCACTGCTCAATACTACTCCCAAAAATATATTGGCTCTTATGTTTAAAAACATATTGATTCTGTGGTTTGAAATTAGCGCTCAAAACATAGATTTTTAAAAAGCTCTCTTGGAAATCATAGTTTCCTCTTTCTTCTATCAAAGCTAGCCATTGGCTATGTGGAAGTATAGTTTCCCTTGCTTCTCAAAAGTTTGAAAACATTTTGTTTAAATCCTTAGAGACTACTTAGTTCCCTTATAACTCTTGAGAAGTGAACTCAACTTGATACTCTTTTCTTACTTGAAATTTTAACTCTTAGCGAATACTTAGTTCCCTTATAACTTTTGAGAAATGAACTCAACTCTTTAATCTTTCTTGACTTGAACTTTAAATCTTTAAAACAAATTGAAAACGTTTTTGAGAGACTTAAGATAACTTGATAACTTTACATTGACTTGCTTCTGAACTCCTAGACTCCACTCTTAACTTCTTGGACTTTGATCTTAACTTTTCTTGAATTGGATTATGGATTCAAGGATCATGATCTCCTTTTTATGGATGATTTAGTGGTAGTTATATGTACTCTAGAGTGTTGGAATCAACTAGGAATGAAGGGTACATCACTTAGAAACTAGTATGAAAAGATATAGAAACTAGACTGAAAAGATACGAAAAGAACGAGAACTCCAAAGGCTCCTAATGCTCTGAGAGGCACGGAGCGCCATAGCTTGACGGACAGAGGTTATCCTCAGGCGCTACGTGCCAGATCTTGACATACAGACTCTATCCTGAGGGGCTTTAGAGGCGCGGCGCCCCAACATCTATCTAACGGGTTTTTCGACTTTCTTCTTCATTTTCACCTCTAAACCTACCCAAACTCCTATTGATACAACCCCAAACACTTATTAACCAATATCTTAGACCCAAATTTAGTCAGGAAACATGGATTAAAACTAACATGGATCAACAACAATACAACCAACAAGAACATCAAACTTTTCATCAAGAACTTCATGATTTCCTTTAAATTAACTATACATTTCAGTAATGAATTAAATTGGAGGGTGGGTGAAAGAACCCAAAACTGAATGATCTCACAAACCTTGTTAGGGATTAGCCCCGACGAAATCCACGAAAGAATTCTTGGCGTTCTTGTGTTTTCTTCTCCTTTCTCCTCTTTTCTCCTTTCTGTCAAAGCCCTAACTTATTATTAAGTGTCTAAACTGAATGGGATAATTTTAGACCCCATCATATTACCCCAAAAATGATTTGAATAATTATTTTTTGAAAAAACTAAAACGCCCCTAACAGACCCAGATTTGGAACTTTCCCTCCTCAACAGCCCAACTTACGAAAGTCATATCTCCCTCATACGACCGCGTTAATTCACAAAATAGGTTTTCATTGGTAATCTCTTCTGATGATCTTTCCGTCCATATAAAGAACGCACCCAAAATACCCATGATCTGGGAATTATAGAAATTTTAATATGGTCAAAACTCGCTTTTAAAATCTGGAAATTTCCCAAATTTTCTTTCTTATTTCCAAATTTGATTCTTCTGTTTTTTCTTACCTTAAATTTAGTTCATCAATAATACGAGATGGTACAGTAATAAAGTTTGGCTTAGTTATTAGACTAACAAGTGCATTAAAAGATGTAACTAAGATTTTATGTAGTCATACAAAATTCTAATTAAGTTAATGATTTTTCGTGTGCATACCAATCGTATATTGTTGTCAATGTGGAGTAGACTAATGTAAGCACTATTTATTACCCTTACGAGTCTGGTCGAAGGGATCACATATAGCCAATGATAAGCCTCTTAAATAAAGTTTAAGTTTCCTCCAGTTAGGTAGATATGAACTTAGAAGGATGGTAACAGTGGGCTAAGAGAGAGAATTCAGACTATTAACAATTAAATTAAGAGAATTTATAGGTCAATGCGGGTAACAATTATAGAAAGACTTCTATAGAGCGGGAAGAGGTTAATATAAGCATCTCACGAACAAAACAAACAATGGATATTAGTTACTACACATGGAGAGTTCAGTATCCATGTGATTAGCCTTTTCCCTATCCACCCATAGACGACTTTCTTGCAATCCTAAGGTAGCAATATCGACAGAAGGGCTTTAATCACAAAGTATGAATGACCTAAGAAAAATGATAAATCTTGATTAGTGAATATCTTTAGTGTTCTTTTGTAAATATCTTCTTTAAGTAGACAAAGATATTATAATGTGATAACAAATATCATACTTATTGCTGACAATATTATTAGTAGTCTAGTGGTGGATAAATATGAAAAAAGATTAGACTGTATATTGACGTATCATGGTCAATAACTGCTAAATAACTTTGTGCTAGAAGATACCAGACAAAGTGCTGATCTCTAATGTATGTTTTTTGGTTATAAAATTGTAGGTTTATTACACAATTTTTATGGTTTAGCTAAATATTGTGTAGTTTGATTAAGAAATTTTGGTTACCCATTCATCAATATCTATTTATTGACTTCTTTAAAATTTGAAGACACTTGAAGAAATTTCTGGATATTCAACTGTAGTCACCCCAACTTTCTTGGAATTGGGACATGGTCGTTATTGTATTTAGACACGGTAAGGTAACATCATTATAATGCATCTTCTTTTATAGAAATGAAATTGATATTTAGTACTTTTCACAATTTAACATACATGAGAATATAAACCTTACTACATACTACTGTATACAAAGAAGCCTTGAATGAATGAGTATGCATTCCATGCTTTACAATGTAAAGAAGAACATAGAAGGAAAATAATTACCATGAAAATATAATGCACACAGGATATAGGAAGAAGGTTCTTGTATCGATTCCAAGGCAAGGTATGCATTTACAGATTGCCTCCTTCCCTCGTTTGTTGTAGTAACAATACTCATTCCTGCCAATATTCTTAGTAGTCTAGTGGTGGATAAAATTTGAAACAGATTTGACTGTATTTTGACCAATAATGATTAATAACTCTCTAAATAACTTTGTGCCACAAGATATAAGAACAATTGCTGATCTTTTTCTTTTTCTTATTCTGGTAACCAAGAAATCCCAGAGGGTCATTCACACACAGTTTGAAACTTGATGATAATTGACCAACCCCTTTATCATTTTCCACTTAAATACCAAGCTTTTGTGTATGTTTATGAACTGTGCCTAACCCACATATCACATGCTACACTCTTACCACTATACCAAAAGCCTAAGCCTCAACAGATAGTTCTTTTTTTCAACAAAAGATGTTTTCCTTTAGTCCCTAAACAAGCATTAATGCTCCGTCTTCAAAATAATATTCCAAATCAAATTTTAGAGGACCAGAGTTTCCATTTTCAACTCCCAATACTAGCAACAATTTTACTAGAGGGGAGAGTTAACTTTATCCTCCACAATTTCACATTCAACATCACTATCCCAACATTGAGAATTCATTAAATAACCCATTTTTTATATGAAAAATAATGTTGATTGTGTGCTTTTCATACATATAAATAACTCACCCAAACTCCTCTTGAGCTGGGAATTATGACCATTTGAAAATGAACAACACTCACATTTGAAATCTAGAAATTGTTTTAGATTTTCTTACTTATTTCCAAATTTGATTCTTCTTGTTTTTATTATCATAACCTTAGTTTGTCTAGAATACGAGATGTTACAATATCTCCCCGTTGAGAACATTCGTCCTCAAATGAGAATTCTTTCTCTAAGCTAAGGATATAAATATAATTTCATCACCCAACCACAAAAGTAAGTAGTAACATGCTTATGCATAATATGATAAAGTCCTAAGAAGAGATCTTAGTACCTATATTTTCATTCCCTCCAGATTCAAAGAGATGTGGATATTTCTTCTTCATATCCTCCTCTGTTTCCCAAGTCGCATTTCAACAAATTGGTTCCTCCAAAGGACCTTGTCTGAAGAAACTTCTTTTGTCCTCAACATCCGAACTTGCCTATCCAAAATCTGGACCGGAACTTATTCATAAGATAAGTTATCCTTATTCCCCACATTCTCTGTTTGTACTATCAACGAAGGATCACCCAAACACTTCTTCAACATAGAAATATAGATTACCAGATGAATTGCTTCTAACTCCTGGGGTATCTCCAACTCATAAGCCGTATTGCGCACTCTCTTGGAGATTCTATAAGGTCAAATATATAGGGAATAAGTTTCCCTTTCTAACCAAACCTCATAACTCCTTTCATAGATGAAACCTTAAGATACACCAAATCATCTACCTCAAATTCTAATGGCCTTCTTCTATCATCTCTGTGGGACTTTTGGTGTCTTTATGGTATCTTCGACCTTTCTTGAATCACTTTCACCTTCTCCATATCTTGGTAAACTAAATTTGATTCTATAAACCCTGCTTCTCAAACTTCACACCACCCAATAGGATATCTGCATCTTCTCCCATAAAGAGCTTCATATGGGGCCATTCGGATGCTCAAATGATAACTATTATTGTAAGAGAACTCAATTAGAGGAAGGTGTTCATCCCTATTTCCCTTGAAGTTGATCAGACAATCTCTCAATATATATTCTAAGGTCTGGATAGTACGCTCTGCTTGTACATCTGTCTAAGGATGAAAAGCAGTGCTCAAATTCACTTGGAACCCAAAGTTTTCTTGAAAGATTTCAAGAATTGTGCAGTAAATTGTGCACCTCTATATAAAATAATGGAGATCGGAACTCCATGAATTCTTACCACTTCGTGAAGGTAAAACTTAGCATAATCCTCAGTCGAATAGGTAGTCTTGACCAACAAGAAATAGGTTGACTTTGTCATTCTGTCGACAATCATCCAAATGGAATCATGTTGCCTTCAAAATCTTGGCAATCCTGTGATGAAGTTTATATTAATCGTCTCCCACTTCCATAACGGAAGCTCTATATTAAGAGCTAACCTCCAGGCTTTTGGTGTTCCACTTTCACTTGCTGACAATTTGAACACTTGGCAAAAAACACAGCAATATCTTTCTTCATATCTTCAACCAATATACCTCTCTCAAATCACGGTACATTTTTGTGGAACCTGGATGAATGGAATATCTGGAGCTATGAGCCTCCTCCAAGATTCTCTCTTAGAGTCCATACACCTTATGTACATATAATCTGCCTTGGTATTTCAGCACACCATCCACCCCTTGTTCGAAGGACAATACTCTTTGGTTATGGACACTTGCATTTAAATCAAGCATAATAGGGTCTTGGTCTTGCTTCTCTTTCACCTCTAACACTAATGATGATTCAGCCCCATTTGTCACCAGTACGCCTCTTTTGGTGGAATCCATAATCCTGACTCCCAGACGTGAAAGTCTGTGCACATCTTTTTCTAACTCCTTATTTTCTTCTTCGACATGGGTAATACTTCCCATGGACAATCTGCTTAAGGAATCAGCAACCACATTAGCCTTACCTGGGTGGTAAAGAATACTCATGTCATAATCCTTGAGTAATTCCAATCACCTTCTCCGTCTGAGGTTGAGCTGTTTCTGAGTGAACACATATTGGAGGCTTTTGTGATCACTGAATATATCCACATGAACTCATACAAATAGTGGATCCATATCGTAAACACAAACACTACTGTAGCCAATTCTAAGTCATGAGTTGGATAATTCTTCTCATGAACCTTCAACTGTCTAGAGGCATAAGTTATGACCTTGTCAATTTGCATTTACACACAGTCCAAGTCAACTGTTGATGCGTCATAAATACACCACAAATCCTTCAGTACCCTCTGTTAAGGTCAAAACCAAAGCGGTAGTCAATCTCTTTTTCAATTCCTGAAATCTTTTCTCACAAGCTTCTGACCATTGAAACTTGACTGTCTTCTGAGTTAACTTGGTCAAAGAAGAAGATATAGATGAGAATCCTTCATCCAATCTTCTATAATATCCATCCAAACACAAGAAACTCCTTATATCTGTTAGAGATGTGCGTTTAGGCCAACTCTAAACTGGCTCAATCTTTTGAGTGTCAACTCTAATACCTTCACTAGAAACAATGTAGCCTAAGAATGCCACAGGCTGAAGCAAGAACTCACACTTGGAGAACTTGGCATACAATTCTTTGTCTCTCAATGTTTGAAGAACAATCCTTAGGTGACTAGCATGATATTCTTCATTCCTTGAATAAATCAGTATGTCATCAAAGAAGATGATGATGAACAGAACTAAATAAGGTTTGAATACTCCGTTCATAAGATCAATGAAAGCCGCACGTGCATTTTTAAAACAAAAGGACATAACTAAAAATTCATAATGGACATACCTTGTTCTAAAAGTTGTCTTAGGAATATCACATTCCCTTACTCTCAACCGATGATAGACTGATGAGGTCGATCTTGGAAAAACAAGAAGCACCCAGAAGTTGATCAAAAAGGTCATCTATCCTTGGAAAAGGATATTTATTCTTGATGGTCACCTTATTCCACTGACGGAAATCAATACACATCCTAAGGGCCCCATCCTTTTTCCTTACAAACAAGAACGGAGCGCCCCAAGGTGAGACACTTGCTCGAATGAAGCCTTTATCTAACAAGTCTTTCAATTTCTCTTTTAACTATTATAATACTTTTGTTGCCATTCTCTATGGGGGAATAGAGATAGGACGAGTATCTTGAATAACGTCTGTGCCAATGTTTATCTCTCTTTCAGGAGGTACTCTAGGTAGATTATCGTGAAAGACATCTGCAAATTAGTTACTATAGGAACTGACTAAAGGTAAGATACCGCAACACTTGAGTCATTAACTTTGACTAAGTGATAGATACACCCATTAGAAACTAACTTCCTCGCCTTAAGGTACGAAATGAACCAACCCTTAGGCACTGGTGAAATACTATCCCACTCTATGACTGGCTCATTAGGAATATGAAACTGACGACTCAAGTTCTACAATGTATTGATGTATAATAAGCATGGAGTCAGCCCATACCTAGAATAACATCAAAATCTACCATGTCCAACTCTATCAAATCATCCATGGTACTCTTGTGACTGATGAAAACATGACAATCACGATAGACTCTTTCTGCTAAACTGGATTCACCAACGGATGTGGATAAATTGAATTGTTCCCTAAGTTGCTCAGAAGAATTTCAAAGTTCATAGCAACATAAGGAGTTACAAAAGATAAACTAGCTCATGATTCTAGTAATGCATAAACAGTAAAGTCAAAGACACAAATCATACCAGTAACAACATTTGTCGAATTCTCTTGTTCATGGAGATTATTAAGAGCATACAAGCGGCTTGTTCCTCCGCCTATACCAGAAGTAGCTTCCTTAGGTGCAGCCTTATTGGTGGAGCAATTGATAAAGAATGAGTTATATTGCCTAGATTCCCACCGCCTTGCTTGTCCTTGGGGAACTCTCTTATGAAGTGACCCTCTTGACCACACTTGAAACAACCCGTGAATCCTTTACAATAGATGCCAGAGTGATTCCTACTACACTTGGCGCAAGCAGGAGGCTTAGTACCTCCTTGCGCCACACTACCTTGAGATTGAGCCGGCCTAGCCTTGAAGCTGCAAAATTTTAGCCACTATACTCACTTCGGCTTCTTGGTGCAGGTGCACTAGAAGGTGATGGTGTATGCCCTTTTGGTTTCTATAATTGTTGTGGGCTTTGAACCACCTTTCTGTTGGCCAGACTCATTCCCAGTCTTGGCCTTCTTATTTTGGTAATCTTATCTATCCTTCACTTTCACTTCATCAACTTGTAGAAGACATACCATCAGCTTGGAGATGTTGATGTCATCTATCAACATGGCAGCCCTATCTTCCTTACTTGAAGCGCGACCAAACCCTGCAACACTTACACTCATTCTTCTTTTCACGTCTTTCACCATCTCAGAAGCATAACAAGATAATTTTGTGAATTTCATCTCATACTCCCATACACTCATGGAGTCCTGTTTCAGACTAAGGAACTCCCTCACCTTGGCTTCCTTAAGTTCGCAAGAAAAGAACGTCCCTAAGAAGGCTTCTTCAAACCAAGCCCAACTTGGACGTGGCGCATCCTCATCTCTACCATCATTCCATTGATCAGACTAGGTTCTAGACACACCCTTTAGTTTGTATGCAGCCAATTCAACCCTCTTAACATCTACCACATGCATTACCTCAAACACCTTCTTTAACTCCTCCACAAAGTTTTCCGAATCCTCAGTGGGGCTTGATCCAGTGAAAGTAGGAGGTTTCATCCTCAAAAACTCATGAACTCTCAAGGTATCTACTCCTTCTTGTTGAGCTGCTCTATGTTGCCCAACTTGGTTAGTCACAACCTGACTTAACATCCCTATAGCTTCCCAAAATTCGACAATGGTAACCTCTCCTTGAGGTTTCACCTCTGGTTAATTTGGTACCTATCATTCCTCAACATTCCTTTGTGGTCGACCTCTTAATTCTCTTCTTGGAGGCATGATGATTTTAAAAATATGTGTATGAACAAATAAGTGAGTCGTTAGAAATAAAATCTACGCACGAAAGAAACATGAAAGAAAGGAAATATTCCTAAATGTTATATCCTCCAAATCATAGATGTGGCTCGCTTCACATCGATGACAGCCTCTACAGACACGACTTCATAGATTCCCTAGAACTCTTGATCAGTGGGCTCTGATACCAAGTTTGTCACACCCCGAGCCTACACGCTAGACGTGGCCGTCACTCAAAGTCCATTGTTGTCTCTCAAGAGAACCCTTAGCCTGACTTAATTAACTCAGTGGAAGGCTAAACTAAACTTAAAAAAGAAATAAGACATGTTTAATGGAAAGTAATTCTGATGATATCTGTCCATGATGACACACAATTCTCAACAAGCAACAACAAACTCTCAACTAAAATACTAGTGTCGAGGTAGCCTCTAAACAGAATGAAGAGGGATGTTGGGATAGACCCACAATATCCTAAAACTAAAATACTAAAATCAAAAGAAATCAATGTCCTTCGAAATTCAAGAAGGCTCACCACTGACTCTGGAGCTCAATCTTGATCAACGAATAACTGCGTCATGATCCTAGTTACCTGCGTCTGCATTATAATATGATGTAGGTCAACTGGCATCAGTACTTTGAATGTACGAGTATGCGAGTTTGAAATCTAAATAAAACTTAGGCTTGAAAGGGAGTAAGAATGAATACTTACGTTGGATCTGGTCAACTCATTATCTACTAACTCTTATTCAATATACGTAGTTAAATAAATGCAATATAAAGAAATGCTGACTGAAAACATGCTTAAACCTCTAAATATATATACAAGTACACAATAATGTTTAAGATGTATATAAAATACAATAATGATGTATTATTAAAATACAATATTGTTGTGTATAAAAATACACTTTACCTAAGGGAGATTCTCTAACCGACAACGATCACTTTAGAGCTACAGTGATGACACAACGGTCTACCGCACGCTGCCAGTGCATCCTATACCTGACCAAAGGTATAAGCCTCGAACTGCCTAATGGATCTATCCATGGTTGATAACATGATTTATGAGGGTTGTGCGTTATCTGAACAATCCCCCATATTGGTGCTCAATACTACTCCCAAAAATATACTGGCTCTCATGTTTAAAAACATATTGATTCTATGATTTGAGATTAGTGCTCAAAACTTAGCTTTTTGAAAAGCTCTCTTGAAAATCATAGTTTCCTCTTTCTTTTATTAAAGTTAGTCATAGGCTCTGTGGAAGTCTAGCTTCCCTTTCTTCTCAAAAGTTTGAAAACATTTTGTTTAAATCCTTAGGGACTACTTAGTTCCCTTATAAATCTTGACAAGTGAACTCAACTTGATACTCTTTGCTTACTTGAAACTTTAAATCTTAGGGAATACTTAGTTCCCTTATAGATTTTGAGAAATGAATTCAACTTTTTACTCTTTCTTGACTTGAACTTTATGTATTTAAAACAAAGTGAAAATGTTTGTGACAAACATTAGAAAACTTGATAACTTAACTTTGACTTGCTTCTGAACTCGTAGACTTGGCTCTTAACTTCCTTGACTTTGATGTTAACTTTCGTTGAATTTGATAATGGATTAAAGGATCATGATCGCCTGTTTATGGATGATTTCATGATATTTATATGTACTCTAGAATGTTGGAATCAACTAGGAATGAAGGGTACATCACTTAGGAACTAATACGAAAAGATAGGGATTGAATCAATCCGGGCAACAATTATATAAAGACTTCTATAAAAGTGGGAAGAGGTTAAGATAAGCATCTCACAAAGAAAACTAAGGAGGGATATTAGCTACAACACATGGAGAGTTCAGTAGCCATGCGATTAGCCACTTCCAAGTCAACCCATAGACGACTTCCTTGCAATCTTAAAGTAGCAATAATTACCAAAGAGCTTTCATCAAAAAATAAGAATGACCAAAGAAAAATGAAAAACCTTGACCAGTGAAAATCATTAGTTTTCTTTTGTAAACGTCTTCTTTACGAAGACAAAGTTATCACACAGTGATAACACGTAGCATACACATTCATGATAATATTATTAGTAGGCTAGTGGTGGATAAAATATGAAACAAATTAGAGTTTATATTGAACAATCATGCTCAATAACTGTGTAAATAACTTTGTGCCACAAGATACCAGACAAAGTGCTGATCTCTCATGTTAGTTTTTTGGTTACAAAATTGTAGGTTTATTATACTATTTTTATGGTTTAGATAAATATTGTATATTTTGATTAAGAAATATTTTGCACCCACTCATCAATATTTGTTATTTACTTCTTTAAAATTTGAAGACTCTTGAAGAAATTTCTGGATATGCAACTATAGTCGCCCCCAACTTGCTTGGAATTGATACATGGTTGTTATTGTATTCAGACACGATAAGGTAACATCAGTATGATGCATCTACTTTAATAAACATAAAATTATTATTTAGGTACTTTTCACAATTTATACTACATAAGAATATAAAGCTTACTGCATACTGTTGTATACAAAGAAGCCTTGAATAAATGAGTATGCATCCCATGCTTTTCAAAGTAAAGAAGAATAAAGAAGGAAAATAATGATCATGAAAATATAACACACACAGGAAATTGGAATAAGGTGCTTGTACTTCTTCCAAGACAAGGTATGCATTTACACATGGTCTCATTCCCTCGTTTGTTGTAGTAACTTACAAATCCCGTTCCTTTGCAACTCCGATATTTCCCAGTCAAATAATAGAAAACTTCTTGAAATCCTAAAGAAGCAGTAATGACCAAAGGGATTTCATCAAAAAATAAGAATGGCCAAAGAAAAATGACGCTAGACCAGTGAATATCTTTAGCATTCTTTTGTTAACATCTTATTTCTGTAGACAAATATATTACACTGTGATAACAGATACCATACTTATTCCTGCCAATATTGTAGTAATCTAGTGTTGGATAAGATTTGAAATAGATAAGACAGTATATTGACCAATCATGACTAATAACTCTATAAATAACTTTGTGCCACAAGATATCAGAAAAAATGCTGATATTTTTTTTTATTATTTTGGTAACCACAAAATCCCCGAGAGTCATTGGCACACACTTTGAAACTTGACAGGTAATTGGCCCACAACTTTATCATTTTACACTTAAGTACCAAGCTTTTATCTATGTTTATAAAGTGTGCCTAACCCACATATCACATGTTACGCTCTTATCACTAGATCAAAAGCCTAAGCCTCAAAACATAGTTCTTTTGTTCAACAGAAAATATTTTCATTTAGTCCCTACACAAGCATTAATGACCCGTCTTCAAGATAATATTCCTAATAAAATTTAAAGAGGACCAGAGTTTCCATTTTTAACTTCCAATACTAGGAATTGTTTTCCAAAGGGGAGAGTTCAATTCAAGAAAAACTCTATCCTCCACAATTTCAGGTTCAACCCCACTACCCCAACATTGAGAATTCATTAAATAACCCATTTTTTTCTATGAAAATATTATTGATTTTGTGCTTTAACAACATCGACATAGACCATTATTGGAAATGTTTGCTTGCTTCACGAAGATGACAAGACCAAATTACAGGAAACATTACTCATTAGTCTGGCAAAGCATTTAACACTTGGAATCATTATATTCAAAGTGAGTACAACTTTAAGCATCAATATAAGCCATCATTGTGGTATCAATATAAGACATCGTTGTGGTATCTACATATTTGTTTGTATTTCCTGCATAAACATTCAAATTGTAGTCATTAATCATTATATTTCCAATACCTATATCAAACATTATTTTGCTATCTAAATGTGTTGTTTTATGAGCTACATTGACTTCAAAGTTGTAGTCACTTTCAGTATGATGATTCCAAGTGTTAAATGCTGAGTCAGGCGTAAGTAATGTTTTCTATAATTGGGTATTGTAGTCTTGGTCAACCAAACATTTCAAATAATGGTCTACATTGGTGTTGTTGAAGCACACCACCAATAATTTTTTAATAGAATAAAATGGATTATTTAATGAATTCTCAATGTTGAGGTAGTGGGGTCGAACCTGAAATTATGGAGGATAGAGTTTCTCTTTAATTGAACTCTCCCCTGTGGCGAAAATGTTGCTGGTATTGGATGTTCAAATGGAGACTGTAATGTTCTTTGGATTTGATTAGGAATATTATTTTTAAGACGGGGCATTGATTGTCCCATATTTTCTATTGCTACTCTTTTGTTGAGATTCACTCAAAGATATTTGGCCTGATATACAATGACTACTTTTGCGCTCTTCTGGAGATCTCGAATTGTTGAAGCGATATTTCTAAGATGTTTTTTCAAGAATTGTGGAACTTCTAGAACATCTAATGAAATTGGATCTAGACAACTATTAACATAAGATTATCAACTCCCCCCCCCCCACTCTTTGAAAAAACATATACATTTTTATGGAGGAAGGCTATCAAGTGTTACACATGAACAAAGAACAAAGACTAACAATCTAATTTGGTTTTTATATAAACACATAAAAACATTTATGAATAATTAAAAGAACAAAGAATAAACTATCTAATTTGCTCTAAATCATTTCCTGATTCATTTTTAGGGAAATATTGAGGTAAAAGAAAAAGTAAATTAGTTGAGTTTAAAAAAGTTAGAATTATGCTTAGGGCTTTGAGAAGAGAGAAAAGAAGAAAGAAAGGGACAAAAGTTAAGAGTTTGCCAAAAACGTTAAAGATTTGCGAGTGGAATTCCTCGGGAGTGATCCCTATAGGGTATGTGAGATAATTTAGTGTGAGTTGTTTACATGTTAGTGTGTGAAGTTCTTGAACAACATTGTTGAATTCTTGTTCGTTGAGTTGTTAAAGGCCTAGTGTTGAATTCATTCGTAATTTCGGGTTATTTTTTGAGTTAAATCTATTGGTATTGAGGGTACTAATGTGCTACCTGTTTGGGAAAAGAACCATGGATGTTTAGAGGGTTTAGAGATGAAAAATGAAGGAGCAAGGTCAGTGATTTTCTATCTGGGGCGTCGCGCCTGCCAGCATTCCACAAAACTTCTTCTGAACTTTGGCCTCTAGAGTGTCGTGCCAGATAGAGCACCACAGAAAGTTCTCTAAAGATCGAGGGTTGTCACCCTGCGCCTCTCAGAGCGCCAGGGACGCCAGTTCTCCCCATTCTTCCCCACCTTTTCGTAAAAAATTCTTATGTAATATACCTATGTTTCTTAGTTAATTCCAATGCTCTAAGGTACATCTAAACATCATGAAATTATCAATAAACATGACATCATGAACATTGAATCCACAATCTAATTCAAGTTAAGTTAAGATCAAAGTCAAAGATGTTAGGAGTCAAGTCTAAAAGTTAAGAAACAAGTCAACGTAATCTCTCAAAAAGGTTTCAAGTGTCTTTAACAAACGTTTTATTTTTACTAAAGGCTCAAGTTGCAAATTAAGCAAAGAATAAAGAGTTTAGTTAATTTCTCAAAATTTATAAGGGAACTAAGTATTCTCTTAGAGTTACAAATGTTTACACATATTTAGCAAGAAAGGAAGCTGAGACTTCCAATAGAGCCTTTGGGTAGTTTTAGTAAAGAGGAAACTATGATTTCCAAGAGAGCTTTTAAAGTTAAGTTTAATTAATTGCCTCAAACCAGAGAAGAAGTTTTTTTAAAACCATATGAGCTAAGTATTTTTTGGAGTAGCATTGAGTTAAGTTATTGTTTAGTTGAGCAGAGCCAAGATATGTGTTCCTTCTAAAGCTTTTTCAAGCTTAAGTTTTTTTTTTTTACATTTTAACTCGCATACTCATACATTCAATGTACTGATGTCAGTTGGTCTGCATTGTATTTTGATACAAACGTAGGTAACTAGGATCATCATCATCCAACGCCTCTTTGATCCAGTAGAACACTAAGAGTATAGTCTTATACTTACTTCTAAATTAGATTAGGGGTTAGGGGTGACTTTAAATGGGACGGGCTAATGGGCATTAAATTGTGTGATTTTCCATGGTGGATATTGATGTTTATTGGTCACGTGACAAAAGAAAAATTCACATGGCATGCTTGGTGCCATTAGTTAAATTTTGGGGTACTTGTGAGACAACAAAAAAAGTGGGGTATTTTTTTAGCCAAAACACAAATGAATAACATTTTGTTCTACTTCGGATAGTGAAGAGGTACTTTTGAGCTTTTTCAATTTTGATTAAAAGTTTTCCTTTTAATATAAAGGACTATTTTTTTCTTCCTTTGTAAGAAAGTTCTTCAATATACACCTATTATTCTATGCTTTTGTTAGCGCATCAATCTTTAAAATACTTTTATTTTTTGGCATAATTTCAAAGAAATAAATTTGAATATACTTTAATGAATACTAGTCAAATATTATGTTTATCTTAGGCTAACTATAACGATCAATCAACTTATTCATCTATTTAAAAAATATTATAAAATGGGCAATTTTCAGAATATTTTTTTTTAAAAATAAGTTTCAAACTTGAAGATAATGATAATACCACCTATTTTTATTTTAATACTCTATATAGATAGATTCAATTATTTATCAAAAATAATGTTGTAAATAAATCTTTTAGGTAAACATGTCTAAGATTAACATCTATTACAATATACGTTAATTAATGTGTGCGACTTCATAACCAAAAGATTCAATATAACTTGAAAATTATAATGGAATTCAAATATGAAAAATGAACGAATGGTCATGGTAACTGCAGTTTGTACATCTTCAGAAGCAATGGAAATGCTCTCCAATGGACAGAAAAAATTGATGTGATTATAATTAGTGCTCGTTCACCAAATTTTAATTCTATTAAACTCTTGGCTCAAGTTGTTATATTGGATATAATTTCACCATGTAAATATTTATTCTATTATTCCACTTATGACATCTATTGTGAGATAAGTCAGTTACATTTATAAATACACTACGAAAATCGACTAAAAATTTACTATTAATATATAATTATATTCTTTAGAGTTAAAGAATTTGGTAAAATTCATATTTAATTATGAGTCGCAATGAATATTTTACTGTCTAGTGACATTAGTTATTTATTTTTAATGTCTATTTTATTTAGTTATTGATAAGTTATTACTTTGTAACACAACTTTTATAGGGAATATGCTTGAAATTAACTATTCATATAGTATTTAATACAATTTAATTCTAATTGTCAACCTCTTGAAATAATTATGCAATTGTATGAGATGAATTCAATGAACTCTTAGCAAAAAAGGCTTTGAAAGAAGGAGAATGTTTTTTTATACAAAGGTCACTAAACGAGAAAATTGTGAAACACTTGTGGCAAATTGTATTGAGGAGAAAAATAGAAAGAGAGAGCGGAAAAAGAAGTAGAAGATGGAGACAAGATGATTATTAATGAAGTTGAAACAAATAATATGAGTGGAGATGATGAAAAATATTTAAAGAAACAAATGGTATGACTAATATTGAGGAACATTGAAATAATATTCATGAAGTTGAGGACAATATCGTATCGAATGGAAAATATAATCGGGGGAGGATATTGTCTTCAACTTCATGAATATTATTTCTATATTCCTCAATATTAGGTACACCGTTTGTTTTCTAAATAATTCATCATTATCTCCACCCATATTGTTTGTATATATCTTTAACAATTATCTTGTCTCCATCTTCTAATCCTTTTTCCACCCACTCTCTTTCTATTTTTTTATTGTCAATACAAATTGTTATAATTGTATCACAATTTTCTTATTTGGTGGCCTTTGTAGAAAAAAAGCATACTGGTAAGAATTCATTGTATTCATCGGATATAATTGCATAATTAGTTCAAGAATTTGACTATTAGAATTTAGTTCTATAAAACACTATATAAATATTTAATTTCAAGCATATTCACTATAAATGTTGTGTTACAAAATGATAACTTATCATTTACTAAATAAAATATAGAATAACAACAAATAACTAATGTCACTAAACAACAAATTCTTTAGCTTCAAAAAATCTAATTACATATTACTAGCAAATATTTAACTAATTTTTTTAGTGTATTTATAAGCGTAGCTGATTGTTCTCACAATAGATGACATAATTGGAAGAATAGAATAAATACTTACATAGTGAAATTATATCCAAGATCACAGCTTGAGTCAAAAGTTTAAAATAATCTATATTCGGTGAATGAACACTGATTATTATCACATCAAATTTTTTCTTTCCTTTGGAGAGCATTTTCATTGCTTGTGAAGATGTACGGACTATAATAACTGCATAAAAATGCATCTTAAAAGTAAGAAAAGAAATTTTTATATATATACATATAGACACACACTGATGATTCGTTCATTTATCATATCCAAATTAATTTCACCATAATTTTAAAGTTATATTGCACTGTTTAGGTTATGCAGTAGCACATATTAATCAACTTATATTTTAATATATCTCAATCTTTTATAGATTTATCTAAAAGACTATCTATAATATTATTTTTGATAAATAATTAAATCTATATATGTAGTAGAAGAAGAAACAAAATGATGGTATCATCATTATCTTTCAAGTTTGAAACTTATTTTATAAATTTTATATACCTTTTAAAAATATTATGAAAATTGTCCACCGTCTCCAAAACTAAATAGAGGATTAAATTGATTAATCATTATAGCTTACCAAGAATAAATATAATATTTGACTAGTATTTGTTAAAGCAAATTCAAAATATTATTCGTTTGTGTTTTGGCAAAAAAATACTCCCTTTTTTTGTTGACTCACGAATACCCCTAACTTTAAGTAATGACATCAAGCCTGTCATGTGAAAAATAATTTGTCACGTGACCAGTCCACATCAATATCTACCAATGGAAAATCACGTAGTTTAATACCCATTAGCCTGTCAGTTTTAAAATCCACACCAACCCTTACTCAAATTAACGAGCAAATATAATACCATTGTCCATGTCCTTCCAGTCCTAAGACCAACAAGACACCCACATTTCAATCCACTTTTCTCCATACATCCAAAAAAATTTAATGAACTCTGCTGAAATACACAATTTTCTCACCTAAAACTACACAAAACCTTAACACACTCAAAAAATGAAAGATATTTTTTCTCCATTTTGAATAATTCTCACGTAGTTTTGACCCTTCAAGTTTAAAAATAAAAGAAAAAATACAAAGATAAATGTTTTTTTAACAAGAATCAAACAATTCTATTTTTTTCTACATATAATAAATAAAAAAAAATTTATTTCAAGGTAAATAATAATGATAATCAGATCTCTTCTTATCTTGCTCTTTCTCTTCCCTCTTTGTTACTCCAATTTTGTTTTTAAAGTGACAGATTGATTTGCATAGTTCAAATATCTACATCTTCAAAAAATTATTTTTGGTGAATTTTATTAATCTTCTCCTATGATTTTATGCCAGACGAACAATTATAAAAGAACAAATTAAACCTTATTCTACAAAAACATAAGTATAAAAAACGTATCTATAACATGATTAAATAATAGACTTAAACATAAGATTGTGGCAGTTCAAGAACATCTAATTAAATTGAAGCTCGACAAGTATTAACATAAGATTATCAAACTCCCCCCCCCCCGAACAATCATACACATTTTTATGGAGGAAGGCTATCGAGTGTATAACATGCCTTTGACATAAATAAAGACTAAACAATCTAATTTGCTTCTTCTATAAACACATAAAAACATTTATTTTTAATTAAAACGGCATAAAAAACTATACAAATGGTGTTATGAAATAAAGAAAAGATGAATTCAAGATTTACTATAGATAAAATAAAATCCAAAAAGGAATCGATGTTACAATCACAACAAGCATACAATTAGATCTCTTTTGGAAAGGTAATCAAACAAAAATTATTCATCGAAAACAAATCAAGGCTTTTGAGTTGAATTTATATTTTTTATAGATGGCACCTTTCTACTAATAAAAATTCAACAAATCCACCTTTTTACCAACATTCTCTTTTTCGTGATCACTAAAACCACCCGAACTTCATCAATAATACCATAATAACCAGTTTCCATTGAATTTCTATTCCTTCCGAAATTTCAGAAAAGGAGATACAAAATACTAATTTCTATATAGATGCTTGAATTTATTGGAGTCACAATTAACCCTTTTGGGGGTATTATATAGTAATTACAACAGTAAGCCAGTATGTTTAATGAATTGTTTAGTCCTTATATTATAGGTTTTGTCCACTTTTAGTCCTCATATAATTTTTTTCATAATTTATGTTTAATTAATACTAATGAAAGTTTAATATTTAACAAAGACATATATGTTTACATCTTGTCTTCTTGATCTAAAAATCTCTAAGTTCTAAACCCAATTGAGCCGTAAATCATATATGCTAAATTCTATATAACATAAGGCTCTAAACACTTGTATTGAAAAAATCTGTAAACTCTAAACCTAAAAACACAAAAAACCCTAATTCCTAAACCGTAAACCCTAAAATACCTAAGAAACGGTAATCCTTAAAATTCTTTAAAAACCCTGAAGCTAAAAAAACTCTAGGCTCTAATCCCTATAAAACCCTGAATCGTATATGCTAAACCCTTAAAAAAATAAAACAAATTAACCTTTAGTCTTAAACTAGGTGAGGAATTACGACGTTACTTTACAATAAATGTGAGTGGTAAGAGTTTGGTATTATGACCCTTATATAATGAAGTTTGGCTTACTTAGTAGATTAACAAGTGCATTAAAAGATGTGCCCGAGATTTTATATAGTCAGATAAAATTCTAATTAAGATAATGATTTTTCATATGCATTTCGATAATATATTGGAGTTGTCAATGTGGAGTACACTAATGTAAGCATTATTTATTACCCTTAAGAGTCTGGTCGAAGGGATCATATATAGCCAATGATAATCCTCTTAAATAAAGTTCAAGCTTCCTCCCTTTAAGTAGATATGAACTTAGAAGGATGGTAATAGTGGGATAAAAAAGAGAAGTCAGACTAGTAACAATTAGATTAAGCGAATTTATAGGTCAATGCGGGTAGCAATTATAGAAAGACTATAGAAGCTTGTAGAGGTTAAGATAAGCATATCACAAAAAAAACTAAGAAGGGATATTAGTTCCTACACATGGAGAGTTCATTAGCCATGAGATTAGCCATTTCCCAATCCACCCATAGACGACTTCCTTGCAATCCTAAAGTAGCAATAATGACCAAAGGGATTTCATCAAAAAATAAGAATAACCATAGCAAAATGACAAACCATGACCGGTGAATATTTATGGTGTTCTCTTGTAAACGTCTTCTTTACGTAGACAATGATATTACACTATGATAACAAATAGCATACTCATTCCTGTAAATATTATTTGTAGTCTAGTGGTGGATAAAATTTGAAACAGATTAGACTGTATATTGACCAATCAAATAACTTTGTGCCACAAGATAGCAGACAAAGTGCTGATGTTTTTGTTTTTCTTATTTTGGTAACCAAGGATCCCCGAGGGTAATTAGTATACGGTTTGAAACTTAACATATAGTTTTTTTTCTATAATGGTAACTTTACTTATATATATTCAAAGGTATAATATAACCAAGGTGTAGTACCCCTTCAAAAGTATTACAACTAAGAACTAGTAATTCAGTTCTGTGCCATAAAAAGAGTTAAAAACATTACAAATATCATCTGTTTGAGCTAGTAGTTTTTGCTCACACCAAAACTAATAAAGGCCTAAAAATTAATTTTAAGATTCTGAATGTTTTTTTGAGTGCTCTCAGAGTACCTTCTGTTTCTCTCAATCCAAATTGACCACCAAATACATGCTGGCACAATCTTCCGTGTTTCTTCCTTCTTGCTCACATTACCATCCATATTGCAGAATCCTAGAATTGGCCTGTCCCTTTATCATTTTCCACTTAAATACCAAGCTTTTGTCTTCGTTTATGAAGTCTTCCTAACCCAAATATCACATGCTACACTCTTAATTACCACTAGACCAAAAGCCTAAGCCTCAATAGGTAGTTCTTTTGTTCTACAGAAGATTTTACCTGCACAAGTATTAATGTTCCAAAAGTCTATTTTATACATAAAAGAACTCGAATTACAAAACCAAAAGTTAGTTCAAATTGACAACTTATCAGTAAGCTGCAATGTAAAACTAGTATGGATCTAATATTTTTCATAGTTCACTATTTTTAGTTTCACGAAAGGTGATGCCTGCTAACTCGATTGGATCCAGTTTCAAATTAATCAAAATGGTTGATTTCTTCTCATTAGTCTAAAATAAGGAAAATGACTATAAAGGATAAAGCGAAATGAAGACCTGTATTTGTGGATAACAGGTAAATCGACGGTCAATTTCGTCGAGTGAAACAGGAGAAATGTCAGGATAAGTCATGGGAAGAGGAAGAGGTTCACTATCTTCAGCCAAGTAGCTCTCTCGGTTGCGCGACCAAGTCTTTTCCCAGGCATTTATTTTCCTAATTTTGGTGTTATACTCCGTTCGCTTCTCCACCGGAGAATTCCCGGAAACTCTGTCGGTGCGGTGGAAGTGGCATCAACATCACCAACAAAGTTGAAAGAGGAAGAGGAAGATGGGTCACAGGCGACGTTGCAACGAAAAGAGATGGGGTTAGAATGAGGAAATCAATGGAAGTAGGGTTAATTGGCTGCATTCCAAGGAAAACAAGATATTGTTATGCTACTGAAAGTGAAATAGTTTTTTTTTGTAATTTTAATTAGTTTCTATTAATTAAATTAGTAATAAAATAAAGGAGCTGAAAAATACTCTTATTTTGACCGAAACTAATCTTACGATACCAAACTTAATAGATGAATTTTTACGCCTTGCGCTATTTAATAGCATATTTTTAAGATATATATGTGTCCACATGTCCACATTACTATTTATAATTATGCAATATTCTTTATGTCCACGTGAACACATATATACATTTAAAATACACTCTTAAATAGTGCAGGGGTTAAAGGTCCTCTATGAAGTTTGGTATCGCTAAAATAATTTCGATCAAAGTTTGAATATATTTCAGACCTTTTTCCTAAAATAAAGTATAAGATTTCTATGAATATTATATGATGTAAAACATGTTTATAATATGATATAAACGTGTTATAAAATAATGTATAAGATTTCTATGAATATTATATGATATATATATATA
>NC_028646.1:55023577-55027032 GCF_001406875.1 Solanum pennellii | reverse complement strand
TATATATATATTTAAAATACACTATAAAATAGTGTAGGGGTAAAGGTCCTCTCCAAAGTTTGGTATCGTTAAAACAAATTCGGTCAAAGTTTGAATATATTTCAGACTTTTTTCCTAAAATAAAGTATAATATTTCTATGAATATTATATGATATAAAACATGTTTATAAAAGATTAATATTAGCAATTTAATGCCAAAAATTAGGAAAATATTTGATAGAGATATAATTATCGAGTCAAACTAAAAAATAAATGATTTGCAATGTGAAATATCAAGTCAATACTTCTAAAATAAATGAAGTTGAAAATATAACATAAGTTCTACATTTGAAAAGAAATTTAACATAATATTCATTTGTCAAATTTCAACATTTGAAAAGAAATTTAACATAATTCTCATTTGTCAAATTTCAACATAACCTACATTAATGTGATTTAAAAGAAAAAAAAACGTAAATATATAACCGTACCTAGCAAGAATTTTCCTTCAATTACAAGACTAGAATACTAAAAAAATTATGCAAATAAAATAAATAAATAAAATGGATAATAGGAGAAATCACATAATATATAATAAAAATGCATTTTTAGAATGATAAAAGCAAAAAAGAATCTAGCTATATATATAATAGGAGAGGTAAGAAGCGTGATGTGTCAGTGCCACAATTATTCTTGAATATCTTAATTTGAAAAAAATTATTATTTAAATATTATAAATTTGATAATTTTTATTAAAAAGTACATATGTCAGTATATTTAAAAAAGTACTATCAATGACTTTGAAAACTTGACAACTCATTTAATTTTCCAAATACAGTTGAATTGTTAATATCTATTTATATATAATAGGAGAGGTAAAAAGAGTGATGTGTTGATTTTTTTTAATTTGAAAAAAATTCATTATTTAAATATTATAAATTTGAAATTCTTTTTAAAAAGGAAATGATCTAATGAGCTCTTATACTTGTATCCATTTGTATTATGAATTCTTCTACTAATTCATTTGCCATTTGGACCCTTACACTTGATAAAACACAATATATCTAACCACTCTTATCATTGATCATGCTTATGTTGCATTAATATGATTGAGTTAGCAAGAGAGTGAGACCACACACCTATTAGGAAAGTGAACATAATATTTAAATTTTAAAAATAATTAAATTAAAAGAGTAAAATTATTAACTTAAAAAAGGAAAAAGAAATCCTTCTTCTTCCCCCAACAACCCACTTTTTCTAGCCATCACCATTCTTGTCCAACCCTATTTTTTTCTTTCGTCTTTTTCCAACCATCTCCATTTTTGTCCAACCCCCTTTTTTCTTTCTTTCATCTTCTTTAAGTGTTTGATACATCACAGGTGGCGAGCACCATGCTGATAAATTGGAGGTAGCGATGAATTTCTATCCTTCTGATACGTCGAAGAGGATGGATAAAATATGGGTCCCTGGTGGTTCGCAATAGTCGTCAATGGTAAGGGAAAATGGAGATTGTGGAGAGGGGCACGAGGTGGTGAGGGGCAAGGAGCTGGTGCAACAACTTATAATTTTTGGATTTGTAGAGGTTGGAGAAGAATAAATCAAGAAAAATAGTGAAAGTATGCGACGAAGATGGAATAAATGAGGGAGAGAGTATTTGTGGTCTTGCCGGCGAGAGGAGTGGTGACAGTGAGAACTTTCTCCAGCGATTGGGCCATTTCACAGTGGGAATGACTGATGATATAGGGAGACCTAAAACATAAATTTAAAAGAATAAATTAAAATTTTATTTTGTAAAATTTGCATAAAAAACTTTATAGTTTTGTGTCCAAAAAGAAATTATTATAAAAATTAAAAATAATGTGGCCAAATTTATGTGACATGGAATGTGACATTAGCGCTATTGAAAGTCATGATCTGTTGAAAGGGTTCAACTGATTGAGTCTAAATGAGTTCAAAATTCAGATGACAAAGTGATAAGTAAAAGAGTTTACAATACAAACGGATAAAAGTACAAGGATCCATCAGAACATTTTTTCTTTAAAACAGTACACATGTCAGTATATTTAAAAAAGTACTATGAATGACTCCGAAAAATTGACACCTCATTTAATTTTCCAAGCAAGGTTGGAATCGTTTAATAAGGTATTAAAATGTTATTGTTTTTTATTTTGTGTTGGAGGAAATTGACTGATCATGCAAAGAGACATCTACAACCTATCATCTTATATGGTATATTTGAAATGCTTCTGTCATTTAGGATTTATCATTCAATATGTTATCTTCTTATGAATCTATAAATCACAAGGTAAGAATTGAGAGCAACAAACTTATTTTCTATAAAATCCGTTGTTGAACTTCAATTTTATTTTGATTCTATTTTTAAAATTTTCATTCATCTTTTTTATTTAGCCTTTGATATTTTATGTTATATACATTGGTTAAGAAAATTGTCATATGGATTGACTCATATAGATTCACGTTGTGACAACATTATAATCATAATGTTGTAATATAGGACAAAATCCTATATAAAAGATGGACAGAAGCATCACATTAACTTTTACTGTTTTACAAGAATCTGGAAAAAAAATGATAATCAGAATAACTGAATTTGTCTCCTACTTTTCTATTAAATAGTTACTTTCATCTGATACTCCTTTTTCCTTTTACAAATTTCATAATCCAAAGTATTCTAATTTGTAAATAAAAGTCCAAAAGCAAATTCAATAAATAAGGGTAAAATAATACCAACTAAAAACTGACAAGACCCCTTAAAAATATAAATTACACTTCTTTAAAACTCTATTTTATATCAAATAAAAAACTACTTCATTATAAGAATTGGAAGATCAATTTTTTATTTTAGAAGTGTAATGCTTATTTAGTTTTCTTTAAATTGAGATATATTTTTCATATTATTGCAATTCCTTATTTTTTAAGGTCAATATAAATTGGAAAATTTATAAAAATATACTATAATAAAAAAATATTTACCATTTATAGTAATAATAATTTTTTCCCACTTGATCCGTTTTAATTCATTTATAATACAAGTTTAATACATACTACAAAGAACAATTTATTATTCACATATAATACAAGTTTTAATAATGGATAATACATTTTTCACACATTTTAATACATTTATAATATAATGCGATAAATTTTTACCAAACAAACATAATACATTTCAAAAAACAATTATAATTCATATATATTGCATACTTAATTCACCTTTAGTTCATATTACAGAATTTACATAATGTTGCTATTAATGATAATAAATAAAAAATATCGCTAAAATCAGTAAATATTTATTAAAATGTACCAATTTATGCAATTTTTCCATTAAAATTTGTGTAAATAGAATTATTTTATTTGAATTTTCTCTTCAGTGAAGTGATGATTCCATAAAATTAGGGTACTAAACAAGACATTATTTTTTTAAAATAAATAAAATCAGAAGGAAGGGGGTG
>NC_028646.1:55018207-55022922 GCF_001406875.1 Solanum pennellii | reverse complement strand
TATATATATATATATATTGAAATGATAAACAAAATCCTATAATCTTCTGGAAGTTTAAAACTAAACGAAAATATCATTAGCAAAATTAACTATACTGTATGAAAGGAGAGTAATCGAACAAAATATTAAAATATTGAATTAAAATCATATAAGATACGAATTATATTTTATTCAAAATGAAAAGGACAATAAATTAAATTAACATTGCACAAAATATAAAAGAAATTATATAAAAAAATTGATATAATAGATATTGAATAACAATAACCGAAAGTAATATTTAAATTTAAAAAATAAAAAAATTCTAATTTTTGTGACTTTTTTTCATACTTATATTATTTTCATTGGGATTCTTATTTTTCCTTTAAAAAATTTCATAAATTTAAAATATTTTAATTTCTAAATTGAAAATTTAAAAATAAATACTTATCTTTTCCTTTAAAAAATTTCGTGATTCAAAGTATTTTAATTTGTAAATTGAAAATCCAAAACAAAAAATTAACAAATGAAAAATGAAAATATTACAAACTAAATTAAATTCCACTAAAAAAGTAAATCACACTTTCTATAAACTCTATTTTATAGAAAATTAGCAACTACTTCAATATAACAATTACAAGATAAATATATCTCCCATAGGGATTAAAAATTAATTTATTTATCTATAAAGTGATATATATTGTTATATATTGTAATAGTAGTTTAAACCTAAAAAAAATTGACTACAAAAAATTGTTGGACTTCTAATACATTGCTTTAATATAACTTATTTTGTTAAGTTTTTTCCTCTTGAATTATGGAAGTTTAATTTTTTATATCTATATTACATGTATGATGTAAGACATAATTGCATTTAGATAATTATGATTTATATTTTACATTAGTGATAACTTAAATTTTAATTATTTTTTATAAACAAAAGTACATATAAAATGAAAAAGACATTATGTGTTGATAATAAAAGAACTTATTAATTTTGTCTCTATCTCTTCGATAACAATGATAATAGAAAATAAAATTTATCTTTTTATTGTCTAATTTAGACAATAAACTATATTGATTCATTTACATAAATATTCAACTATAACACAGAAATTTGCAAATGCTAATGCACAGGTACCCCCTAAACTTATGCCCGAAATTTCAGAGACACACTGATACTACTAACGTCCTATTACTCCCCTGAACTTATTTCATAATAAATTTCTACTCCTTTTCGGCCTACGTGACACTATCTTGTGGGTCCGATGCTGGTTGACTTTTTTTAAGCTAGTGTCACGTAGACCAAAAAAGGGTAG
The DNA here is from genome assembly GCF_001406875.1 of Solanum pennellii. Lineage (NCBI taxonomy): Eukaryota > Viridiplantae > Streptophyta > Magnoliopsida > Solanales > Solanaceae > Solanum > Solanum pennellii. The sequence goes on along the minus strand of NC_028646.1, from coordinate 55,021,624 downwards.
AAAATTATTTATAAAATAAGTTTAGGGGAGTAATAGGACCTTAGTATAGTATAAGTGTGTCTCTGGGATTTCAGACATAGGTTGAGGGGGTACTTGTGCATTTTCCCAATTAATATTCTCTCAATGATATTATCTTTGTAACTAGTTAAATTTTAAAACTATCAACAAATCAATATTTATGATTACATTTATCAAGTAACCGCACAACACGTGGATACGTATACTAGTTTAAAATAATACTCCATGTCTCCCAATTTTTGTGACACATTTCAATGTCAAGATTCAAACAAGTCTATCTTTGACCGTAATTTTTTCATATATCTTTTAAATATTTTGAGTTACCAATTATTGTGATTTACAGTACTTTTTATGTAGTTATCAGATATATATTTAATTTTAAAATATAGGAAGACTTCAAGAGAAAATTCTCGGTAAATTTATATTGGTTGACTCTCGTAAACAGAAATGTGTGACATAAATTGAAATAGAGGGAGTACAATTAGAGGTTCAATTATATAAAAAAAGTCATCAACGTGTAATTGTATCATGTAATTAACAACACTTCATAGTCCCTCACTAAGAATTGAAGAGTGTAGTCACCCCATGCTAACTACACCTAATTACTTGTTGACCAAATAATTACATGATTAACCAAATGTAACGACTCAACCTGCTAGTGATATTGTACGTTTTGGGACTACGCCCACACGACATAAAATGCATAACTAGTTGGTACTTTCTACATACATATATACCCAACATCTCTTCGATGTTGTGTTGATGCGAGGATTATAATATTAACCAGGGTTGTCACATATACCCTCTCTATAGACTCATCTTCCTCTTTAAGGTTTGCCCCATGGTATGAGATTCGCCTAGACTCAGGACTGAGATTTAACCTGTCTTATCGAGATTTTCCTAAACTTAATTGAACTTTGACCCACATCGACAAGGCTAATAGAGCAGTGATTTTTATTCCATTTTGTAACATCCCAACCCTTTTTTGATATTGTTTATTTTGTAAGGCTTCCGCATGTATGTATAGTTTTCCACTATGTAGTCATCACGCCAAGAGTTAGCTTGGGACGCGCAATGTTTTATGTGTCGTCCATGTCCGAGGTATACTCTCCGAGCTTGATAAAATTGTTATTAGAGAGAAGAGTTCAATTGTCTTAAGGTCTCTATGAAGTTGTGTACTCTTGTATAATTTAGCATATGGATATGTTGTGAACTACACTTATTATCAGGAGGCTGTAAGACATTTAGGAGATGTTTCTCCTTCTTCCGTACTCCAGATTGTGCAATTGAATTGTGTCATAAGAAAGTTATTCAGAATCAAGCATTTCTTAAATCCATTAGACTACCCTTCATGCTCAAATTGGTTGAAATATCAAAGCCCGAATAATTGTTGACGAGTTACTCACAGATGAAGTCTTTAGAAAGTCAAAGAGACTGCAACTAGGCTTGACAGAAGCCCTATCAGTATGCTTAAGTGTATTGATTTGAAAAAATGCATTGTTATTCACATAAATCATGCGTTCTAGGTAAAAACAAAGATATGCACTAAAATTCTTTTCTCTAATTTTTTTTCCAGGTGAACCCCTTTAAGAGGGCAGTGTGTTTTCAAAGTGCTTGGTTAGTGTTGTTGTTCGAAAGATAATTTGATTTGCGATATTATGAACTACTAATAGTAGAAGTGTTCAAAGTTAAAAGTATATATTTAGAAGTATAGTAACCTAAGAAATGAAGATAGTTATAGAGTAAAGTGTGTAGTTGTTGTCACATACCCAGAAAGTCATTAATGTGGAGTTTTTCCTTTATGTGTAAACAATGGAGTTACTGGTTACAATGAGTTAGAGTATACTTTAACTCGAAATGAATTTATGCTGATGTGTCATTGTGTTATGAAAAATCAAGTATAAGTGTTGAATAGAAGGACAAAGTAGTCATGAGTTAATAGAACTAAGCCACACTTATGACTTCGAAGGGGGAGCCTTATGAATAGAACTAATTAGGCAATCATGTATAGTGAATAGGTACATGGTACTTAGGTTGTCAAAAGGAATGTAATGAAAATATATAAATAGGTAGACTAAGAGATAAAGATTGTCTACTTATCATGAGGTCCTCCCTTAATTTTACCTAGCAATTGTAAGTTCTTATAATATTTGAGTAATTCTAATGATATCCGTGTTTAGTACTAGACACTAAGCTTTTATTTGAGATGAGTTTCATGACAAAAAAAAAGATGGTAATGTGTGGGTGAAGATGTCAGTTTTGAGATATGGTCTAGTAGGTTTGACATATAAGAGGTAAGGAATTAAGGTGTTACTTTGCAATAAATGTGAGTGGTACAAGTGTCGTATTATAATCCTTATATGAAAGTAATGAAGTGTGGCTTAGTTAATAGGCTAACAAGGGCATTAAGAGGTGTACCCGAAATTTTATGTAGCCAGATAAGATTGTAATTAAGTTAATGGTTTTGCATGTGCATCTCGATAGCATAGTTGAGCTGTCAATATTGAGTAGACTGATGTAAACATTATTTATTACCCTTAAGAGATTGGTAAAAGGGATCATATATAGCCAATGATACGCCTCTTAAATAAAAAATTCAAGTTTCCTCCAGTTAGGTAGATATGAACTTAGAAGGATGGTATTAGAGGGCTAAGAAAAAGAAGTCAGACTTTTAACAGTTTGATTAAGTGACTTTATAAGTCAATGCGGGTAACAATTATAGAAATACTTCTATAGAAGCGGAAGAGGTTAAGATAAGCATCAGACAAAGAAAACTAATAAGGGATATTAGTTTCTACACATGGAGTGTTTAGTAGCCATGTGATTAGTGTTTCCTAAGTATTAGAGTAAAGTGAATATAGAGTAGTTTAAGATGGAAAAATAGGTACATAGCATTAAAGTTTCACTTTCAAACCTAAAGGGGAGATTATGAAATGAGGAACAAAGTCAAGTGTTAAGAATCAAAAAGTGATGTGTTCCATTAGAATTAAAGTGATATATCGATCCATTCGTACACTAGCATATTCCTCAATTTTTGTCGTCATAGCACCCTGTTAATGTCTTGCATATCAAAATTTTGTCCATGACATATAATCATACACTTTACACAGATTCACATCTATGTTCAATTCTCATAATAAGATATTGATACTTTAAGCCATTGATCTAAACCTTACTCTATAAATTTATGAATATCAACCTCATGATATAAATCTACTTATAGAAGAACTCATTACTCATTATATGCTCAGTCACAGGAATTCATGATTAACCTTCAATGGCTAACGAAACAATTATATGTCATGCATATTCTTATATCAAATTTCATAAATGAATTGTGATTATATATATATATATATATGTGTGTGTGTGTGTGTGTGTGTGTGTGTGTGTGTGTGT
>NC_028646.1:54965191-55017465 GCF_001406875.1 Solanum pennellii | reverse complement strand
ATATATAGTATGCCCGATATGACCTTATACGCAAATGAAGAATGATTCAGGTCTTAGATTAGAAATTTTTGGATTGTTACAATATCCCCCCTGGAATATTAGAATGGAAGGGAAAGGAGTTACTCCTACTATCTTTCTTATGGAAGAACTTTTCTACTAACATAGTCGGAATTGAATCGTACTGATAGTTTTGAAATCAGCCTAGATCTCAAATAATATTTTAAGCTTATAGGTCATGTACACGACTTTCTATGAATCACAATAGAAATAGGGTTATAACCTCAAACGTTCTCAACAAAATTTCTCCTTAACTTTTGAAAAAAAATGTCACGACCTGACTTCCCGAGTCATCATAGAACATACAAAATAAATTGACCCATACCAGAACAAGAATTAGTGAGTATCAGGGTAGGACTAGAAAGAAATCAATGCTAATATAAGAAAAGAAAGAATCAGAAAGCAACCCAAAGCTATATAAAATCGATACCCTCGGAGAATTTTAAAGTCACGAGTATAAAGATATCTAACAAAAATAAATACAAGTACCAAAAGTGAAACATGACTAACCATATCAAAGTCAAAAGATAATCTAACATATGTACAAAAGAAGACAGGCTGAACCCAGATGCCAAGTACTCACTATCGTTTTGATATTCCAAAGTTGCAAGGGATGACACAAACAATCATTGCTATTAGCCGGTATTGGGACCTGTAACGCAGGAATATTTAGAGTGTATCATAAGTACCAAAAAAAAGTTACTGAGTAGGCATCATAAGGAGACCGAGCAAGAAAGGTAAAGATTATAACATCCCAAAAATTTCTATGTTAAAAACTCAAATCATTATTCATTGGTCAATAAGATTGTACCAAGTGATTCTAAATTTTTATTAGGTGTTAAGATAAATTATTTAGTGTGGGGGTGATTTTGGATATGAATCAAGTCTCTAGAATCCCCTAGCAGAAAGTTGAGTTGAAAGATTTCATAACGATTGAGTTTCAATATGAGATATTACGTGGGTAAACTTCAAACAATCATTTCTCTTAGAACATAAGAATTAGGTGACCCATGTCCTATCAAACTAATGGTCTTTGAGTCCTTTTTACAACAATGACAAGCTTTCTTAATCTTGAGCTTAGAGTAAGAAGTTATACCCGTTTAAGTAAAGTCTCTCTATTTAAAACATCTCATTCGTTTTTAGAAAGACAATTTGGTATTTTCCTTTGCCTACCGAGTCTAACCACGTTTCTTCACCCCAAATAAGTTTCAAATTAGTATTAGACCACTTTTTCTTGTTTCTAAACACTTAGAGATTTAGGGCGGAGTTTCAAGCATTCTTTCAAGAAATGAGTTACTTTTGATGTTTGTGTTTCTAGATCTAGGGGAAAGTTTGTCTTTTGTATATCTTTATGTTGAAAATAAGTTTGTAATTATTCCTCAGAAACATTGTGAACCCTTTTGTGTTTTCTAAACCTGTTGGGAGTCTATTCTGATAGAATGAGTCTATCATTATTGTCCTATTTCCATCAATCACAAGAAAACCATGGCTTACCTAGTTGAGTTAGACATGGTATATTTTGATGTCATTTTAGGTATAGATTGACTTCATGCCTGTTATGTGTGAATATATTTTAAAACTCGAGTTGCCAAGTTTAAGATTCCTAATGGGCAAATTATAGGGTGGCGTAGTAGTTCAGAAGTGACTAAGGGTTGCTAATTTCGTACCTTAAGGAGATAAAGTTAGTTTCAATGGTTTGTATCTATCACTCAGTCAAAGTTAATGACTCAATTGCTGAGGTACCTCTCATTCAATTAGTTCCCATAATAATTTATTTTCCATAAGTTTTTCATGTTGATCTACCCGGAGTCCCTCTTGGGAGAGAAATCGACTTCGACATAGACATTATTCCAGATACTTGTCCTATATCTATTCAGCCATATAGAATGGCACCACCAGAGTTGAAAGAGTTAAAAGAACAGTTGAAAGATTTGTTAGATATAGGTTCATTCTATCAAGTGTCTCAACTTGGGACGCTCCGGTCTTATTTGTGTGAAATAAAGATGGTTCCCTTAGAATATGTATAGACTACCGTCACTCCTCTTCTAAGGATAGAAGATTTATTCGATGAACTTATGGGTTCCACCTGTTTTTCGAATCTAGACATCATATCTGGCTACCATCATTTGAAATTTAGGGAATATGATATTTTGAAGATAACTTTTAGAACCAGATATAGGCATTATGAATTTTTGGTCATGTCGTTTGGTTTAAATAATGCAACAGTAGCATTCATGGACCTTATGAATAGAATTTTAAAATCTTATTTAGATATGTTTGTTATCGTCATCATTGATGACATACTAATCTATTCAAGGAACGAAGAAGATCATGTAAGTCATCATCGAATAGTCTTTCAGACTTTAAAAGGTAAGAGTTATACACTATGTTCTTAACATGTAAGTTTTGGCTTAAGTTTGTCGCATTTTTGTGACAGATAGTTTATGGCGATAGAATTAGAGATGATACCCAAAAGATAGAAGCAGTTCAGAGTTGTCCTAAACCCACGTCTCCAAAAGATATAAGGAGTTTCTTAGGTTTGGTTGGATACTATAAAAGGCTTTTTATGGGTTTTCCTCTATCACATCTCATTTGACCAAGCTGACGCAGAAGACATTTACGTTTCAATGGTATGAAGCTTGTGAGGAAAGCTTTCATCAATTGAAAGAGAGGTTGACTACTACTTCAGTTTTGACTTTACTGGAAGGGACTCAAGGCTTTGTGTTGTACATTGATGTATCTAGAGTTGGTTTGGGTTGTGTTCTAATGAAGAAGAGAAAAGTTATAGCTTATTCCTTATTCCTCTAGGTAGTTGAAAATTCATGAGAAGAATTTTGCAACCCATGTCTTAGAATTGGTTGTTGTACTTTTTTCTTAAAAGATATGGTGGCGCTTGTATTGTGTTCATGTTGATATATTCACTGATCATAAGATCTTACAATATGTGTTCCCCCTGAAAGAGACCAATTTTAGACAGAGGAGGTGGTTATAATTACTGAAGGACTATGACAATGAGTATTCTTTACCATCCAGTTAAGGATAATGTGGTTGCTGATACTTTAAGCAGGTTATCTATGGGGAGCACCGCCCACGTTGAGGAAGAAAAGAGGGATTTATCCAATGAGGTGCACAAATTTGCACACCTATGAGTCAAACTTATGGATTCAACAGAAGGAGGAATAGTGGTGACAAATGGGGCATAATCATCACTAGTGCCATAGGTGAAAAAAATTAAGACCAAGACCTCATTTTGCTTGATTTGAAAGAAAATGATCCTAAGCACAGAGTATTAGCTTTCGAAAAACAGGGAGATGGTGTGGTAAAGTATCAGGGTGGGTTGTGCATACGAATTGCGTAATAGATCCAAGAGAGGATCATAGAGGAAGCACATAGCTCTAGATATTCCATCCATTAGGGTTTGACAAAGATGTACCTCGATTTGAGAGAGGTATACTGGTAGGGTGATATGAAGAAGGGTATTACTGAATTTGATGCCAAGTGTTCGAATTTCCAGCAAGTGAAAGTAGAGAACAAAATTCGTAGAGAGTTGGCTCAAAATATACAACATCCGGAATGAAAGCGCGAGATGATTAATATGGATTTCATCAGAGGGTTACCAAGGTCTCACTACAGCATGATTCCATTTTGGTAATTGTAGATAGAATGACAAAATCAACCAACTTTTTGCTGATAAAGACTACTCATTCGGTAGAGGATTATGCAAAGTAATACATTCAGGAGGTTGTGAGACTTAATGGAGTCCCAATTTCGATTATTTCATATAGAGGTGCACAATTTGTTGCACTGTTCTGGAAATCTTTCCAGAAAAGTTTGGTTTCAAAGGTGGACTTAAGTATTGCTTTTGATCCTCAGACGGATGGGCAAGCAGAGTGTACTATCAAGATATTGGAAGATATATTGAGGGCTTGTTTGATCAATTTCAAGGGAAATTAGGATGATCACCTACCTCTCATTGAGTTCACTTACAACAACAATTATCATTCAAGCATCCAAATGGCTACATACGAAGCTCTTTATGGGAGAAAATGCAGATCTCCTAATGGGTAGATCGAAGTTTGTAAAGCAGGGTACATATGACCAGATCTAGTTCACCAAGCTATGGATAAGGTGAAGGTTATTCAAAGGAGATTGAAAATGGTACAGAGTCATTAAAAATCCAACACATATGTTATAAGAAGGTTGTGGGAGCTCAAAATGAATGATAGGGTATATTAGGTTTCACCCATGCAGGGTGTTATGAGGTTATGTAAGAAGGGAAAACTTAGTAGCTGATATATTGGACCTTATTGCATAGACAAAAGGAACGATAATGTATTGTATAAATTTAGAGCTATCACAAGAGTTAGCAGTATTTCATTCGGTATTTCACATCTCTTTCATAAAAAAGTGCATGGGTGATCCTTCATTTATTGTACCAACTGAGAATGTGGGGAATCCAGTTCAAATTTAGATCGCTAAGTTTTCAAGTCGAGAACAAAGAACGCTGTATTAGTCAAGGTCCTATGGAAAAACCAATTTGTTGAAGAAGCTACATAGGAAGCTAAAGAGGATATGAAGAAAAGATATCCGCATCTCTTTGAATCCGGAGAAGATGCAGATCAAGATAGTAATTCTCTTCCTATTATCATATAAGTTATGAGTAAGCATGTTGTTACTTGCTTTTTCTTGATTGAATGTTGAACTTGATGTTGCTACCCTAAGCTTAGTGAAAGCTATCTCATTTGAGGACGAGTTAGAGGTAGCTTATGATGAGTTAGAGGTAGTTCTTGATATGGTTGGAAATCCCTTGGAATGATCCTTCCAACTCCGCCAAGTTCATGCAATTTTGATATCATATGAGTAAATTATGAGTTCCGGAAGACGAGTTGTTGGATTGAGAAAAGTCCACATTTGGATTAAAGGAAGGGCAAACTAGTCTTTTCCCTAAATAGTCCTGATTCGTTTTTAGGGAATTATTGGGGTATAAAGAACTAAATTAGTGCAGTTTAAAAAAAGTTAGCATTAAGCTTAGGACTTGGAGAAGAGAGAAAAGAAAGAAAGGGACAAAATTCAAGAATTTGCCAAAAAGGTAAAAGTTTTGCGAGCGGAATTCATCGAGGGTGATCCCTATAAAGGTAGGTGAGATCATTTAGTGTTAGGTCCATTCACCCACACACCAAACGTGTTTCAATTTAGTGATTGATGAGTTGTTTGCATGTTAGTATGTGAAGTTCTTGAAGTGCATTGTCGAGTTGTTATTGGTTGAGTTGTTGAATGCCTAGTGTTGATTTGATTCATAACTCCATGTTGTTTTTTGAGTTAAGTGTTTGGAAAAAGAACCATGGAAGTTTAGAGGGCTTCGATATGGAAAATAAGGGAGAAAGATAGGAGATTTTCTAGGCAGGGGCTGGGGCACCGCGCCAGCCAGAGCGCCACAGAAAGTTCTCTAAACTTTGAGGGCTGGCGCCCCGCGCCTTTAAGAGGGCTAGGGACGTCTGTTCTCCCCATTGTTCCCCCACCTTTTCGTACTAATTCCTAAGTGATGTACCTATGTTTCTTAGTTGATTCCAACACTCTAAGGTACATCTAATCATAATCAATTTCCAAAATTCTAAGACATATTTGGTTATATTGCTGAAAATTATCATTTATTGTTCCAAGTGCATCACTAATCACATTTTGAGTATTAATATAAGATATCGTTGTGCTACCTAAATATATGTTTCCAATACATATATAAACATTATTTTTCTATCTAAATGTGTTATTTTTATGAGCTACATTGACTTCCAAGGTGTACTCACTTTGAGTATGAAGATTCCAAGTGCTAAATGCCGAGTAAGGCTTATGAGTAATGTTTCCTATAATTAGGTTATGTAGTCTTGGTGAATCAAACACTTCCATTAATGGTCTATACTAAAGTTGTTGAAGAACACCATCGAACCAAACATTTCAAATAATGGTCTATATTGATGTTGTTGAAGCACAACCGCATCAATATTTTTGATAGAAAAAATGGTTTATTTAATGAATTCTCAATGTTGGGGCAGTGGCGTTGATCCTGAAATTGTGGTGGATAGTGTTTCACTTGAATTGAACTCTGGCTTCTTGCAAAAAATGTTGCTGGTATTGGGAGTTCAAAATGTAAAACTCTAGTGCTTTTTGGATTTGATTAGGAATAATATTTTTAAGACGGGGCATTGTACCATAATTCTATTGCTACGCTTTTGTTGAGATTCACTTAAAGATTTTTGGCCTAATGTACGATGACCACTTTTACTCTCTTTTGGAGTTCTTGAATTGTTGAAGATATATTTATGAGATATTGTTTCAAGAATTGTGGCACTTATTGAACATCTAATGAAATTGGTGCTATACAAATATTAACATAAGATTATCAACTTTCCCCCCTCCCCCCCCTCTTTTATAAAAACATATACATTTTTATGGAGGAAGTCTATTGAGTTGACATCATCTAATAGTGATTTAACAAAATACTAGATCCATACACAGATCATTGACGGCATCACGTCGATGCATACTGCCTACACAGTGTTAAACATCAACTTGAAAGGGACCTCCTCAAGGACCCTTAGTTGGTCCTTCGGGAGTAGTACTTAGGCGTTTTGACCACAAATCACCATAAAGTCATGTTATACACCCTTCCACCTAATACCATGAATTTCCGACTCCTAGAAGCTAGTCAAATCGGCTAAGTCACGCTAGTACGTCCTTGAACAAAATTTCCCATGGACGTTCTTGGACGGTTTGGTTCCTAAACCTCCTATCTGACTTATATTTATTATTATAGGTATTAAAAAAATGTTTAGACTCCATCGCACCTATGTTAGGCCTTAAGACTCATATTGGATTTTTGAAATGTTACATTATTCCCACCTTAGAACATTCGTCTCTGATTGTCACTAAAATTCTTTTTAGGAAGGAATAGACTCAAGACCAGAAGCCCAACCATAAAACAATATCAAAACAACATAAATCATATGATTTCAACAAGGCAATTTTCAAAAGTTAAATTACCCCACATAAGGGTAAAAACATCATTATGAGGCATTTCCTTCTCACAACTCACATGAGTTCAACATACATTACATGAGTCAATTAGCACAAAGTTCAACTCAACACCATGCTACATATCACTTCATAAAGACTCATCAAATCAAAATGCACGACATAACATAAAACAAGCCAAAGAGCAAAATTTCAAGTTCAAATTCTAATTTTACTGTAAGGCAAGAGACAAAAATGCACTTTTTTCAATATTTCATTACAAATCAAAACAACTTTAGTTTTAGTTATTATTTTAATTATTAGCAAGGAATACTAAACCTAATTTTCAAAAAGATGAGGTTAACGGGTATTCATGTCAACTTCGGCATCCCATGTTGCATCCTTAACTAGGTGATTCTTCCATAACACTTTAATGGAAACCACCTCTTTATTCCTTAACTTCTTGACTTGCCTATCAAGAATTTGAACCAGAACTTCCTCATGAGAGAAGTTATCCTTGAATCCAAGACCTTCAATCGGAAGAATAGACTCGGGATCACTAATATACTTTTTAAACATGGAAAACCGGATGAACTGAAGCCAATTCTCTAGGAAGTTTCAATTCATAGGCAACCTTACAAACCCTTTTCAAGATTTGATAGGGACCCACATAACGAGGACTCAACTTCCCTTTCTTGCCAAATCTAACCACCCTTTTCATTGGTGAATTTTTTTAAATACATCTTATCACATTCTTCAAACTCCAAATCCCTTCTCCTAAGATCGGCATAAGATTTTTGCCGACTATAGACCGTTTGCAATCGGTTCCTTATGATATGAACTTTCTACATAGTCTTATAAATCAAATCGGGATCAAGAAGCGAAGGCTCTCCCACTTCAAACCATCCAATAGGATATCTACATCTCCTACCATACAAGGCTTCATAGGGAGCCATGGAAATGGATGAATGAAAACTATTATTATAAGCAAACTCCACCAGGAAAATGCTTATCCCAATTTCCTTTAAAATTAATATGGCAAGCCCTAAGCATATCCTCAAGGGTTTGAATAGTACGTTGTTCTTGACCATCCGTTTGGGGATGAAAAATGGCACTTAACTTCACCTTAGTACCCAACTCTTTTTGGAATTATCTTTCGAAACTAGATGTGAATTGTGCACCCCGATATGATATGATGGATAACAAATTACCATGGCGACACACAATCTCATCTATGAAGATTCCTAGCATAATCTTCCGTTGAATGAGTAGACTTAACGGGAATAAAGCGAGCAGACTTGGTCAACCCATCCACAACCACCCATATTGATTCATATGACTTTTGATTTTGAGGTAAACCTACTACAAAATCAATATTAATGTCTTCCCACTTCCAAGTAGACACTTGGATCTCTTGTAGTAAGCCACCCAACTTTTGATGTTCGGCTTTTACTTGTTAGCAATTTGGACACTTAGCGACAAACTCCACTATGTCCTTCGTTATTCCCTCCCACCAATATATTTATCTAAGGTCATGGTACATTTTTGTCGAACCCGGATTAATTGAGTAGCGGGACTCATGGACTTCTTATAGGATCCGGTCCCTCAACCCATATACATCGAGAATGCACAATCTCTCTTGGTACCTTAACACAACATACCCCCAAGGAGAATAACTCATTTAACTTCCCAAGAACCGACTCTTTCAACTCCATTAATGGTTCATCAAGGTGTTGTTTGGATTTTACCTCCACTACTAAAGATGACCCGAAGTTATGATGGACAATGACTCCACTATTTGAAGAATCTTCAAATGTCACCCCTAACCTAGCCAACCTATGAACATCCCTCACTAGGTCTTTGTTGGCTTCATCAATGTGAGATACAGTACCCACAGTCATATGACTTAAGGTATCCGCAACCACATTAGCCTTGCCGGGGTGATAGAGGACACTCATGTCATAGTTTTTCAACAATTCTAAGCACCTTCTTTGTCGGAGATTCAACTCTTTTTGTGTAAACACATACTGGAAACTCTTATGGTCGGTGAAAACATCAACTTGAACACCATATAAGTAATCCCTCCATATTTTCAAAGCAAACACCGCAGCCGCTAACTCAAGGTCATGAGTAGGATAATTTCGCTCATGTACCTTAAGTTTCCTAGAAACGTAGGCTATCACTTTCCTATGTTGCATAAGCATACACCCTAAAACCTCTGGGGATGTTTCACAATACACAACAAAACCCTTTGTACCCTCCGGTAAGGTCAACACCAGAGCAGAGGTAAGCCTATCCTTCAACTTTTGAAAAATTTCTCACATGCCTTTGACCATTCAAATTTCATTCACTTTTGGGTCAAAGTTGTAAAAGGAGATGCAATGGATGCAAAACCATCCACGAACTTCCGATAATAACCTAATAAACCCAAGAAACTCCTAATATCGGTTGGAGTCAAAGGTCTAGGCCAATTTTTCACTACCTTTGTTTTCCTTGGATCAACATCAACTCCTTCAGTAGAGATGACATGACCAAGAAATGTTCACCTACCTCAACCAAAACTCATGAATGCTCTATTTGGCAAACAATTGATGTTCTTTAAGGGTTTGCAATACCACCTTCAAATGACCCATATGATCACCTCATTCTTTGAATATACCAAGATGTCGTCAATGAATAAAGTGACAAATGAATCTAGGTAATTTCAAAACACCCTATTCATTAGGTCCATAAACACAGCCGGAGCGTTGGTGAGACCGAAGGACATTACCAAGAACTCATAATGACCATATCTATCAGAAATATTGTGTTTGGTATATCCTCCCCTCTCAGTCTAAGTTGGTGACACTTCGACCTCAAGTCAATCTTAGAAACGTAGTTTGCTCCTTGGAGTTGATCAAAAATGTTGTGAATCTGAGGGAGAGGATATTTGTTATTGATTGTCACCTTATAAAGTTGGTGGTAATCAAGAAACATTCTTAAGGATCAATCCTTCTTCTTTAGAAACAACAGCGATGCTCCCCATGGAGAAATACTACGCCTTATAAAACCTTTGTCTAGTAAATCTTTGAGTTGAGCCTTCAACTCTTACAATTCGGTCGAAGCCCATCCGATAAGGAGGGATTGAAATGGGATTTATATTTGGTAGCAAATTTGTACAAAAATCAATTTCCTATTTTGGAGGAATAGTGGGAAGGTCATTAGGAAAAACGTCTTGAAATTCACTCACTATGGGGGTCGACTCAATGGGAGGAAATTCGGAGTCTAGATCTTGGACTCTTACAATATGGTATGGACAAACCTTTGACATAATTTTGAATGCTTTTAAACATGAGCTGATACGATCTCTAGGAATAGAGTTTCCCCCTTTCCACTCTACAAGAATTCATTTGGAAAGTTAAACATCACCACCCTTGTCGTACAATCAATCGAAGAAAAGCAAGCATTCAACCAATCCATACCCAATATAATATCAAAATCTAGGATATCTAGTTCTACTAGATCAACATAAGAAAATCTATTGGGCATTATTATTGGACCATTTCTATACACCCTTTTTGCAATGACCGACTCACCCACCAGAGTAGACACTATAAAAGGTTCATTCAAAATATCAATCTTTTTAGCTACAAAAGGGGTAACAAATTAAAAGGTAGCACCCGGATCAGGTAAAACATATACATCTATGGTAAAGACTTTCCATATACCGGTCACCACGTCGGGAGAAGTCTCTTGTTCACCCCTAGAGCGGAGAGCATAGAAGTCATTCTTCTTAGGAGCATTACTAGAACCACACCCCCTATATTGACCCTTCAAGTTTAGACAATCTCTCATCTTGTGACCACTGTTTCCACAACTAAAGAAATTTCACGTTCCTACCAAGCACTCACCAAGATGACCCTTTCTACACTTGGCACATGTAGGATTCTCATTTGGTGAGTTTCCACTCTTTACCTTTTGAGATCTTGGTTTATTTCCATTGTCATCAAGAGCCTTAGGGAACTTGGATGGAACTTGATTAGAAACCTGCTTCTTAAATCTAGGCTTGTCTTTTATTTCAACCCTATTCTTTGAAGAACCTCCATCAAATGATCTTTCCCTCTTAGCATATCTACTCTTTCTCTTATACCTTGCCTCTTCAACCCTTCTATCATGCACCATAAGACGGGAAATGTTCATGTTGTCATGTAACATGGACGAATAACACTCCTCTTGTAAGTCCTTCGACACCCCCGTCACAAAATGGCTTATTTGGTCTCTATGATCGGAAACCAAAGAAGGAGCATATTCAGACAATTTAATGAATTCCAAGGAGTATTTGTGAACACTCCTTCCTCCTTGACGTAGGTTGATGAACTCCACCACTTTTTCCTCCCTCATCTCCCTAGGAAAGAACTGATCTAGAAAATCCTTCTTACAGATTTCCCAAGTTAAAGGACCACCCCTCAATAGCCTATTATCCCTCAATTACACAAACCATGCTTAGGCCACGTCCTTGATTTTATAAATCGCCAACTCGGCCTTTTCACTTGTGGTCAACCCCATAGCCAATAGTATCTTATAGACTTCATAGATGAATTCTTGGGGGTCTTTCTCAATCTTAGACCCGTAGAAAGTAGGAGGGTTCACTCAAATGAAGTCCCTTATGCGGGAAGCCATAGTAGTGACTTGTCGATAAGGACGGGGTACAACCTCCCGGGTTGCTTGGGCCGTCATAGCTTGAGATTGAGCTATGGCCGCTTGTGCTTTAGTGGTGATAGCTTGGGCCGTTTTAAGAAGAACGGTCTTTATATTCTCATTTGTCAAAGGAGGAGGATTGGCCGGTGCTTGCTCCATGGTAGCATCTTCTTCAAGTGGGGGAACTTGCTCACCAGGAGAGGAGCTCCCACATTGGCAATTTTCTTTTCAAGTCTTCGTGCCGCATTCGTTTGAGTGTTTGTTCTTATTATAGGCAAAATAATAGGAGTAGATGCAAAAGCACACCCTAAGTATACTCTAATGGCACGATATAAGATTTCCAAGAAAATGAGAGTTTCCTAGGCATCATGTAGGTTCCCATTCATCAGTGTGGCGCGCTTCATAATTATGAAAACGAACTTAAATAGACGTGGTAGAGAGAGACATCGACTCAAAGACAATTTAACCTCATGCTGTTATACCAAGTTTTTCACATCCGGGTTTACCCCCTATAAGCAACCGGCACCGTTGTCGTCTTTAAGGGCTAGGACTAGCCTCTTAGCTTACATCATAACATTCATAAGTCGAATATAAAGGGAACTTTGAAAATTTCATTACATCTGCTTTGAGGTCTACATAGACCTCTATATACAGATAATGTAGTTTTATCGAGTATACATAGACCCTTCGTATACTAAGGTTATATAGCCTTCTACTTTTATTGCACATACATATATATAAGATAGAAAACAGTCTAAAAGATTATCTCACCTCATACCATATAACCGAATATAGCAATTTGGGCATATCCCTACATCAAGTGTAAAGAAGCCACATATAGGCTTATACAAGTCGTACTCAAATGAAAATAGAATAAACATAAGAGTCTTGGAAAAACAAATCAACTCTATAGGCAAGATATTGACATCGCCCTCGCAAAGTGAGACTTACCCACTTAGATGATAGAGAATATCCAAGCCTTCTTTAAGTCGTCTCAAATGATCCTTCAACGACACAAACCTAAAATGTTTGGGAAAAAAGGAAGAAAATTGGGTTAGTACACCACTTGTACTAAGTATGATACCATATGCACATATAAAGAAAAACATGCTAAAATGAGACATTTAAGAAAAACATGTCATTTTACCCTTTTAAAAGTTTCATGCATAATCAAGCAAGTGATATAAATCAACCAAACATTCTTACTAACCCAAACAAATAATATGTATAACAGCATACTTGAACACATCATCTACTATAGCCCTATCATTAAGGAATAACATTACAAACATGAATAAGAGTTAAGCGTATTATAATAAGGAAGACAACCACTCATGAATCCTAATCAAGTCAACAAGTGCAATGACCAAGCAAAGCCCCATAGCCTTACTCAATCAAGTAGCGTCAACAAGAAACCACGACCAATGTCCAACATCACATAATATAACCTTTAAGGATACATAACATCATACTTTATTTATACACCCTAATTACATGTGCAAAGAGATAATCATCGTATAGTATAATTTATAATGTTGCATCAACATGTTATCATCATATAGATCATTACCATATACACACAATATCAAATTCCTAAAGCTTACATTAAGGCCAACTAGTGAAAGTCATAAGTAGAGTCCGATACCCCTACCTATGCTATGTTAAACCTCTCAAGTCACCCTAATTTGTTTATACTTCATTTCTTCATTTTAGTTTAGGGAACACTTTCCTTAACCAACATAGACCACAAGAGTTAAGTGTGAAATCTGGTTTTGTAATACCTTACACCGACGGAAGGTGGTCTACCAGCCAAAGTAAAACCAAACGTAAACGTAGCTTTTTAGGTGAATCCACTAGCTAATCTTCCTATGGAGGAAAATAGTTAAAGAACTAAGATATAGTATATCCCTCTTCATACCACTTGGTAGTTGGGGCCTTCTCTCATGGGAATCTATTTGATGGGTATCATCTTCGGGAAGTTATCATCTCATGTAGAACTATAGACCGAATATTCCTCTATGGGAAGTCAGCACCTCCCATTGTCAAGTTCACTCGGTGCTAAGCTATGTCCCTTTATTGAAATGTCCTTAAGCCTTTAGTTATCAATCATAGCTTAGTTTAGGTCATAGGATCTACCCCTTGTATAATCATCATCATCAACATCTCAATAAGAATTGCATGAGTAAATTTGCTCAGATATGACATATTTGGTTAAGAAATATGTTGCTGAAAATTAGCATTTATTGTTCCAAGTGCATTACTAGTTGCATATTCAACATCAATATAAGACATCTTTGTGCTACCTAAATATGTGTTTGTATTTCCTGCATTCACATTCAAATTGTAGTCAATAATCGTCATATTTGCAATACAGATATCAAACATTATTTTTCTATATGAATGTGTTCTTTTATGAGCTACATTGGGTTCCAAGTTGTACTCACTTTGAATGTGATCATTCCAAGTGTTAAATGCCGAGTCAGGCCTATGAGTAATGTTTCCTATAATTGGGTGTTTTGTGTTGGTGAACCAAACATTTCCAATAACGGTCTATACTGGTGTTGTTGAAGCACACTACCAGACCAATCTTTTCCAATAATGGTCAATACTGATGTTGTTGAAGCACACCACCAACATTATTTTTCATAGAAAAAAATATGTTATTTAATGAAGGGAAAAGGGTCTGATATACCCGTCAACTTTGTCATTTGGAGCTGATATACCCCTCGTTATAAAAGTGGCTCATATATGCCCTTACCGTTATACAAATGCCTCACATATACCCCTGCCGTTACAAAATGGCTCACATATACCCTTCATTTAACGGAAGTTAAAAAATTAGTTTTAAATTTATATTTCTTACTTCTAATTTTTTTAAATTTTTTTTAGGGGTATATATGATTCTTTTATCAAAGTTCAAGGTATATTTTAATTTTTTTCATACATAAATTTTTTTTGACTTCTTTTATTATAATTATTTGAATTTCTTATTCTTATTTTCTTTTTTTTTGTTTCATTCCTTAGTTTAAAGAACAAAAATTAAACTATTTTTTTTTGTGCATTGTAATTTACTCTCGTATTCGAAGAAAAAAATTTAATCATCTACAATAAGTTTTACAAGAATATTAGTGAAAAATAAATAAATTTGATTATCAAAATAATAATTATAAATTAGTCATTGAAACAAAAAAAAGTCAAAAAAAATATGTTTTACGTGGATTAAATTTACTCATATGGGATTATATTTTTTAGAAAAAATAATAAAAATTTAGATAAAAATTATTATTTTTTTCATTTCCGTTAGAGGAAAAGGGTATATGTGAGCCATTTATTTACAAGTAGGGGTATATATGAGCCACTTTCATAACAAGGGGTATATCAGCTCTAAATGACAAAGTTGAGGGATATATCAGACCCTTTTCCCTTTAATGAATTCTCAATGTTGGGGTAGTGGGGTTGAACCTGAAATTGTGGAGGATTGAGTTTATCTTGAATTGAACTCTCCCCTCTAGCAAAAATGTTGCAGGAATTGGGAGTTGAAAATGGAAACTCTAGTTCTCTTTAGATTTGATTAGGAATATTATTTTTAAGACGGGGCATTGTCCCATATTTTCTATTACTACTCTTTTTTTGAGATTCGCTTAAAGATTTTTGGCCTGATGATGTACGATGACTACTTTTGTGCTCTTCTTGAGATCTCGAATTGTTGAAGCAATATTTCAAAGATATTGTTTCAAAAATTGTGGAACTTCTAGAACATCTAATGAAATTGGAGTTAGACAAATATTAACATAAGATTATCAAGTCTCCCCCCCACCCCTATTTTGAAAAAAACATTTAAATTTTATGGAGGAAGGCTATTGAGTGTATAACATGCCTATATGAAGAACAAAGACTAAACAATCTAACGTTATTGTGCTATAAACACATAAAAATATTTATAAATAATTGAAAGAACAAAGACTAAACAATCTAATTCTTCTCTAAATACTTTCCTGATTCATTTTTAGGGAATTATTGGGGTAAAAAAGTTAAATTAGTTTAGTTTGAAAAAGTTAGAATTACGCTTAGGACTTGGGGAAGAGAGAAAAGAAGAAAGAAAGGGACAAAAGTCAAGAATTTTCAAAAAAACGTCAAAGCATTGCGCGTGGAATTCGTATGGGGTGATCACTATAAAAGTGTGTGAGATCATTTAGTGTTAGGTCCATTCACCCACACACCAAACCCGTTTCAGTTCAGTGATTGGTGAGTTGTGTACATGTTATATGTGAAGTTCTTGAAGTACATTGTCGAATTATATCTGGTTGAGTTATTGAATGCCTAGCGTTTATTTGATTCATAATTCATGGTTGTTTTTTGAGTTAAATCTAAGTGTTTGGAAAAAGAATCACAGAAGTTTAGAGGGTTGACAGATGAAAAATAAAGGATAAAGTTCAGAGATTTTCTACGTAGGGGCTGGGGCGCCGCACTTGCCATAGCGCCATGAAAGTTCTTCTGTTCTTTGGGCTCTGGCGCGTTACACCAGCCAGAGAGCCACAAAAAGTTCTCTAAACTTTGAAGGCTGGCGCCCCACGCCTCTCAGTGCGCCAGGGACGTTAGTTCTCCCCATTCTTCCCCCATCTTTTCGTACTGATTCCTAAGTGATATACCTATGTTTCTTAGTTGATTCCAAAACTCTAAGGTAAATCTAAACATCATAAAATTCCAACACTCTATGACATATTTTGTTCAACAATATGTTCCTAAAAATTTTCATTTATTGTTGAAAGTGCATGACCAGTCGCATTTTCAGCATCAATACAAGACATCATTGTGCTACCTGAAGATGTGCTTGTATTTCCTGCATTCTCGTTCAAATTGTAATCATTAATCATCATATTTACAAGACCTATATCAAACAATAGTTTGCTATCTGAATGTGTTGTTTTATGAGCTACATTTAGTTCCAAGTTTTACTCACTTTGAGTATGACAATTCCAAGTGTTAAATGCAAAGTAAGGCCTATGAGTAATGTTTCCTATTATTGGGTGTTGTAGTCATGGTGAACCAAACATTTCCAATAATGGTTTGTACTGATGTTGTTGAAGCACACCACCAAACCCAACATTGCCAATAATGGTCTATATTTATGGTGTTGAAGCATAGCACCAACATTATTTTTTTATAGAAAAAATTGTTTAGTTAATGAATTCTCAATGTTGGGGTAGTGAGGTTGAACCTGAAATTGTGGAGGATAAAGTTTCTCTTGAATTGAACTCTCCCTTCTCGCAAAAAAATGTTGTTGGTATTGGGAGTTCAAAATGGAAACTCTAGTGCTCTTTGGATTTGATTAGGAATAAATTTTTTAAGACGGGGAATTGTCCCAATATTTCTATTTCTACTCTTTTCTTGAGATTCACCTAAAGATTTTTGGCCTGATATACAGTGACTACTTTTGTGCTCTTCTGGAGATCTTGAATTGTTGAAGTGATATTTCTGAGATATTATTTGAAGAATTGTGGCACTTCTTGAAAATCTAACGAAATTGGAGCAACAAAATTATTAACATAAGATTATCAATTCCCCCCCCCCCTTTTGAAAAAACATGTGCATTTTATTGGAGGAAGGCTATCGAGTGTACTGTATAACATCACTATAACAAGAACAAAGACTAAAAAATCAAATTTTCTTCTTCTATAAACACAAAAAATCATTTATGAACAATTAAGAACAAAGACTAAACAATCTAATTTTTTCTAATAATTTCCTGATTCGTTTTATGGAATTTTTGGGGAAAAAACTAAATTAGTTCAGTTTGAAAAAGTTATAATTATGCTTAGGTCTTGGAAAAGAGAGAAAAGAAGAAAAAAAGGGACAAAAGTCAAGAATTTGCCAAAAAACATAAAATCTATGCGAGTGGAATTCGTGTGGGGTGATCCCTATTACAATATGTGATAGATTAACCATTCACACACCAAACTTGTTTCAATTCTTTGATTGGTGAGTTGTTTACATGTTAGTATGTGAAGTTCTTGAAGAACATTGTTGAATTCTTGTTTTTTGAAATGTTGAATTCCTAGTGTTTATTTGATTAGTAATTAAGGATTGTTTTTTGAGTTAAATCTATTATGTATTGAGGGTACTAATGTCTTAAGTGTTTGGGAAAATAACAGTGGAAGTTTAGGGGGTTTAGAGATGAAAAACGAAGGAGAAAGGCCGGAGATTTTCTACGCACTGGCTGGGGCGCCGCGCCTGCAAGAATGCGACAGAAGTTCTTCTGAGCTTTGGCCTCTGGCTCGTTGAGCCACAAAAAGTTCTCTAAACTTTGAGACTGGCGCCCCACGCCTCTCAGAGCGCCAGGGACGTCAGCTCTTCCCTTTGTTTCCCCACCTTTTCGTTCTAATCCCTAAGTGATGTACCTATGTTTCTGAGTTGATTCCAACACTCTAAGGTACATCTAAATATCATGAAATTATCCTGAAACATGAGATCATGAACCTTGAATCCATAATCTAATTAAAGGTAAGTTAAGATCAAAGTCCAAGAAATTAGGAGTCAAGTCTAAAAGTTAAGTAGCAAGTCAAAGTAAGTTCTCAATGTTTTCAAGAGTCTTTATTAAACGTTTTAACTTATTTTTTAAGGCTCAACATGAAATGTAAGCAAGGAGTAAAGAGTGGAGTTCATTTCTCAAAAGTTTTAAGGGAACTAAGTATTCTGTAAGAGTTACAAACATTTTCACATTTTGAGCAAGAAAGGAAGCTGAGACTTCCAGCAGAGCATTCGACTTGTTTTGGGAAAGAAGAAACTATGATTTCCAAGAGAGCTTTTAACGTAAAGTTTATGTAATTACCTCAAACCAGAGAAAAAGTTGTTTTAAAACCATATGAGCTAAGTATTTTTTGGAGTAGTAATGAGTTAAGTTATTCTTGAGTTGAGCAGAGCCAAGATAAGTGTTCCTTCTAACACTTTTTCAAGCTTAAGTTGTTTTAACATTTTAATTCGCATACTTGTACATTCATGTACTGATGCCTGTTGATCTGCATCTTATAATTATATAGACACAAGTAACCATGATCATCATCATCCAGCGCTTCTTTGATCCAACCGAACACTCAGAGTATGATCTTATATTTATTTGTAAATTACAGCAAGGGTAAGGGTGGATTTTAAATGGGACGGGCTAATGGGTATTAAATTGCATGATTTTTCACGGTAGATATTGATGTTTATTGGTCACATGACAAAAAAAAAAACACTTGACATGCTTCGTGGCATTAGGTAAAGTTAAGGGTATTTGTGAGCCATAAAAAAAAAGTAGGATAATTTTTTGCCAAAACACAAATGAATCAGATTTTTGTTCTATATCAGATAGTGAAGAGGAACTTCTGACCTTTTCTCACTTTTGATTAAAAGTTTTTCTTTTAATATAAAGGACTATTTTTTCTTCCTTCTAAGAAAGTTCTTCAATATACAACTATAGTTATATGCTTTTGATAGCTCATCAATCTGTAAAATATTTTTATTATTCCCCGTAACTTCAAAGGAATAAATTTGAATATACTTTAAGGAATACTAGTCAAATTTTATGTTTATCTTATGTTAACTATACTGATCAATCAATTTCTTCATCTATTTAATTTTTTTATATAATTGGCAATTTTCATAATTTATTTATAAAATAAGTTTCAAACTTGAAAGATAATGTTAATACCACCACTATTTTTCTTCTCATACTCTACATAAATAGATTCATTTTTTAAAAAAAATAATATTGTAAAATATTTTTTTCTGTAAACATGTCTAAGATAGAGATCTATTATAATATAAGGTTATTAATATGTGCAACTGCATAACCAACAGAGTGCACTATAACTTGAAATTATGATGGAATTCAGATATGAAAAATTAACGAATCTTCATGCTAACTACAGTTCGTACATCTTCAGAAACATTGAAAATGCTCTCAAATGGAGAGAAACAATTGATATGATTATAATCAATATCTATTCACCAAATTTGGATTTTTTAAACTCTTGGTTCAAGCTGTGATCTTGAATATAATTTCACTATTCAAGTATTTATTCTGTTAATCAACTTATGACATCTACTGTGAGAAAAGTCAGTAATATTTATAAACACACTATGAAATTCGACTAAAAAATTTTCTATTAATATATAATTAAATTCTTTAGAGCTAAAGAATTTTGTACAATTCACTTTAATTATGAGTAGCAGTTAATCTTTTGTTGTTTAGTGACATTAATTGTTTGTTTTTAATTTCAATTTTATTTAGTAATTGATAAGTTATTACTTTGTAACACAACTTTTATAGTGAATATGTTTTAAATTAAATATTCATATAGTATTTAATACAAAAAAATTCTAATTGTCAACTTCTTGAAATAGTTATGCAGTTGTATGCGATGAATTCAACGAACTATTCGCAAAAAAAAGTCTTTGAAGAAGGACCATGCTTTTTTCTACAAAGTAACTAAACGAGAAAATTTTGACACACTTGTGACAATGTGTATTCAGGTGAAAAATAGAAAGAGATTGGAAAAAACAATCAAAAGATGGACACAAGATGATTACTAATGATGTTAATAGAAATAATATGGATGGAGATCATGAAAAATTATTTAAAGAAACAAATGGTGTGACTAATATTGAGGAACATAGAAATAATATTCATGAAGTTGAATATATATTTATAGAGATGTCAGGTTTGCAGTCATAAGACTTCAACAAATCCACCAATTTACCTACATTCTCAGTTTCATGATCAAGTAGCACCACCCGAACTTCATCTATAATACCATAATAATCAATTTCCATTGACTTTCTATTTCTTCAAAAATCTGAGAAAAGGAAATACTAATTTTCTATGAAGAAACTTGAATTTATTGGAGTCAAAATTAACCCTTTTGGGGGTACTCTATAGTAATTACAATGGTAAGTGAGTATGTTTAAATAATTTTTTAATCCTTATATAATAGGTTTGGTCCACTTTGATTTCTCATATTATTCATTTTTTCATAATATATGTTAAATTAATATAATCATTAGGTTTTGGCCTTTATACTAATGAAAGTTGAATATTTATACCTTGTCTTCTTGGTCTAAAAAACTCTAAGTTCTAAACCCAATAAAGCCCTAAGTTATATGTGCTAAATCCTGAATTCTAAAAATTTGTAAACGCTACACATAAAAATACAAAAAACCCTAAGTCCTAAACCGTAAACCCTAAAAAAAACTACAAACACTAATCCTTAAAAATCCTAAACACCCATGAAGCTAAAAAAGTATAAGCTCTAAATCCTATAAAACTCTAAATCGTATATGCTAAACCCTTAAAACACAAAACAAAAAAACGCTAAGTGTCACGACCCAAAATTGGACGTGATGACACTCTTCTTATCCCACCAAGGCAAGTCAGCCTTAAATTCAACAATTACAGTAATATGAGGAAAAATTTACAATCAACTTAAAAATATCCCCAAAACCTGGTTGTCACGTGTACAAGCCTCTAAAGTATTACAATTGATTCTAAAGAAAAACTGAAGTGTCAAATGAACTTGTTTCTAGAATAGATCAATATCATAATTAAGAAGCAAGAAAGTCTATTGAGACGACAAACAACTACCTCATAAATCTCCAAGAATGCTCAGATAAGAAGAGAATGACAAGTACCATTAAAATCAAGGTCATAACCTACAAAAATTTGTAGAAGCAAGGGGTGAGTACCAAATCACATTGTACTCATCAAGTAAACCTCTGAACGCAAGCTGAGTGGATGAAATACGAGTACTGCTACCACCCCAACCGAACCTCCACAACTACAACATCCATAAAAATCAGTCTAACCTAACAACTCACAGATTACAAAATATGTAGCTCAACAACAAAAATTAGACATATTGCATATCCTCTATAACAACACTTCAGTAAATTACATATCCTCAACAACAATACTTAAACAATTCATACATCTTCAATAACAATCTCAATATTGATCAATCACAAGTTCCAAAAAAAGGCAATCATAAGATCATAAAAACACGATATCAAGTTCACTAATGATAAGTATGTGCAATGCAATGGAATGGAATGTCAAGTATAATGATGCATGTCTGACCTAGTGATACACACCCGCTGTCTCTCAGCCCGGGACCCATGAAGGATACATTTGTCCATGAATCTATCGCGGCGCACGACACGACCCTCGATATTAGTAACCATCACGGCGCGCGATACGTCCCTCGAAATATAATATTCATCATGGCGCGCGATACGTCCATCGCAATGGTACATACTCTTAATGTTCTAATTCTTTCACAATGCACATAACACTTTTCACAACCATGTCTCAAAATAATGCAAATGACATGTTCACATAAATAAATGGATATGACCATGTTCATAACATTACACAATTCACAACAACATCAACAATAAGTCATCAATATTTTGAAACCATTCTTTATTATCAACACATCACACACAAGCAATTATTTACATTGTCTTTTATTACCCTTTGTTTTCATTATTAGAAATAAAAAATGTAGACAAGTCAACCCACACAAAGTCCAATTATTCCAAATCATATACCACAATGAAATACACGCATTCCATATGCTTAGTAAGGGATTAGAAATCCACTTGCCTCAATTTATCGAACAATCACTTTGGGACTTTAGCCTTCCCCTTTTGTGGAACTTCCGACACAAGGCAATCGATTCATATAGATAATCATAATAAGATTTCGACCCTAACAACACTCACAAGTCAAACATAGACCCAAAACTCACTCAAAGGTATAATAAATTTCCTAAATTTTGATTCCAATCAATAGGTCAAACCTCATACTTTCTATGTTCAAATATAGAGTTAAGTCATAATTTCTCCAAAAACTACCATCTTTATAGTTTTGCTATAATATAATACACTTAATTGAATTACATATAATATTGTATCAAAGCTATGCTAATTATATAAGAATAGGATTATCAAATTCATTTGAAAAGAAAAAGAATAAACAGAACATTAACTTCTTATAATTATAATATATTGTCCTTTTGTTTCAATGTTTAAAACCTTCTTCAATCAAGTATATCATTATCATCTTCCCACCTTTGGTTTCTGCCCAATTAACAAATTACAAAATAATATTTACAGATCTAGTTATAGGATATTAATGTTTTAGTTATTAGTTATGGAAATAATATTTCTCCTATGGTTAATCATCAGAAACCACCCACTATCATTATTGGCTGATAATTAACTATAATTATAGTCATTATACATGACCAAATTGTTGTACAAAGTCATACGGCCAAATCAAGAAAACACCAGAACCAGTACTTTAGTATATGAACACCACATGATTTCTATTTGTCCTCCAATTGATATTTTTATAACTTCAGGGATAAATTTAATTGAAGTATCTTACCTGGACTATGTTGAGAATTTTGTTTTGGCGTCTTAGGCATGGAAAATACTGTGTAACTTTCGTGTTCCAACCGCTTCTAATTAGTAGTGATTGATGATATTCTCTCTTTAAGATGATAACCCTTAATATATGGGCCAAGTGGTATAGGGTATCAAATTATATACTTGATCCATTATGAACTTAAAAGGTTAATTATTTAAAACATACCACTAATTAAATAATTGTAGTTATCAAGTAATTCAAAAATTTTAAATCAACTATACCGGCTAATCAAAAAATTACTCGGGGCAACTATTAAGGGTGTAAAACTCTAATTTCATGAAAATCTCAAAAATGACCTTCCGGGTCATTACATTATTCACCACTAAAAATAATGTTCGTCCTCGAACATAAAGAAGTAGAAGGAAGATAAACCAAGTTACCAAAATCTTATGTTATGACCTACTAGTCGGTGTTCATCCCTCCATGTGAGCTTCTCCTTAAGACCATTCCATCAAGATTTACTATTCAGAACTGAACTTTCGAGTCAAAATTTAATTGATCTATAACTAAAGAGTGATTATCAAGCAATAAACTAACTCATGAACCCAACTCAAAATCAAATCCATTAGATCTTAACACAAACATCATGACAAATCTTTTCTCACATAACCAAGATAACCTTCTGAATAAACACTGACTACAACCAGAAGTAATCTTAAATAAACCATGACACTCATAATGCACAAACCATCACAAATCTTATCAAGAATTTTTTTTCTTCACAACTCAAGCTTTTCACGAGCTCAAGTTCTAAAAATCTGATCTTTAGACATTGGGTAATAATCAAGAAAGAATCAAACTTATCTAACCCAAAGAACAACAAGATGAAGTAAGCACTTAGCTTTATACATAAAAGCTAAAAGAACCTATAACAACACCATCAAAATGGTAGATCAATAACTATTATGGTAAACAACCTTTAAGAACGGTAGAGCTAGACCCAATGATCCCTTCATTCAATCACACATATTCGAAAAGTGACCTCACTGACAAGATGAATAATAAGACAATCAGACAACTGTAGGTACCTGTGGTAGAACTTGTACGAGTTCTTAAGCAAAGTTGTGCGTGTAGAACCATAAGCATACATACACTATCTTAAACAACACCAAATCTTCCATAGCTGAAATGAACCGTCTAAACAAGGGTGCCACCCTACAAAGAGTAAAATCACATGATCGGCCCACTCGATCCACCACTAGGAATTCACTCATAGATATGAAAAAATATGTGGGTATAGGTAGCAAACCACACTCCAAATTATATTCAAAATGAAGTACGTGCTCATATAAGAATATACAGAACCAAAGTCGAATAATACTAGATACTTCTTCTTTAGTTCCCATAACAAACATTTTCATTCATATGCCTCGTTCTCTTAATTTTCTATCTACCCACAATCACCAATTTAGTCTCGATTATAATTGCCCACATACTTGTTTTATCGAACCACAAATGCTCTTTACAGTATTTCACTAAGTTCAATACTGTTAATAATTACAGAACTCCATAGCCATACCAACCATTTACCTTATTCTAAAACCTAGTATTAAAGTCTTCTTAACAAACACATTATCACCTCCAAAATTTTTAAACTATGGTTCCCTCTCTTTCCAGTTAAGTATTTCATGACAGATACTAATCCCACACAAGGCTGATAGCACTAATTTAAAATATAAATGTTTTTTTTTTCCAATCAATATAAATTTATCAAAATCACGTCCAATGTCAACATCACATAATCTTTCAGATACTAAATTTTAATTGAGTAAGATTCCAACCATCATATCATACCAAAAATTAAGAAATTCTTGGTCACTCCAATACTTCGGTATTCTATAAGCTCATAACCTCTACTCAATATCAAATGCCTATGTAAAACATCATTATAGTTTGTATCGATCGCCCCATCAACAAACTAGTTTCAATCCCCTTGAATCCTCATTACTCATGTAAAACTGTAGGCTCACATTGTTCAACATCAATAAATTACATATCATAATTTGAACAATCTAGATCGACATAACCACATAGAATCTCTCACACCTAGTTGCTTGTCATCCAACCAAAACAAAATCTTTTGGAAAAGTTTATGATAACTTCCTTGTAAGTTTATGCCGAACTAGTTCACATTTCATAGAAAAAATTGATTAATTCTTCCACTACAAACCAAGGGCTTATATTATAGGTATTATTCCTCCATTTTTCTTATATTCTTTCCATGATGAATCTTTTTCTTTTTACCTTTGAACTCTTTAATACACCAAAATCTTGTTCCCTTTGCTTGAGTCGCTTACAAATCTTATCCTTTGACCATCAACTTATGATATTCTTACCTTATCCTAAAAAAATTAACATTATATGAAATCCCTCTTGGGTGTAGAAATCAAACCTAACCAACCGTGCTACTAAACTTTTATGTCCTTCCAAAAGCTTTATACTTAATTTGAGCGATCCTTTCATACTTTATAAATTCATACCTTGACAATACATATTACCACAAACCTAAACTCACTAAGAAAAACTTTAATTTTGAATTCAACTATGTAACCCAATCCCTGTATCTATAAATATCAGCTCATACCTTGAAGTTTTTTATGAAATCACGTATCTTAGCTTATCATTGATCGCCTCTCCATCAATCTTAGCATATATTTCTCTAAAAACATCTACCATACTCATTATCAAACTCAAAATCATAAATGAAATTATCATCATAATTGAGCTTAACGTCCTTACACTTATTTCTCAAGTTTTATCCAGTATTTTTTAAACAATTTGATGATCATGTGATAATATATATTGCCATAATCAAAGAAAAGTGGGTGACGTCACAGATCTCTAAATCCAATTCTCAACTCCTCTGAAAATATTCTTACTCTCACCTCTTTCCGAATATACTATATATCACTAATTTATTATTATCTTTCATTATACTTCTAGCTCCTTTAAATTCTATTCGAGTAATGTTTCAATGCCTCCCACAACATTCCTTTAAACCACTCCACTCACTAATAATTTTCAAAAGACTAACATAATTTCATACGCGCTTCCTTGCCAAAATTCTAAATTTCTTTCACAGAAGTATACTCATCTAGACTTCAGTTAGCTATCTGTTTGTCATGCTAATATGATCCATTTCCAAGGAGCTTAAGATGAAATAGCACTCATTTAAAATTCTCGAGATACACTTCGCAACCTAAGCACATCAATACCTTACTAATAATCCGCCACTAAAATTTTCCGTACAATATAATGCCTAACTCATTCTTCTATTGTAACAACTAGTTGATTTCTTAAAGGGGAATGCAACATTGAATCTCATTATATGAGCGCTTGATATACCTTAGTATTTTCGATTGACAATCGACATATCTTTTTTTCATATACCCCTAGTATCAGATCGTGAAAGTCTACTAAATCCACCACTAGAACACAACGTACTTATCAAAACGATTGTACAAAGAAAACTTCCCATTAAGTGACTATATGATGCTACCAAATCTTTTTGGTCTCTCATCTAAAGGAATAGTTATTCTTTCGTAGGTCAGGTCAATATAAAATGTAACATACTTCATAACTTTGACCAAGTAAGCATTAATACTATTGTAGTATAATTTCTAACCTTAATTGGTGCATCGTTATTCTCATTATTTCCTAAGCAACCCATTCATGTTATGACAACTATACCAACTGTAGCTTTCAAAGTGACACTGTTCATTACCTATCCATCCTTTTTTAATCATTTCACTTCCAATTATCAAACTAATCAAGATATTGTAAATACCACAGAAGTACTATTTTCGTTGCTAAATAACTATTCAGAAAAATATATCGCATTCATGAAGAACTGTTCAACCTCATCATTTTGATATTCTTAAAATATTTCATCAAGTTATCACCTAACTCAATCTATTCCAACCATTGAACATTTAAAACTTGACAACACAACTTTCCATAAGTCTATCACTTCCACTTTTATAATATCTTAAAATTCAAAACACATACAACACTAATTACTCACATAAGGAATTATGCACGAGTCATCACATATGCGAAAGTGAATGGAGTCAAGCGATAAAGTTATAATCGGACCAAGTACGCACGATAGAGATCCAGCGATTGAAGATTTTTTTTCTAAAAGTCACTATAGCTTCTCGAAGATAAGTACAAACGTCTCCATATCGTTCCTCGAGACTATTTAGACTCGAGTTGTACACAAGTGAGACTTATGAACCTGGGGATTTGATACCATTTTGTCACGACCCAAAATTGGACTTGATAACACTCGTCTTATCCCACCAAGACAAGTTAGCATAAAACTCAACAATTAAAATAATAAGCGGAAAAATTTACAATCAAATTAAAAATATCCCCAAAACCTGGTTGTCACGTGTACAAGCCTCTAATGTATTACAATTGATTCAAAAGAAAAACATAAGTCTCAGATGAACTTGTTTCTAGAATAGAACAAGATCATAATTAAGGAGAAAGAAAGTCTGCTGAGATGACAAACAAATACCTCATAAATATCCAAGAAGCTTCGGAAAAGAAGAGAATGACAAGTACCATAAAAATCAAGGCTCATAACCTACAAAAAATTGTAGAAGCAAGGGGTGAGTACCAAACCACACAGCACTCAGCAAGTAAAACCTCTAAACACAAGCTAAGGGGATGAAATACGAGTACTCCTACCACCTCGATCGAACCACCACCACTACAAGCTGCATAAAAATCAATCCAACATAACAACTCACAGTTTATATAACACGTATCTTAACAACAACACTTCGACAAATTACATATCCTCAACAACAACACTTCAACAAATTACACATCCTCAACAACAATACTTCAACAAATTACATATCTGCAATAACAAGATCAATATTGATAAATCAAAAATTCCACATAAAGGTAATCACAAGATCCGCAAAACACGATATAAAGTTCACTAATGATAAGTATGTGCAATGCAATGGAATGCAATGTCAAGTATAATGATGCATGTATGACCTAGTGATACACACCCACTGCCTCTCAGTCCGAGACCCATGGGGGACATATTTGTCCATGCATCTATCGAGGCGCACGACACGACCCTCGATATAAGTAAGTATCGCGGCACGCGATACGTCCCTCGAAATATAATATTCATTGCAGCGCGCGATACGTACCTCGAAATGGTACATCCTCTTGAAGTTCTCATTCTTTCTCAATGCATATAACACTTTTCACAACCATGTCTCAAAATAATGCAAATGACATGTTCACAAATATAAAGAGAATATGACCATTTTCACAATATTACACAATTCACAACAACATCAACAATAATTTAGCAAGCCTTTCAAACCATTCTTTATTATCAACACATCACACACAAGCAATTATTTACATTGTCTTTTACTACCCTTTGTTTTGATTATTAGAATTAAACAATGTGGACAAGTCAACCCACACCAAGTCCCATTACATTCAGACATATACCACAAGGAAATACACACATTTCATACACTTAGCAAGGGTTTAGAAATCCACTTGCCTCAATTTATCAAACAATCACATCGGCACTTTAGCCTTCCCCTTTGATTAAACCTCCAACTCAAGGCAATCAATTTAAATAGATAATCATAATAAGATTTCGACACTAACAACACTCATACGTTAAACATAGACCCAAAACTCACTAAAAGGTATAATACATTTCCTAAATCTTGATTCCAATTCAATAGGTCAAAATCTCATATTTTCTAATTTCTATATATAGAGTTAATTCATAATTTCTCCAAAAACTACCATCTTAATAGTTTTCCAATACACTAAATTTAATTACATATAATATTGTATCAAAGCTATGCTAATTATATAAGAATAGGATTATCAAATTCATTTGAAAAGAAAAAGAATAAACAGAACTTTAACTTCTTATAATAATAATATATTTTCTTTTTGTTTCAAAGTTAAAAACCTTATTGTATCAAAGCTATGCTAATTATATAAGAATAGGATTATCAAACTCATTTGAAAAGAAAAAGAATAAAGAGAACATTAACTTCTTATAATAATAATATATTTTCCTTTTGTTTCAAAGTTTAAAACCTTCTTCAATCAAGTATATCATTATCATCTTCCCACCTTTGGTTTCTACCCAATTAACAAATTACAAAATAATATTTACATACCTAGTTATAGGATATTAATGTTTTAGTTATTAGTTATGGAAATAATATTTCTCCCATGGTAAATCATCCAGAAACCACCCACTATCATTATTGGCCAATAATTAATTATAATTGTAGTCATTATACATGACCAAATTGTTTTACAAATTCATACGGCCAAATCAAGAAAACACCAGAAGCAGTACTTATACCACCACATGACTTCTACTCGTCATGTAATTGATATTTTTATAACTTTAGGAATAAATTTAATGGAAGTATCTTACCTGGACTATATTGAGAATTTTTTTTCAGCGGATTAGGCATGAAAAATACTCTGTAACTTTCATGTTCCAACTGTTTCTAATTAGTAGTAATTGATGATATATTCTCTTAAACATGATAACCCTTAATATATGGGCCAAGTTCTATAGGGTATCAAATTATAGACTTGATTCACTAACAACTTAAGAGGTTAATTATTTAAGACTTACAACTAATTAAATAATTGTAGTTATCAAGTAATTCAAAATTTTCAAATCAACTATACTGGCTAATCATAAAAATTACTCGGGGCAACTATTAAGGGGGTGAAGCATTAATTTCATGAAAACACCCAAAAATGACCTTTCGGGTCATTACACTAAGCCTTAAACTAGGTAAGAAAAAAAGGTGTTACTTTGCAATAAATGTGAGTCGTAAGATTGTGGTATTGCGACCTTTATATGAGAGTAATTGGTACGCCTCGAGCCGACACCCTGGACGTGACCGGCACTCGAAGATCATTGTTGGTCCTCATGCTAACGCTTAGTCTGGCTTACTTAACTCAGCGGAAGACTAAACTCAACTTATACAATAAATAAGACATGTTTAAAGGAAACTACTTCTTATGATATCTGGCAATGACGACACTCAAGTCTCAACATGAAATAATAAACTGTCAACGAAAATACTAGTGTCTACAAAGAGTGTAATTTACTGAAGAGGGATGTTGTGACAGACCCCACAAAATCCTAAAACTAAACTACTAAACACAAACGAAATAAGTGTCCTCCGGAATGCGACGAGGCTCACCACTGACTCTAAAGCTCAATTTGGATGCCGCATAATGATCCTGATTACCTCCGTTTGTATCATAGAATGATGCAGGCCAACTGGCATCAGTACATTGAATTTACGACTATGCGAGTTTGAAAGCTAAACAAAACTTAGGCTTGAAAGGGAATAAGAATTAATACTTACCTTGAGACTGTTCAACTCATGATCTACTATCACTTAAGAGCTATAATGATGATACAACGGTCTACCGCACGCTGCTAG
Organism: Solanum pennellii; assembly: GCF_001406875.1. Classification (NCBI taxonomy): domain Eukaryota; kingdom Viridiplantae; phylum Streptophyta; class Magnoliopsida; order Solanales; family Solanaceae; genus Solanum; species Solanum pennellii. Next base: position 54,986,769 of record NC_028646.1, on the reverse strand, counting down.
CGCATCTTATACCTGGCCAAAGATATAAGACCTGAACTGCCTAATGGATCCACTAGTAAACTTTGAAAAGAAATCATCTAAAACTTTTTTCTACATATGGTGGCTAACATGGTTTATGGGGGATGTGAGTTATTTGAACTCTCCCCGATATCGGTGCTCAATACTACTCCAATAAATATAGTGGCTCTTACTCTTTATTAACTTGAACTTTAAGCCTTTAAAACAAAGTTAAAATGTTTGTGAAAGACTTTAGAAAACTCGATAACTTTACTTTGACTTGCTTCAGACCACCTAGAGTTGGCTCTTAACTTCCTTGACTTTGATCTTAACTTTCCTTGAATTGAATTATGTATTCAAGAATCATGATCTCCTATTTATGGATGATTTCATGATGTTTATATGTACTCTAGAGTGTTGGAATCAACTAGAAATGAAGGGAACATCACTTAGGAACTAGTATGAAAAGATAGGTAAAGAACAGAAACTCTAGGGGGTTTTGGTGCTCTGAGAAGCGTGGAGCGCCATAGCCTGATGGACAGAGGTTGTCCTCAGGCGAGGCGCGCCAGAAACTGGTAGAAAGACTCTATCCTGAGGGGCTTTGGAGGTGCGGCGCACAAACATCTATCCAACGGGTTTTACAACTTTCTTCTTCGTTTTTCACCTCTAAACCTTCCAAGACTCCCATGGATCCCACCGTATTAACTAATAGTTTAGACCCAAAAACAGTCTCGAAACATGGATTAAAACTAACATATATCAACAAAAATTTAACCAACAAGAACATTAAGCGTTTCATCAAGAACATCAAGATTTCCTTTCAATTAACTATAAATTTTAGTAATGAATCAAATTGGAGGGTGGGTGAGAGAACCCAACACCGAATGATCTCACATATCTTGTTAGGTGTTACCCCCGACGAAGTCCATGAAAGAATTCTTGGCGTTCTTACGTTTTCTATTCCTTTCTCCTCTTTTCTTCAATCTCTCAAAGCCCTAATTTATTTTCTAAGTGTGTAAACTGAATGTGATCAGTTTACACCACAACATTTTACCCCAAAAATGATTTGAATATTAACTTAGGAAAAGACGAAAACACCCTTGACAAATCCGAATTCCGAACTTTCCATGCTCAACAGCCAAACTTCTTAAAGTCATATCTCCCTCATACAACCTCAGAAATTTGTAAACTTGGCATTGTTGGAAGTCTCTTCCGACGATATTTTCATTCATATAAAAATCTCACCAAAACTCTTCCTGAGATGCGAATTATGGACATTTGAAAATGACCAAAACTCACTTTTGAAATCTTGAATATTTTAAGATTTCCTTAGTTATTTCCAGATTTGTTTCTTCTTGATTTCTTAGCTTAACCTGAGTTAATCGAGAATACGAGATGTTACAGTAATGAAGTTTAGCGTAGTTACTAGAATAACAAGTGCATTAAAAGATGTACCTGAGATTTTATGTGGTAAAACAAAATTCTAATTAAGTTAATGATTTTTCGTGTGGATCTCGATGGTATATTTGAGTTGTTAATGTGGAGTAGACTAATGTAAGCATTATTTATTTCCCTTAAGAGTCTGGTCGAAGGGATCATATATAGACAATGATAAGCCTCTTAAATAAACTTCAACTTTCCACAGTTAGGTAGATATGAACTTAGAAGGATGGTATAGTAGGCTAAGAAAGAGAAGTCAGACTATTAACAATTATATTAAGCGACTTTATAGGTCAATGCGGGCAACAATTATAGAAAGACTTCTTTAGAAGCAAGTAGAGGTTAAGATAAGCATCTCACAAGGAAAACTAAGAAGGGGTATTAGTTACTATACAAGGAGAGTTTAGTAGCCAGGGGATTAGACATTTTCCAGTCCACCCATGGACGACTTCCTTGCAGTCCTAAAGTTGCAATAATGTCCAAAGGACTTTCGAATAAGATTGACAAAAGAAAAATGACAAACCTTGACCAGTGAATATCGTCAGTGTTCTCTTGTAAACCTCTTCTTTACGTTGACAATGATAATACAATGTCATAACAAATAACATACTCATTCCGGACAATGACACTCTTCGTTGATATTTTATATTTACTTCTTTAAGGTTTGAAGACTCTTGAAGAAATTTCTTGATAAGCAACTGTAGTCACGCCCAACATGCATGGAATTGCGACGTGATTATTATTGTATTAATACACGGTAAGGTAATATCATTATAATGCATCTGCTTTTATGGACCTGAAATCAATATGTAGGTAGTTTTCACAATTTATACTATATAAGAATATAAAGCTTACTGCATAATACTGTAGACAAAGAAGCCTTGAATGAATGTGTATGCATTCTATGCTTTTCAAAGTAAAGGAGAACAGAGAAGGAAAATAATACTCATGAAAATATAATGCACACAGGAAATAGGAATCAGGTGATTATACCGATTCCAAGACTAGGTATGCATTTTGTTGTAGTAGCTTACAGATCCCGTTCCTTGGCAACTCCGACATTTCCCAGTCCACTCATAGACAAATTTCTTGAAATCCTAAAGTAGGAGTAACGACCAAATGGATTTCATAAAAATAAAGAATAACCAGAGAAAAATGACAACGCTTGACCAGTGAATATGTTTAGCGTTCTCTTGTTCACATCTTATTTCCATAGACAAAGATTTTACAGTGTGATAACAAATAGAATACTCATTCCTGCCAATTTTTTAAGTAGTCTAGTGGTGGATAAGATTTGAAACAAATTAGACTGTATATTAACCAATCATGATTAATAACTCTATAAATAACTTTGTACCATAAGATATCACAATAAGTGATGATCTTTTTCTTTTTCTTATTTAGGTAACCAAGAAATCCCCGAGGGTCATTGGCACATAGTTTGAAACTTGACGGATAATTGGCCCACCCCTTTATCATTTTCCACTTAAATACCAAGCTTTTGTCTATGTTTATGAAGTATGCCTAACCCAGATATCACATTCTACGCTCTTACCCCTAGACCAAAAGCCTAAGCCTCAAAAGATAGTTCTTTTGTTCAATAGAAGATGTTTTCTTTTAGTCCTATAGATTAGATAACCTTAGTAAAAATTGCTTTATTGATAATACATCTCAATATTATATACAAGTTGTACCAGCTCTATAACTAAGGAAAAAAATCATTAAATATAATTACAAATATGTATTCTTATTTAGCTATCTACGGAAATGATCGCAATCACATAAAATTTTCCAATACTCCCCCTCAAGTTGCTTCATGAATTGTGGAAATTTCTAACTTGCCAAAAAACTTATGAAACTGTTCATGACCAAGAGCCTTTTCAAGTATATCAACTAATTGTTATGTGAAGAGATATAATGAGTTTTAATTATCTTTTATTGTACATATTATCGAATGAAGTGACAATCTATCTCTATGTGTTTCATACGTTCATGAAAAACAAGATTGGCGGCGATATGCATGGCAGATTGGTTATTACAAAAGAGAGAAATAGGTGTTGATTGTTTTACTTGAAGATCTTGTAGAAGCCGAAGCAACCAAACAATCTCACTAGTAGTAGTTCTCATAGATATATATTCAGCTTCAGTAGAGGAACGAGACACCACCGTTTGTTTCTTAGATCTCCAAGAAATGGTTGATTTATCGAGAAAAGCAATGTATCGTGTAGTTGAACGATGTGTCATCAGACACCCCTTTCAATCCGCATCACAACAAATTTTTATTGTTAAGGAATTATCCGAAGGAAATAAAATCAATTGACTTGGATTTCATTTAAGACAGTGTAAGACTCTATAAGTAGCTTCCAGATGAGGTTCCTTGGCGCAGTAAAAATTGACTGAGTACATGAACAACATAGCTAATATCTGGACGAGTGATGGTGAGCTAATATTTCCCTGAATCATGACAAATTTCTCCAGGAACAAGAGAAAGTTTATGTTGTTGTTCCATGGGAAAACTAGCTGGCTTGCAACCTGTAAGTTTACATTCTTCCAAAATATCAAGTACATACTTACGTTGACTTAGTACAGTTTCTGCTGGTGACCTTGGCACTTCAATACAAAGAAAATATTTGAGTTCTCGAAGATTCCTGATATGAAATTTTGAATTTAGAAGCTCTTTCAGCTTGGATATGCAATCAGAATCATTTCCCATGATGATGAGATTATCTACATATATAAGAACGGCTACATAGGAACCTCCAGGGTGGGACAATGTAAACAAGGAATAGTGTGCATTTGATTAATGGTAACTGATAGAATATTATAATAATTATTATTAATGATGTCAATCAATAATTAGAGTCTTGTACAATATATATAGTTGTAGACTATAAGTAATTACATAATAACCCCAACATAACTAAGTAATTATATTTTCTATCTAACATCCCCCCTCAAGCTGAGTCTTGGCGGAAGCAAGAGGAAGCTTGGAGAGAAGATACTGAAAACGCTGAGATGGTAACGGTTTTGTGAGAAAATCCGCTAGCTGGTCCTCGGTGGAAACATACTCAGCTGTCATGGCTCCATCAATGACCTGTTCGCGCACAAAATGACAGTCCTTGCCCACATGCTTCATGCGCTTGTGGAAGACAGGATTCTTGGTCAGACAAATCGCAGATTTGTTGTCACAATACAAGCTTGGCGACGGTGTTGAAACATGAAGGTCAGCTAGAAGGTAGGTGAGCCACATGACTTCCGAGGCTGCAGCCGATAGAGCTCGATATTCAGCCTCCGTGGAGGATTTTGATACCCGTCCCTGTTTTTGTGTGTTCCAGGAGATCAAATTTGGTCCAAAGAAGATGAGATAACCGGTGGTTGAGCGGCTGTCGGACGGATCATTTGCCCAGTCAGAGTCGGAGTAGCCGCGAAGACGAAGGTCTCCTCTGAAAAAGGTAATGCCACACGAAATTGTTCCTTTGACATACCGAAGAATGCGTTTGAGAGTGTGAAAGTCTTGTTCCGTCGGACTGTGCATTTTCTGAGCCACATAGTTGACTGCGAACTGTATATCTGGACGGGTTACAGTTAAATATTGCAGGCCGCCGACCAAGCTGCGAAACAAACGTGGGTTGTGGAACGGCACGTCTGCACCGTTAGTCGACTGGCTGGGGCTGATTGGTGTAGGTGCGGTGGTGCATGAGTCCACTCCTGCTCGATGGATTAGTTCCCCTGCATATTTGGTCTGATGTAAGAGAAGCTGATCACTGGTGCGGTCAACTTCCAACCCAAGAAAATATTTGAGAGGGCCAAGATCCTTCATCTGAAATTCATGATGCATACAGTTTATAAAATCATGAATGAGGGTAGGAGAGGAACCAGTGACAACAATATCATCAACATAGAGGAGTAGTATGAGAATTCCTGTGGCTGAATGTTTGACAAAAAGACTTGTGTCATTAGTAGTGGTAGTGAAGCCCTGTGCCGCAAGAAAGGATGAGAGACGTAGGTACCATGCACGTGGAGCTTGTTTTAAGCCATAGAGAGATTTTACCAACTTACAGACATGAGTAGGGTGCCGTTGATCAATATATCCAGGAGGTTGTTGCATGTAGATTTCCTCCTCTAGTTCACCATGTAAAAAGGCGTTAGAAACGTCCAGTTGATGGAGTTGCCACTGATGATGCATAGCTAGAGACAGGACAAGGCGGATTGTCTGTTGTTTAACCACCGGACTGAATGTTTCTGAGTAGTCCAGCCCATAAGCTTGATCATATCCCTTTGCAACCAGGCGAGCTTTGTATCTAGCCACAGTGCCATCAGAGTTGCGTTTTATGCGATAAATCCACTTACAGCCAATGGGAAAACGGTTCAAAGGGGGAGGAACTAACACCCAAGTATTTTGTCTCTGTAACGCCTCAAACTCAGCATCCATAGCAGTGCACCAATGTTTATTTTGAGCAGCCTGTTTGTATGTTGTGGGCTCAGTGAGTGGCTGGGTATCATATGGAATGGTAGAGGAGTATGTTTTTGGTTTGAAGATGCCACTCTTGGCACGGGTAGTCATGGGATGATGAGGAGCCGGGATTGGGGCGGGTGCTGGTTCTGGTACAGCTGTACGACTGGTTGGTGACGCCGGCTGTGGGCTGGTTGGTGGAAACGACTGCGGCGTCGACGGGAACGATATTGGTGTAATGTGTGGGTGTGGTGTGGGCGTTGTTGACTGAATGGAAGTGGCAGGGGTTGAGGGCTGTGCGAGTGTGATGGCTGGCAGCATTGGTGAGGACGGAGGCGTGTGAGCATGGCTTGATTCTGCAGAGGGCTGTGTAGGAAAAAGAGGAAGAACACCAAAGTAGGATGGTGAAGACGGGGACTGCTGAGATAAGGACTTGTGGTAGGGAAACTCAGTTTCATGGAACTTAACATGACGGGTCACATATATACGCTGGGTGGTGGGTTCAAAACATCGATAACCTTTGGTAAGGGGTTCATAGCCAACAAAGACGCAGGGCTTCGATCGAGGTTGTAACTTATGATTTACCTCATGACGCAAATGGGGATAGGCAAGACACCCGAAAACACGGAGAATGGAGTAATCTGGAGCAATGTTGTATAATTTTTCATGTGGCGAGATATGACCAAGAGATTTCTTTGGAAGACGATTAATCAAAAAATTTGCTGTGGCAAGCGCCTCAACCCAGAAAGTTACAGGTAAGCGAGCTGTGTGAAGAAGAGTAATGACAGTTTCGATGAGGTGACGATGCTTGCGCTCCGCCACCCCGTTCTGTTCAGGGGTATAAGGACACGTTTTTTGGTGGAGGATGCCAAGGCGCTGGAGAAAATGTGCAAACTGATTGTTTACATATTCACAGCCATTGTCAGTTCGGAACAATTTTATGGTAGTGCCAAACTGATTCTGAACCATGAACTGAAAACTTTTAAAAGCTCCAAACGCCTCAGATTTTTGTTTTAAGGGATATAACCAGCAAAATTTGGTAAAGTCATCAACAAAGCTAATGTAATAACGAAAACCACCAAAAGATGGGACCGCCGTAGGGCCCCAAACATCAGAATGGATAAGTTGAAAAGGAAATAGTGCTGCATTATATGATAAAGAAAATGGTAGTTTGTGTGACTTGGATACAGAACATGACTCACAGGACGTTACATTGGACACTTTATTGAAACCAAAAAGAGAAAGTAAATGTTTATTGACTTCGACAGAAGGATGCCCCAAGCGACGATGCCAATCTTGAGGAGTGAGAATGGCAGAGCAAGCTGTTGGAGACGACTCGATAGACGCAGACACTTGATAGTTGGAAGGTAGCATGTAAAGCCCTTGCTCACATTGGCCTCTGTACCTCACTCGGTGGGTGGTGTTGTCCAGAATCTGAAATTCATTGGAGTTAAAGAGTAGGGTACAATTATTATCTTTGGTGAAACGATAAACGGATAGAAGATGAGATTTAAGAGATGGTACATGAAGAAGGTTACCAAGGTGAAAAATGCCAGAGGAGGTAGGTATTTTACCTGAGCCCACATGAGCAATAGGGAGAGGGTGGCCACCTGCACTAGTTACACTGTCATTGCCAGAGTATGGAGTATAAGAGTATAGACGAGACAGATCCGGTGTTACATGGGCATTAGCACCTGTGTCTAAGAACCAATTACCATTTGATTCAGCAGAGTTTGCAGCATAGAACGCTTGAGGTGACGATGTAGACGGTCCAGAATAAGTGTTATCAAACCTATGCCAGCAGTCCCACGCAGCATGATTATATTTGCCACAAATTTGGCAGATGATGGAGCTGCGAGGAGGTCCACTGCCGCGACCAGCAGACCCCCCACGACCGCCGGAGTAGCCACCTCGCTGTTGAGGGCTGTCGACAGCCCCCCCGCGACCACCTGCAGAGCTGCCGCGACCAGGAGTTCCGCCTCTGCCGCGATGAAAGCCTCGTCCACGACCGCCTCTGTGGCCGGCTGACTGCCAAGATTGAGCATAGAGGGCGGTGTGTGGTTCAGCTAGTCCACCGGCTTCCCTAACCTTTAATTTTTGTTCCATCTGTACATTCAATTCTTCGGTAAGTAACCAAGATGACACTTCAGCAAACGTTACATGTGCAATATTCGTCCTGATATTTTGTTTAATAGACGCATATTCGGACGACAGACCACGAAGAACACATAAGATCACATCTTGATCTGGAATTCCAGATTTGGCACGATTCAGAGCAGCGACAATTGTAACAACAGAGTCAAGATACTTTTGCATAGAGTCACTACCTTTCTGAATACCATGAAGTTGTTCCTTTAATTGAAATATATGAGTGCGCGATAGTGAATTATACCGAAGTTGAAGATGATTCCAAATGGCTGCGGCGGAAGTGAGTCCATGGAGATGATTTTGAACCGACGGGCTGATAATTGCTAGAAGACACGCCCGTAATTGGGCATCAATAACGGACCATTTTTCATGGTCCGGGTTGATTGTGACAGCGGTGGCTGCCGCTGCTGCCGCCTCTCCATCGGATGTGATGGTGATTGTGGCGGGTGGAACATCCATGGTTCCATCAACATACGCCATGAGTCGATGAGCGGAAAGATTTGCAGACGCGGTAGTGAACCAAGATGGAAAATTTGAATCATTTAATTTTTCCGGAGTAAGAGAATGGAGATTTTTTATAAAAAGTTTCAACCCCGTGGGGAGATCATCTAGTGGATCTGTGGTCTTCACCATGGTGAGATAGTCGTTGAAGAAGAAGACGACTAAGGGGCGGCGGCGGCTAGGGTTTGGAAGAAATAAACCCTTGCTCTGATACCATGATAGAATATTATAATAATTATTATTAATGATGTCAATCAATAATTAGAGTCTTGTACAATATATATAGTTGTAGACTATAAGTAATTACATAATAACCCCAACATAACTAAGTAATTATATTTTCTATCTAACAGTAACCAAGAGAAAGTAAAACAGTAGTGAATTTATTATACCAATTCTGAGATGCTTAACGAAGACCATACAATGATTTTGGTAATCGACACACTATTTTGTCCCCTGTTTGGCATAACCTTGTGGAATCTTCATGCAGGTCTCCATGTAGCAAAGCATTGTTTACATCTAATTGATGAAGTTCCCAATTTCTAACCACAACAAACGCTAACAGACTACAAACAGTGATAAGTTTTGCAAAATGTGCAAATGTTTCATGAAAATCAACCACTTTAATCTGAGTGTATCCTTTCGCTACCGAGCAAGCTTTGTAGCGTTCAATACTTCCATTAGGTTTGTACTTGACTATATAGACCCATTTTGAATCTATGTCCCATTTACCTGGAGGTAAAATTTGTAATGTCTAAGTATGGTTTGATTCCTAAGCTGAAATTTCCTCTTCCATAGCTTCATTCCAATGTGCGTGCTTAGCTGCTTAGGTAAAGGTTTTGGCTCATCAACAGATGAAATGGCCACCAAAAAAGCATTGTGACTCTATGATAGTTTATAATATGAAATAGAGTGAGATAGAGGATGTACTATTGAGTTGGCTGTTGGAGTGGGAGAAAGCGGCTGATTATTTAACTGAGCAAGAGAAGAGGAAAAAACATAATCATACCCTGAAAATTTACGCGAGACTTGTCGCGAGCGTTTACCAAGTGTAGGTAAAGTAGAATCAATGCTACTAGATGCAGTAGACTGATTGGTATCAGAAGAATCATGAGAAGAAGATACATAAGGATTTGGTGAAGTTACTGGTAGGGAAGACGTGTTTCTGGTTAGAACTTCTGAATTCTCAATTATAGTACAATTCTCACTTGTGTGACAATATCTTATGCAATTTGTTTCTTGTGCAGATAGCCCATCAAATATAATCGGTATGCGGAATCCCCTTTTCTTCTTGAGAGTCTTCAAAAGGATAAATTTCTTCAAAATATTGTACATCACGTGAGACATAAATCCTTTTATCTTCGACATCATAAATTCTATATCCCTTTTGACCAATGGGATATCCAACAAAAATGCCATGTTTTGCTCGTGGAGAAAATTTATCTCGAGGCTTTGTGTTCAAATATCCATAGCAAAAACATCAAAAATATCTCAAATGCTCATATGTGGGAACTTTACCATGTCGTTTTTCATATGGGGTTGTATTTTGAATACTAGAAAGAGGTATTCAGTTAATTAAATATGCCGCAGTAAGGACATATTCTCCCCAAAACTTGATAGGCATGTGCACTTGAAATCGCAATGCACGAGCCACTTCAAGTAGCTGTCTATGTTTTCTCTCAACTACTCCATTTTGTTTGAGTATCAGTAAAACTACTTTTACTCTCCATGCCATAATCAAATTAATGTGACACTAAATCCTCATACTTAAACTCTAGCCCATTATTAAAAAATCGCAACAGCCAATCTTTAGTTTCTGATTTATTCTTCATGAGAAAAAATCCACGTAGCTCGACTAAAATCATCAACTATGTTAAGGAAATAATGAGACCCTGCAAGAGATTGTGTGTTGTATGGTTCCCAAATGTCACAATTTTTTAAATAAAAAACATGTTCCGTCTTATTCATACTAGTAGGAAAGATAATCGTGTTTGTTTTGCCTTACAACAGCATCAGAAAACATAGTCTTCTTTTCATCAAAACTGATTGATAAACTAGGAACTACAGAAATACGATTCATTGGTAAATGCCCCAATCGTTCATGCCATAAACTTGCACTAACAAACTTCTTCAACATCAATGCTTGCTGCCCTTTCATCGGCTCCAAGTAATAAAGACCATTTCTCTTTCTACCCACTCCAATTAGCATCCTCGAAGGTAAATCCTTAATCACAAAAGAGTCCGATTAAAAGGTTACTGCACATTGTAAGTCATTTGTCAATTTGCGAACTGAAAATAAATTCAAGCAAAAATCAGGAACTCCAAGAACATTTTCAAGAATTAATCTTTTCCCAATGGCCACTTGGCCCAATGAATGAACAATCGCCATATCACCATTGGGGACATGCACTTGTGGTAAAGTTGTGCGAACTATCTTATTTGATAGAGAACTTATATCATGAGCTATATGGTTCGTAGCATCCGTATCAACTTTCCAATCCTCTTTTGTCTTACCTGAAAAATTAGAGGTTATCATACTCGCAGACGAGATACTTGTAGATTCTCCATTATAACCCAGTAATAACAATAGTCATTGATGTTGAGCATGTGTAAAACCAGGAACTGGTGATATAACCTCTTCAATAGTTTCAGCAAGAGACATACCTGTGACTGCGTTTGGTTCCTTTTAATTTTTCTGATGCCCACGAAACTGTATTTGATGACGAAACTGCATTTGGTCATTATTGGTTTGCTTGTTATTTTTCTTTCCAGGTTTTCGCCAATCTGGAGGATACCCAATCACTCTATAGCAATAATCTTTGGTGTTATTAGTTCTCCCACATTGTATACAAGGTGGAAATTGATGTCGAACCCCATCGTCAACTTTTCTTTGTCGTGATTCACCCCCTTTTGTCAGTAAGGTAGTTGCTTCAATTGTGGATATGCGATTTGTAGCAACAGATCTTTGTTTTTTTTCTTGTGCCATTATACCATAGGATCTTCCTAAGTTTGGCAATGGGTCAACACTTAGTATTTGAGAATGTATAGTTTAATATGTGTCGTCAAGTCCTATTAGAAAATAAAAAACCTTTTCCTCCTACCTCGTGGAATGCATCTTCTTTACTACACCCCAAATATATCCACATGTGCAAGACGAAGTTGGCACGAGACCTTGCTACTCACCCCGAACACACTTAAGTGTACCTTAATAAGATGCAATAGAAGCTCTCTCTTATTTCAAGAGAGCAATGGCACACTTCAATTCATAAACTCTTGTTGCAATTCCTTGGGTAAACCGTTCTTCCAGATCTAACCAAATTTCTCTAGCAATTTCAACGTGTGAGGTGCTACCCTGAAATTCCTTGGCAGTTGCGTTTTTCAGCCATGAAATAACAATGACATTGTATTGTATCCATGACTGTAAATCCTGAGAGTTTTCATTCGGTCTCCCAATGGTTCCATTAACAAATCCAGCCTTGTTTTTAGAGTGAAGTAAGTTAAAGAGATTTCGTCTCCAAGTTAAATAGTTTTCTCCATTTTCACTAAGAGGATTGGTAACAAAAATCAAACCTAGGTGGTCTGGTGGATGCAAAAAATATGGAGAAGTTTCTATGACATTTTGTTGATGCAGACTCGCTAATACATCAATGCGTCCTTCAGTTCCCATGGCGGGAAAAAAAATCTCAGAATCTTTTAATATGCTTCTGATACCATGTAAAATGAGATAACCTCAGTAAAAATTACTTTTTTCATAATACATCTCAATATTATAAACATGTTGTACCAGCTCTAAAACTAAAGGAAACAAATATTTACATATGATTACAAATATATATTCTGATTTAGTTATCTAAAGAAACAAATCCTCTGATTGCACAATCACATAAGATCGCAATCACACAAGATCTTCCAATAAGTTCCTTCACAAGCATTAATTCCCTATCTGTTTGCCAATCTGTGTTATGAAAATCAGAAATTACTGGTCGTAATAAATCATTCAGAAACACGAAGTAACACAGATTTTTAGAACCAGTAAGTAAGATGAACATAAATTTATTTGTAAAAAATAATTGAATCTGTAAAAACTTACCAGAATCTGGAATACTCTTTTTAATAATTTTGGAAGAAAATCAAGTCCACTGAATTCACAGTGTCCCCTTAAGGAAATTATTCCCCTCTAGTATCCGAGGTTTGATTTGGAATATAAACTTCCCAGGGTAAAATGATCTTCATCAGTAGAGTATAGATACAAAAAACTCTACTGTCAGCGAATCAATCCACAGCAGGAGTACAGGAAGAATTTTTTTTTTTTAAGAAGAAGGAAGATCAGAAAATTCATAGGGAAATATTCTGAAGACTGAATGGTATTTATAGGCAAGAAGAATATATTTTGAAAGGTTGCAACCCTTTCAGAATTGACACGACCGTTAATGAAAGGTTGCAAACTTTCAAATGGTATTGACTGTTCCTCAGAGTTGTAACCTTTCAGAACTGTCATGGTGGGAATTTTAAATATAACAGAAATCAAAACGGGTCAGGCGCGCAGATCCGAGTAGGGTCGGGTTAACTAAAAAGTTGACAACATTTCGGCTAGCTTCTGTTATCGACTAATTAATTGAAAATAATTTTTGGCAATTTAATCAATTAAATAAATAATTAATTAAAATAAATTTGTCCAAAAAATTATCTCTCGATCGATCATTTGCCAAAGCCAAAGCAAAAGCCGAAGCCGAAGCGAGCGAGCGACGAAGACGACGGTGCGAGGGGGGTCCCTCTTTCCAACCCTTTTAAGAATTAATAGGAGTATTTATTTATTTAAACTCTCCTATTTTCATTTTCATTACCGATGAGGGACAATTGCCTTTTTCATTAAAGCATTAGAGGACTTTTAAAGTTCCTAACCTTTCAAGTTCTAAACTTTTCAAATTCCTCTCCTTCCCTCTATTTCCCATCAATTCTTGCTACATACCCAACAATCACCCACATTGATGGGGAATAGTTATAACATAGGAATATACGGACAATTGTGCACTTTACAAGCAAGGATTAATTGCATATGGATAAGTAGGTTACCTCTTGTACTTTTCGTAGTGAACATATGTCTGATATACTTGGTCAATCGGTAGATGTGATATCTTTGAACCGTTGACCTTTTGTGTATACCTAGACAACCATATGTCACACAATTAACCCTTTACTGTCTATGATTCTTACGGTTGTGTTAGTATCAGTCATGAATACCTCCTGATTTAATGAGTGTATAGGGAATAGGCTTTTGACATAGAACTCTCTTAGAAGATACACTATTTGACACTCAAATAGGTGATTTCTAACCGTGTCATCTCGTAGATACACTATTTGGTCAAATCTAGCAAACATAGAAAATCATTAAAAAACATTTAGCTTTATTACCTCATTAACAAGCCTTAAAGTCTTAACCTTTTCCTGAACATTGTCTTCATCATGAGAATGGATTGAGTTAATTGACAATGTCGAACCGTCAGCCACACCTTTGTTTTTCTCCTTGAATCTAGCTCTTAGTGTCTCCAGTCTGCTAGATAGAGTTACCGTCATGCTGACTTGTCCTAAGACGTAAACCCATTCCCTTAGATGATCCTTCACTGCCTCTCTCACTAGGCCTTTCGTTGGTGGATCTGACACATTATCGCTTGACTTTACACAATCAATTGTGATAATTCCACTAGAGAGCAGTTGTCTTGCGGTGTTATGTCTACGTCGTATATGACGAGACTTCCCGTTGTACATAACACTCCCTTCCCTACCTATTGCTGCTTGACTATCGCAATGTATCCAAATTGGTCCAACAGGTTTGGGCCAAAATGGAATATCCTCTAGGAAATTCCGGAGCCATTCCGCTTCTTCACCAGTCTTATCCAAAGCAATGAATTAAGATTCCATTGTGGAGCGCGCAATACCTCTCTGTTTGGAAGATTTCCATCGGACAGCTCCTCCACAAGTATGAATACATAACCACTCGTGGATTTTACATCATTTGACCCGGTGATCCAATTTGCATCACTATATCCTTCAATCACATCAAGATATTTATTATAATGCAAAGCATAATGTTGTGTCCATTTTAGATAACCCAACACAGGTTTCGTAGCCATCCAGTGAGTTTGATTCAGATTACTAATGTACTGACTCAGTTTTCTAATAGCACATGCTATATCTTGTTGCGTGCAATTCATAATATACATCAAACTTCCCAACACTCTGGCATATGCCAATTGAGACTCACTTTGACCTTCATTCTTTTTAAATGTACAACTTAAATCAATTGGAGTTTTGACAACATTGAAATTCAAGTAATTAAAATTATCCAACACTTTTTCAATATAATGAGATTGAGAAAATGCTAGTCCCTGGGGAGTTTTGATAATCCTGACCCCTAAGATCAAATCAGCGACTCCTAAGTCTTTCATATTGAACTTGCGTGACAACATGAGTTTAGTAGCATTTATATCGTCAATTACTTTACTCATTATTAACATGTCATCAACATACAAATAAACAATGACTTCATGATTCATAACGTTTTTAATGTAAACATATTTATCACATTGGTTAATCTTGAATCCATTTGCCAACATTATTTGATCAAATTTAGCATGCCATTGTTTGGGTGCTTGCTTGAGTCCATAAAGTGACTTCACAAGTCTGCACACTTTCTTTTATTTACCAGGAACTATAAACCCTTCAGGTTGTTCCATGTAAATTTCTTCCTCTAACTCTCCATTTAAGAAGGCTGTCTTTACATCCATTTGGTGGATTTTAAGATCATGCACTGCTGCTAGTGCTATTAACATCCTAATTGATGTTATCTTTGTTGTTGGAGAGTATGTGTCAAAGTAGTCCAGACCTTCCTTTTGTCTGTACCTTTTGACTACCAGTCTAGCCTTATATTTTTCAATAGTCCCATCAGGTTTCATTTTCCTTTTAAAGATACACTTTGATCCTAAAGGTTTATTTCCTTGAGGATGATCAGTCAATTCACAAGTGTGATTGCTTAAAATTGATTCAATCTGACTGTTGACTGATTCAATCTGACTGTTGACTGCTTCTTTCCAATAAGTTGACTCTGACGAAGACATAGATGCTTTAAATGTTTGAGGCTCATTTTTAAGCAATAGTGCTACAAAATCTGGTCCGAAATAAACAGATTTTCGTTGTCGAGTACTCCTCCTTGGTTCCTCACTAGTGAGAATATTTTCCATTGATTCTTCTTGTGGTCGTTTAGGTCTTTCACTTGTTGACTCACTTTCAGTTTTATACGGATAAATGTTTTCAAAAAACTCTGCATTATATAATTCAGTTATCGTATTAACATGAATCTCAGGATTATCAGATTTGTGAACAAAAAATCGACAAGCTTTACTATTCACAGCATACCCAATAAAGACACAATATATTGGTTTGGGTCCAATTTTAACCCTCTTCCGTAAAGGAACCTCTACCATGGCTAAACATCCCCACACTTTGAAATATTTCAAGCTGGGTTTTCTTCCTTTCCACAACTTATGTGGAATTGATTGTGTTTTTCGATGGGGTACTCTATTGACTATTTTATTAGCTGTGAGGATGGCTTCCCCCCAAAGATTTCGCGGTGAACCAAAATTGATCATTAAGGCATTCATCATTTCCTTTACTGTTCTGTTCTTTTGTTCTGCCAAACCATTTGACTGTGGTGTATAAGGTGCAGTAGTTTGGTGAATAATACCATATTCCAAACATATCTCTGCAAAAGGAGATTCATATTCTCCACCCCTATCACTCCGAATCATTTTTATCTTTAGATTCAATTGGTTTTCCACTTCATTTTTGTATTGCTTAAATGCATCAATTACTTCATCCTTACTATTAAGCCAATATACATAACAACATCGAGTGCAGTCATCAATAAAAGTTATCAAATGCTTTTTTCCACCACTAGATGGTGTTGACTTCATATCGCATATATCTCTGTGAATTAAGTCTAAAGTTTTAGAATTTCTTTCAACAGACTTGAAAGGATGTTTAACAAACTTATTTTCCACACAAATTTCGCATTTTGACTTATCGCATTTAAAATCAGGCAATACTTCTAGATTAACAAATTTTCGCAAGGCTTTGTAATTTACATGTCCCAAACGGATATGCCATAAACCACTTAACTCCAATAAGTAAACACAAGCAGAATTTTTATTAATACTGTCAACAACCATTACATTTAGTTTGAAAAGACCCTCAATGAGGTAGCCCTTTCCTATGAACATTTCATTCTTACTTATTATAGCTTTATCACTAACTAGGTCACACTTAAACCCGTTCTTAACGAGTAGTGCAGCAGAAACTAAATTCTTCCTAATAGTAGGGACATGAAGAACAATGTTCAAAATCAACACTTTGCCGGATGTCATTTTCAACATTACATTCCCAGTTCCTGCAATCCTTGCCGTTGCAGTGTTTCCCATGAGTAAATCTTCATTGTACTCAGCAGGAGTGTACGTTGCAAAGGCTTCTTTCGCAGAGCAAATATGTCTAGTGGCACCTGAGTCGAGAAACCACTCCTTTGGATTTACAACTAAGTTACACTCCGATATCATTGCCCACAAGTCATCTGCATCTTCCATCTGTTCCACGATGTTTGCTTGACTTTTGCCTTAGCCTTTGTTTTTTTCCTTTCTTGGAGCATGACAATCATAAGATCTATGACCAGCCTTGCCACAATTATAACAGTTGCCTTTGAATTTCTTCTTGGCTTGTTCTGACTTCTGCCCGTTGGACTTTCTCTTTTTGTCTTTGGTTGGAGGTTCTTCAACAATATTAACTCCAATGATTGTTGAACTCTTATGCGACTTCTTATCGGCATTTCTTTTATCTTCCTCAATCTTGAGTGGAATCACAAGATCTTCAAGCTTCATTTCTTTACGCTTGTGCTTTAGATAATTCTTGAAATCGTTCCACAAAGGAGGCAACTTCTTGATCATTGCAGCCACTTGAAAAGCTTCATTTACTACTATATCTTCAGCAATCAGATCATGGAGAATAAGTTGAAGTTCCTGCACTTGTGATCCAACAGTTTTACTATCTACCATTTTATAGTCTAAAAACTTTGCGACCACAAACTTTTCCAAGCATGCATCTTCTGTCTTATATTTCTTCTCAAGTGCATTCCACAAATCTTTTGAAGTTGTTATTGCACTATAGACATTATATAAGTCATCCTCTAAAGCACTCAAAATGTAACTTTTACATAGGAAGTCTGACTGTTTCCATGCTTCAACAATCATGAATTTTTCCCCGTCTGGCATATCATAAACAGGAACTGGAGTATCTTCACTTGTAAAATTCTGCAGAGCAAGAGTGGTACGCCAGAAAAATACTCGTTGCTGCCATCCTTTGAAATTAACACCTGTGAATTTACCCGGTTTCTCTGCTTGTGGTACAAGAGTTCGGGTTGGTGCAACAACAGTCACTGTAACAACAGTGTTTGCCATTTCTGATAAACAAAATTGATACAATATAAGTAAGCAATAAACTATAATTGTAGACTTAAAGGAGTATAAAATCACAAAGATTTTAGTCTCCACCAGAAACACAGATTTAATAATTTCCTTAAGATTGTTTGCCAATCTGTGTCATGAAAATCAGATATTACTGGTTGTAATAAATCATTCAGAAACACGAAGTAACTGAGATTTTTAGAACCAGTAAGTAAGATGAACAAAAATTTATTTGTAAAAATTAATTGAATATGTAAAAACTTACCAGAATCTGTAATACTCTTTTTAATAATTTTGGAAGAAAATCAAGTCCACTGAATTCACAGTTTCCCCTTAAGGAAATTATTCCCTTCTAGTATCCGAGGTTTGATTTGGAATATAACCTCCCAGGGTAAAATGATCTTAATCAGTAGAGTATACATACCAAAAACTCTACTTTCAGCAAATCAATCCACAGCAGGAAAGTACACGAAGAAATATTGTGTTTTTTTAAGAAGAAGGAAGATAAGAAAATTTGTAGGGAAATATTCTGAAGATTGAATGTATTTATAGGCAAGAAGAATATATTCTGAAAGGTTGCAACCTTTTCAGAATTGAAACGACCATTAATGAAAGGTTGCAAACTTTCAAATGGTATTGAATGTTCCTGAAAGTTGCAACCTTTCAGAACAGTCATGGCGGTAATTTTAAATATAAGGGAAATAAAAACAGGTCACGCGCGCGGATCCGAGTAGGGTTGGGTTAACTAAAAAGTTGAAAAATATTTCGGTTAACTTCTGTTATCAACTAATTAATTGAAAATAATTTTTGGCCATTTAATTAATTAATTAAATGGCCAAAAATTATTTTCAATTAATTAGTTGATAACAGAAGTTAACCGAAATATTTTTCAACTTTTTAGTTAACCCAACCCTACTCGGATCCGCGCGCGTGACCTGTTTTTATTTCCCTTATATTTAAAATTACCGCCATGACTGTTCTGAAAGGTTGCACCTTTCAGGAACATTCAATACCATTTGAAAGTTTGCAACCTTTCATTAATGGTCGTTTCAATTCTGAAAAGGTTGCAACCTTTCAGAACAGTCATGGCGGTAATTTTAAATATAAGGGAAATAAAAACAGGTCACGCGCGCGGATCCGAGTAGGGTTGGGTTAACTAAAAAGTTGAAAAATATTTCGGTTAACTTCTGTTATCAACTAATTAATTGAAAATAATTTTTGGCCATTTAATTAATTAATTAAATGGCCAAAAATTATTTTCAATTAATTAGTTGATAACAGAAGTTAACCGAAATATTTTTCAACTTTTTAGTTAACCCAACCCTACTCGGATCCGCGCGCGTGACCTGTTTTTATTTCCCTTATATTTAAAATTACCGCCATGACTGTTCTGAAAGGTTGCACCTTTCAGGAACATTCAATACCATTTGAAAGTTTGCAACCTTTCATTAATGGTCGTTTCAATTCTGAAAAGGTTGCAACCTTTCAGAACAGTCATGGCGGTAATTTTAAATATAAGGGAAATAAAAACAGGTCACGCGCGCGGATCCGAGTAGGGTTGGGTTAACTAAAAAGTTGAAAAATATTTCGGTTAACTTCTGTTATCAACTAATTAATTGAAAATAATTTTTGGCCATTTAATTAATTAATTAAATGGCCAAAAATTATTTTCAATTAATTAGTTGATAACAGAAGTTAACCGAAATATTTTTCAACTTTTTAGTTAACCCAACCCTACTCGGATCCGCGCGCGTGACCTGTTTTTATTTCCCTTATATTTAAAATTACCGCCATGACTGTTCTGAAAGGTTGCACCTTTCAGGAACATTCAATACCATTTGAAAGTTTGCAACCTTTCATTAATGGTCGTTTCAATTCTGAAAAGGTTGCAACCTTTCAGAACAGTCATGGCGGTAATTTTAAATATAAGGGAAATAAAAACAGGTCACGCGCGCGGATCCGAGTAGGGTTGGGTTAACTAAAAAGTTGAAAAATATTTCGGTTAACTTCTGTTATCAACTAATTAATTGAAAATAATTTTTGGCCATTTAATTAATTAATTAAATGGCCAAAAATTATTTTCAATTAATTAGTTGATAACAGAAGTTAACCGAAATATTTTTCAACTTTTTAGTTAACCCAACCCTACTCGGATCCGCGCGCGTGACCTGTTTTTATTTCCCTTATATTTAAAATTACCGCCATGACTGTTCTGAAAGGTTGCAACCTTTTCAGAATTGAAACGACCATTAATGAAAGGTTGCAAACTTTCAAATGGTATTGAATGTTCCTGAAAGTTGCAACCTTTCAGAACAGTCATGGCGGTAATTTTAAATATAAGGGAAATAAAAACAGGTCACGCGCGCGGATCCGAGTAGGGTTGGGTTAACTAAAAAGTTGAAAAATATTTCGGTTAACTTCTGTTATCAACTAATTAATTGAAAATAATTTTTGGCCATTTAATTAATTAATTAAAATAAATTTGTCCAAAAAATTATCTCTCGATCGATAATTTGTCGAAGTCGAAGTCGAAGCCGAAGCCGTAGCCGAAGCGAGCGAGCGACGACGACTACGGCGCGAGGGGTGTCAATCTGTCCAACCCTTTTAACAATTATTAGGAGTGTTTCTTTATTTAAACTCTGCTATTTTCAGTTCCATTACCGATGAGGAACAATCGCTATTTTCATTATAGCATTAGAGGACTTTTCAAGTTCCCAACCTTTCAAGTTCTAAACTTTTCAAATTCCTCTACTTCCTTCTATTTCCCATCAATTCTTGCTACATACCCAACACTGTCTTCAAAATGATATTCCTAACCAAATTTAAAGGGGACCTGAGTTTCCATTTTCAAATCCCAACACTAGCAACAATTTTGCCAGAGGGTAGAGTTCAATTCAAGATAAAATCTATCCTCCACAATATCATGTTCAACCCCACTACCCCAACATTGAGAATTCATTAAATAACCAAAAAATTTTCAATGAATTTTTTTTGATTGTGTGCTTTAACTACATCAACATAGACCATTATTGGAAATGTTTGGTTAACAAAGACGACAAGACCAAATTATAGGAAACATTACTCATTAGTCTGGGTAAGCATTTAACACTTGGAATAATCATATCCAAAGTGAGTACAACTTTAACCGCAATGTAGCTCATAGAACAACATATTCAGGTAGAAAATAATATTTTATATAGGTTTTTGAAATACAACAATAAATGAATACAACTTGAATGTTAATGCAGGAACTACAAACACAGATTCAAGTAGAACAACATCGTCTGATATTAATGCTGAAAATGCTACTAGTAACGAACTTGGAACAATAAATGTTAATTTACAACAACAAACTGCTGAACCAAATATGTCTTATCCAAGCAATATCGTGACAACATATAAGAGTGATATAGCAGAAATAGGTTCAAATGAGAAGGAAAATTTTGATGCATATTCTAATTTCAACAATGTAGGTTATTTCTTCCAAAATCTTGGACCTTCAGGTCCTAACCTACGTAATCAATGTATATATA
>NC_028646.1:54898734-54965030 GCF_001406875.1 Solanum pennellii | reverse complement strand
CATATATATATATATATATATATATATAAAATATAAAATTAGATTGAATGACTAACCTAATCATTAGAATAAACTTGATCAAACTTACTATCATATGAATTGGGTAAGTTAGCATTTGAAGGTCCATGATTTTGAAACAAATAACCCATATGATCGAAATTAGAATATGCATCACAATCTTCCTTCTCAATTATATCACTTCCTTCTATAGCACTCTTATTTGACAAGATTATATTGCTCGGATAAGACATATTTGGTGCAGCGATATGTTGCTGAAAATTAGCATTTATTGTTTCAAGTGTATCACTAGTTGCATTTTCAGCATTAGTATAAGACATTGTTGTACTACCTAAATATGTGTTTGTATTTCCTTCATTCACATTCAAATTGTAGTCATTAATCGTCACATTTCCAATACTTATATCAAACGTTAATTTGCTATTTGAATGTGTTGTTTTAGGAACTAAATTGAGCTCCAAGTTGTACTCACTTTAAGTATAACGATTCCAAGTGTTAAATGCTGAGTCAAACCTATGATTAATGTATCCTATAATTGGGAGTTATAGTCTTGCTGAACCAAACACTTACAATAATGGTCTATACTGATGTTGTTGAAGTACACCACCAAACCAAATATTTTCAGTGATGGTCTATACTGATGTTGTTGAAGCACATTACCAAGATTATTTTTCATAGGAAAATGGACTATTTAATGTATTCTCAATGTTCGGGTAGTGGGGTTGAACATGAAAATGTGGATGATAGAGTTCCCCTTGAATTGAACTCTGCCCTCTCGCAAAAGGGTTGCATGTATTGGGAGTTCAAAATTGAAACTCCAGTGCTCTTTGGATTTGATTAGGAATATTATTTTTATAATGGAGCATTGTCCTATATTTTCTATTGATGCTCTTTTGTGGAGATTCACTTAAAGATTTTTGGCCTGATGTATGAGGACTACTTTTGCGCTCTTTTGGAGATCTCGAATTGTTGAACCGATATTTCTGAGATATTGTTTCAAGAATTTTTGCATTACTAGAACATCTAATGAAATAGGAGCTAGACAAATATTAACCTAAGATTATCAACTCCCCCCTAACCCTTCCCCCTTTGAAAAAACATATACATATTTATGGAGGAAGACTATCGAGTGTATACCATGTCTATAACAAGAACAAAGAATAAACAATCTAATTTTCTTCTTCTATTAACAGATAAAAACATGGATGAATAATTAAAAGAGCATAAATAGAAATGGTTTTATAACATAAAGAAAAGATGAATTCATGATTTACGAGAGAAAAACTAAAATCTAAAAAGGAATCAATGTTAGAATCACAACAAGTATAATATCAATTAAATCTCTCTTGAATAGGTAACCAAACCGAATTTATTTATATAAAAAAAATTAATGGTTTTGAGTTGAATATATATTTGTAGAGATGTCATTATTGTAGTCATAAGACTTCAAAAAATCCACCATTTTACCAACATTCTCTGTTTCATAATCAAATAGCACTACCCGAACTTCATCTATAATACCATAATAACCAGTTTCCATTGAGTTTCTATTCCATCGGAAATTTCAGAAGAGGAGATACAAAATACTAATCTTATATGTAGAAGCTTAAATTTATTGGAGTCACAATTAACCGTTTTGTGGGTATTATATAATAATTACAATGGTAAGTGAGTATATTTAAATAATTGTTAAGTCCTTATATTATAGGTTTGGTCCACTTTTAGTTCTCATATTATTCATTTTTCATAATTTATATTTAATTAATATAATTATTAGGTTTTTCTCCTCATACTAATAAAAATTTAATATTTAACGGAGTCATATATTTTTATACCTTGTCTTCTTGCTTTAAAAAACCCTAAGTTCTAAATCCAATAAATCCCTAAAAACTAAATAACAGAAAGCTCTAAACCATAAATCCTAAAAATCCTCTAACTCTAAACCTAAAAACACAAAAAAACCTAAGTCCTAAAAAATAAACCTCAAAAAACCTAAGAAACACTAATCTATAAAAACCCTAAAAAACCCAAAAGCACGTGAAGATAAAAAAAATCTAAGTTCTAAACCCTATAAAACACTAAATCGTATATGTTAAACCCTAAAAATAGAACCTAAGCTTTAAACTAGGTAAGGAATCAAGGTGTTACTTTGCAATAAATGTGAGTTGTACAAGTGTGGAATTATGACCCTTACATGAGAGTAATAAAGTGTAGCTTAGTTATTAGACTAACAAGTGCATTAAAAGATGTACCGGAGATTTTATGTAGTCAAACAAAATTCTAATTAAGTTAATGATTTTTCATGTGCATCTAGATAGTATATTTGAGTTGTCAAAGTGGAGTAGGCTAATGTAAGAATTATTTATTATCCTTAAGAGTCTTGTTGAAGAAATCATATATAGCCAATGATAATACTCTATAATAAAGTTCAAGTTTGCTCCCGTTAGGTATATATGAACTTAGAAGGATGGTATTAGTGGGCTAAGAGAGAGAAGTCGTACCATTAACAATTAGATTAAGCGACTTTATAGGACAATGCGGGTAACAATTATAGAAAGACTTCTTGTAAACATCTTCTTTACGTAGAAAAATATATTACACTGTGATAAAAAAATAATAGCATACTCATTTCTGCCAATGTTATTAGTAATCTAGTGGTAAATAAAATTTGAAACAGATTGTATACTAATCAATCATGGTCAGCAACTCTATAAATAACTTTGAGCCACAAGATACTTGACAAAGTTTTGATCTTTTTCTTTTTCTTATTTTTGTAATCAAGAATCCCCGAGGGTCATTCACACGGTTTGAAACTCGACGGATAATTGGCCCACTCCTTTATACTTTTACACTTAAATACCAAGCTTTTGTCTATATTTATGAAACTTGAAGGATAATTGGTTCAATTTGCTTGGACAATACTGATGATGTCATTTAATGGCTAATTAGAGTTGATAATGTTGAAGACAACGTTCCGGGAAGCGTGAAGTTTAAAAAAATTGATAAGGCCTAGCTTCGCGCTTTTAGCGATTAAGCGCTCACATACTCATTCTAAGTTCACTCGAGGTATTGCTGTTGAGGCAAGAGTTGAGGAGAACTGTTGTGGTTTTAGAGAAAATACTTCAATTTTGCATAATAAGGGGAATGAGATAGCCATTTAAAGTCGTATTGATGACGTATGATAACAATATAATGATAAAAGAGAAATATCATAGGTAGTCAATCTTGTAAAAATAGAGTAAATTTTGAGGAAAACTCTAATTTCACTCGAGGTATTATTGTTGAGGCAAGAGTGGAGGAGAACTTTTATGGTTTGAGAGTAAATACTTCAAGTTTTCATAAGAAAGGGAAAGATATGGGTACTTCAAGTCGTGTTGATAAAGTACGATGAACAATCATATATTTATATAAAAGAGAACCCTATCCCCGCCTAAGTGGCGCCGCCACAAATAAGAATTTCCTTTTAAATTTATTTATTTCCAAAACTACCCTTCATCTTTCATGAAAAGATGTGACTTTTATGAAAAGTTGTGACTTTAATAAAGAGTTGCGAATATCAAAAGATTTGACTTTAATGAAGAATTGTGACTTTTATCAAAAGTTGTGACTTTAATGAAGAGTTGCGACTTTTATTAAAAGTTGCGAATTTATGAAAAGTTTGTGACTTTTATGAAAGGTTGTGAACTTTCCGAAGGGTTGCACCTTTTCCAAAATTTTGTAATATTTATGATAAGGCTCAATAAACATTTGTTCACATTAACCTTTGTTGTCTATAAATAAAAGGATTTCCTCTCATTAAAAAATAACAAAATTTTTGATCTTCTTCTACTTCCGCAAAATTAAATATTTTTGTACTCTGATCCTTTTGATTGACTTACTAACACCACTGTTTTTTATCAATAGGTTGGTGAATAAAATTTTTTAATCATGAGACGATGTAATTGTTTAAACCTTTTTGTGTTGGAGGGGAATCATTTTCTTAAGGAGATATTGTGTATTCAGTGGACTCGATTTTTTCCTTTATATTTTATTCTATTTCCTGGTATATTTATTACACTCATTAATGTATATTTATGATATCAATTGTTATTTTTGAGTACATGTTTATAACTCTATATTTTATGTTTCTGCAAAGTTATTTTCCCCGGTTTTATTGAAAATATACACATATAGTACGTATTCTTATTGTACAGAAAATAATTATTGTAAAAGTACTATACATAAGCTTACATATTATCTTTTCTTACATGAATATGAAATTTCTCACATATCAATTGAATAAATTAATCATGAAAGTTCAAAAGTTATAATTTCTTTGATGTTGCATGCATAATTTCATATTTGAATACGTTAACAAATATTTAATTTTCTCCTTCGATATATATCACAATTATAAAATCTATGCAACTTAAATGTTTCTTTTTATTACAAAACACCTTTATATTTATATATTCATATTTTGTTCTTTATTTTCCTGTCAATGTTGATTAAACAACCAATGATTTATTATATCATGAATAATTCATTCATTAGAGGTTCTTGACTTATGTGATGATGAAAAATAACGAAATTCATGTCGGAATATTGCTAATTCATTTTTAAGAACCGATTTTTTCTATAATTTTTAATGTATGGATATTAGAAAAAAATTATTTGCAAGTTCAATGGAATTATTATTTATGACCGCGCGAAGCGCGGCAAAGTTACCTAGTATGATGATAAAAGAGAAATATAACATTTTGCCACTCTTGTAAAAGTATAGTAGAGTTCAGAAAAATAAGAAACAGATGTGGAAAGATCATTAAATTTGATTTGTTTGTCCTATGATCTAGGGAGGATATTTTGATATCTATCTTCTTGCTTTTAATAAGAACTTGATCTTTATATATATCTCTCTGTTTATTTTTGTTTTTTAATTTAGAAATTATTTTCACGCGTTAACCAAGTTAAGCAGTGCATTGTCATATTTTCCACTTCACGCTTCCCTGAACACTAAGGGGTCATTTGGGAGAGTTTATTAACAAAAATAATGCTTGAATTAGCTCTTTTTATGAATAATACCTTGTTTGATACCTTTTTACATTTTGTGTACACTCTATTGTGCATTGGGAAGTATTTTACTAATATCATAGATTTCTAGGTATTAATAATGCAAAAAGGATTTAATGCACACATTAGCATTTTAAAGACAAAAAATACCCATCAAAAGCACTTTTAAATCTTTTTCACCATAATTATTATTCTGTGAAGGATATTTTGTAAGTAAATATCTTTGTAAAACATATGTTATTTTTAATACACCAAACCAAACAATGCATAAGAAATCATGTACAGCTAATGCAAGCATAACTAATACAAACATTACTAAAATGTAACTATTGCTAATACACTATATTTAGCATTATTTTTATATGGGCTACCAAATGACCCTAATTTATAATGAGTATATAATTATAAATATACTCAAAAAGATGGAATTTTGTCAAATACAATTGTGATGATAAATTTTGATTGAATGCCCATTGTAGAATTTTTTGTTTGACCTCTTATGTTAGTTTTTTAGCTATAAAATTGTAGGTTTATTACACTATTTATAGTTTAGCTAAATATTGTGTAGTTTGACTAAGAAATATATTCACCCATTCATCAATATTTTTTATTGACATCTTTAAAATTTGAGGAATCTTGAAGAAAAGTATGGCTACACCACTATAGTCACCCCCAACTTGCTAGGAATTGAGACACAGTTGTTATTGTACACAGACTACTTTTATAGACATGAAACTAATATTTGGGTACTTTTCACAATTTATACTATATAAGAATATTAAGCTTACTCCATATTACTGTATGAAAAGAAGCCTTGAATGAATGAGTATACATTTAATGCTTTTCAAAGTAAAGAAGAACAGAGAAGTCAAATCATGATCATGAAAATATAATGCATACAGGAAATAAGAGTAAGGTTCTTGTACAAATTCCAAGACAAAGTATGCATTTGAAGATGGTCTCCTTCCCTTTTCTGTTGTAGTAATTTACAAATTTCATTCCTTGGCAGCTACCACATTTCCTAGTCCACTCATAGACAACTTCCTTGCAATCCTAAAGTAGAAATAATGACCAATGGGCTTTTATCAAAAAATAAAAATGACCAATGAAAAATGACCTACCTAGACCAGTGAATATATTTAGTTTTATGTTGTAAACATCTTCTTTACGTAGAAAAAGTTATTACACAGTGATAAGAAATAGCATACTCATTCCTTTCAATATTATTAGTAGTCTAGTGGGGGACGAAATTTGATACGGATTAGACTGTATATTGACCAATCAAATAACTTTGTTCCACAAGATAGCAGACAAAGTGCTGATCTTTTTGTTTTTCTTATTTTGGTAACCAAGGAAACCCTGATAGTCATTGGCACACGGTTTGAAACTTGAAGGATAATTTTTTTTATAATGGTAACTTTATTTCTATATATCAAAAGGTATACTACTACCAAGGTGTAGTACCCCATCAAAAGTATTATAACTTACAACTTGTAATTCAGTTCCGTACCTTAAAAAAGTTAAAAGAATCAGAAATACCTTATGTTTGAGCTAGTAGTTTTTGCTCACCCCAAAACTAAAAAAGGCATAAACAATTCAATTTAAGATTCTGAAAATTGTTACGAGTGTCCTCAAAGCACCTTTTGTTCCTCCCAATCCAAATTGACCACCAAATACATGCTGGGACGATCTTCCATTTTTCTTCCTTCTTGATCACATTGCCATCCATATTCCAGAATCATAGCATTGGCCTGCTCCTTTATCATTTTCCTCTTAAATACCAAACTTTTTTCTATGTTTATGAAGTGTGCCTAACCCACATATCACATGCTACGCTCTTAATTACCACTAGACCAAAAGCCTAAACCTCAAAAGGTAGTTCTTTTGTTCTACAGAAGTAACGTTCCAAAAAGCCAATTTATACGTAAAAGAACTTGATTTACAAAACAAAAAGTTAGTTCTGAACTCAATAGTATGAACTAGAATAATGAGATAAAACGGGGTAATCTAACTATGCACTTCGCTAAAATTGACAATTAATCAATAAGTTGCAATGTCAAACTAGTTTGGATCTAATAATTATCATAGTTCACTATTTTTAGTTTCACCACAGGTGATGCCTACTAACTCGATTGGATCCAGGTTCAAATTAATCAAAACTGGTTGATTTCTTCTTATTAGTCTAAAAAAGGCAAATTAATATAAAGGATAAAGCGAAACGAAGACCTGTATTTTGGGATCATAGCGAAGTTGATGGTAAACTTTGTTGCGCAAAACAGGAGAAGTGTAAGGATAAGTCATTGGAAGAGGAAGATGTTCACCATTATCAGACATTAGCTCTCTCGGTTGCGCGACCAAGGCTTTTCCAAGACGTTAATTTTCCTAATTTTGGTGTTATCCTCCATTCGCTTCTCCACCATTGAATTCTCAGAAATTCTGCCCGGTGCCGGCGGAAGTGGCATCAGCAGCACCATCGAAGTTGAAAGAGGAAGAGGAGGATGGGTTAGAGGCGGCGTTGCAACGAATAGAGATGGGGTTAGAATGAGGAAAATAATGGAAGTAAGGTTAATTGGCAACATTACAAGGAAAACAAGATACTGTTACGCTATTGAAACTGAAATACGTTTTTTTTTGTAATATTAATTAGTATATATTAATTAAATTAATGATTAAATAAATGACCAGAAAAATACTCTTATTTGACTGATTAATGTTACGATATCAAACTTTATGGATGATTTTTTACGCCCTACAGTATTTAATAGTGTATTTTTAAGATATATATGTGTCCACGTGTACACATTACTATTTATAATTATTCAATATCTTTATTTCCACATAGACACATATATACCTTTAAAATACATTATTAAATAGTGCAGGGGTAAAAGATCTTTTCCAAAGTTTGGTATCATTACAACAATTTAGGTCAAAGTTTGAATATGTTTTAGACCTTTTTTCCTAAAATAAAGTATAAGATTTCTTTAAATATTATATGATATGAAACATGTTTATAAAAAGTCAATATTATAAACTTAATGTCATAAATTATAAAAATGTTTGACAGAGAGATAACTATCGAGTCTAACTAATTTGCAATGTGAAATATCAAGTCAATACTTATAAAATAAATGAAATTGAAAATATAACAAAAGTCCTAAATTCGAAAAAAAAAATTTAACGTAATACTCTTACGCCAAATTTCAACATAACCTACATTAACCTTATCTAATAAGAATTTTCCTTCAATTACAAAATTAGAACACTAAATAAATTATGCTAATAAAATAAATAAATAAAAAAGATATAGGAGATATCACATAATATAAAATAAAAAAGACATTTTTAGATGATAAAACCAAAAAAGAATCTCTGTATCTTTATAATAGGAGGGGTAAAAAGAGTGATGTGTCAGCGCCACAAATATTCTTGAATTTTCAATTTTAAAAAATTCATTATTTAAATATTATAAATTTGATTTTTTAAAAAAAGTACATATGTCAGTGTATTTAAAAAAGTAATATCGATGACTCTAAAAACTTTACACCTCATTTAATTTTTCAAATACGATTGCAATTGTTAATATCTATCCATATATAATAGGAGTGGTAAAAAGAGTGATGTGTTACAACCATAATTATTATTCTTGAGTTTTTCAATTTGAATTCATTACTTAAATATTATAAATTTGAAAATAATTTTAAAAGGAAAAATGATCTAGTGGACCCTTATACTTGTATCCATTTGTATTGTGAATTATTCTACTAACTCATTTGTCATCTGGACCCTTACACATGATAAAATACAATATATCTAACCAATCTGATCATTCATCATGCTTATGTGGCATTAATATGATTGAGTTGGAAAGAGAGTGAGACCGCACACCTATTAGGGCAAGTGAACATCATATTTAAATGTTAAAAATATCTAAATTAAAAGAGTAAAATAATAAACTTAAAAAAGAAAAAAACAAATCCTTCTTCCCCAACAACCCACTTTTTCTATTCATCTCCATTTTTGTCCAACCCTCTTTTTTTTCTTTCATCTTTTTCCAACCATCTCAATTTTATTCCAACCCTTTTTTCCCTTTGTTTCTCTCATCTTCTTTAGGTGTTTGGTACATCACAGGTGCCGAGGATCATGCTGTTAAATCGGAGGCAGCGATGAATTTCTATCCTTCTGATACATCGGAGTGGATGGATATCATATGGGTCCCTGGTGGTTCGCAATAGTCGTCAATGGAATGGGAAAATGGAGACAACGTAGAGGTGCACAAGGTTGTGAGGGGCAAGGAGCTTGTGCGGCATCTTACAATTTTTGGATTTGTGGAGATTGGAGAAGAAGAAATCAAGAAAAATGATGAAAGTTTGCGACGAAGATTGAAATAAATGAGGGAGAGAGTATTTGTGGTCTCACCGGCGAGTGGGGTGGTGGCAGCGACAACTTTCCCTGGCGACTGGGCCATCACTAAGTGAAAATGGCAGATAATATAGGGAGACCCAAAACTTCAATTTAAAAGAATAAATTAAAATTTTATATTTGTATAATTTTCATAAAAACATTATGATTTTGGTCCAAAAAGAAATTATTATAAAATTAAAAATGATGTCTCCAAATTTATTTGACATGAGATGTGACATTAGCGCGATTGAGAGTCACGATTAGTTGAAAAAGGGTTCAACTGATTAAGTTTAAATGAGTTCAGGATTCAGATGACAAAGAGATAAGTAGAAATGTTCACAATACAAACGAAAACAAGTACAAGGATCCAGAGATCATCATTTAATTTTTCAAACACGGTTGCAACTGTTAATAAGGTATTAAAATGTTAATTATCTTTGATTTTGTGTTGGAGGAAATTGACTGATCATGCAAAGAGACATCTACAACCTATGATATTATGTGTTACATTTGAAATGCTTCCATCATTTAGGATTCATCATTCAATATGTTACCTTCTTATGAATCTACAAATCACAAGGTAAGAATTGAGATCAACAAACTTATTTTCTATAAAATTTGTTGTTGAACTTTAATTTTATTTGATTCTATTTTGAAAAATTTCATTCATCTTTTTTATTTAACCTTTGATTTTATGTTATATATAAGAAAATTGTCATATGGATTGACTCATATAGATTTACGTTGTGGCAACATTATAATCATAATGTTGCAATATTGGACAAAATCCTATATAAAAGATTGAAAGAATCTTCACATTAACTTTTACTGCTTTACAAGAATCTTAAAAAAATATGATAATCAGAATAAGTTAATTTTTGTCATACTTTTTTACTAAATATTTACTTTCATTTGATACTGCTTTTTCCTTTTTACAAATTCCATAATTCAAAGTATTTTAATTTGTAAATAAAAGTCCAAAAGCGAATTCAACAAATAAAAGTAAAACATTACAAACTAAAAACTAACAATACCTCTAAAAAAATACACTTCTTTAAACTCTATTTTATATCAAATAAGAAACTACTTCGTTATAAGAATTGCAAGATCAGTTTTATCTTTTACAAAGGTAATACTTATTTAGTTATCGTTAAATTGAGATATATTTTTAATATTATTTCAATTACTTATTTTTATTAATCAGGTCAATTAAAATTTGTGCAAATAAATTATATTTTTTGAATTTACTCTTAGGTGAATTGATGGTTCCATAGGGTACTAAACAAGACATTATTTTTTAAAATAAATAAAATTAGAAGGAAAGGGAGGAGCGGTGGGTAGAGGGCTTATTGTTGAGTTCTAATAAGGTGTGAATGGAAAATGAAGAGTTCCGACTTTTATGAAGAGTTGGGACTTTTATGAAATGTTGCGACTTTTATGAAAAGTTGCGCCTTTTATCAAAAGTTGTGACTTTTATGAAAAGTTGCGACTTTTATCAAAAGTTGACTTTAACGGAAAGTTGTGACTTTTATGAAAGGTATGACCTTTCGGAAAGATTGGGACTTTTCCGAAAGTTTGTGACCTTTCCGGTAAGACACAATAAGAATCTTTTCGCACTACCCTTTGTTTTGTATTAATTGGGGGATTTTCTCTCATTTTAATATTGAATTCATGGACTTCTTCTTCAACTACTAAATCTAGTATTCTAAGTTTACTTTACTGCCGTTTAGTGGTTTGCTGACACCGGAGTTTTTGGTATCTATACTCTGGTGATTGAGATCATTTTACCCCGGGATTTCATATTCTAATTCAAACCTCGGATACTAGAGGGGAATAATTTCCTTAAGGGGACACTGTGAGTTTAGTGGACTTTATCTTTTTCTTATTAAAAATTTTCCAGATTCTCGTACGTGTTTTACAAATTTTAGATTTGTGAATTAATTTCAGTTCTTCTATTCTTTTGTTCTTCACTTGTTCATTAAACTTGGTAACTTCGTGTTTCTGCAAAGTTTGTTGAAATCAGTAAGATTCTTTTGACACATATTAACAACAATTATTCGAAAATGTTTCGAATATTTTTTTAAAATCTGTTTCTGATTCTAGTTTCGCTATTCGTTTTAATTTTATAGTTGTGAAAATGCTCTTAAACATTTTTGTGTTACAAAGATATTCAAAGTTTTGTTTGAAATATGTTCGGAATACAAGATGAACAACAATCTTAAGGAAATTAATATAGTGTTAGTATTTTTTGTATTCTACTATTGAGAGAATCTGATCATGGAACTAGAAGATGAATGCATTACTTCTCTGTCATCCGTTGCTTTGTTTAGCAACGTCGAAGTGAGAATGTAAACAGAAAATTTTTATGGTATTCTGTTTAAAGATTACCAGGTAATCTTCTTATTAAATTATGTAGTGAGGAAAATAGTTTGTAAGAGTTATCATCTTTGAATTTTTAATTTTTTTAATTATGTGTATCCTTGGAAAAAGATTTGCAAATCTTATGTTGTAGAATGAATTTTACTTCGCAAATATTGTTGCTTTTAAAATTCTATAATTTGCAAAAATGAGATATGCATATTGATAAAATAGTATGTAAAAATGTTATAGTTGGAAGACTTTTGGATATGAAAAACATTTATATTTGATAAAGAATATGTGTTATTCTGTTTGGAGTAAATAAAAGACTATTGTAGTCTTGTACTCCATGAGAAATGTTAGTGTGTCTGGTTTTTGTAGACTAAAAACTTTTGTGGTTTTATACTCTGGATAAATGGGACTATGTAATTGGTTTGAAGAATACGAAAACTTCACATAATAAGTCAGTGTTGTACTTTTGATTTTCTATAAACTTCAATGTAATATAGAAATAAATTGCATAATTTTTTTGTCCTTATTGTTAGTATTGAAAATACTAATAGTATTGAAAATACTAAGCGGTATGTCTATTTATGATAGAGGAAAAATATCAGTGACTTAAAATTTGTGATTTTGTGTTTCTATGGAATGAACTTTTACATTGTGTAAACATTGTCAAAAGAGAATTGTTGCACTACAATTCTTTCGTAGAATAATGTTTCCAACAATAAAATATGTGGAAAAACTATTTTCAAATACTTGAAAAATATTTTTCAGATCACATTTGAAATGTGGGGGTTATTTGCTTATGATTAGACTTGCTGTGTAATTTAACTTTGGAGCAAAAGATATGAAATTCAATGATACGTTTGTATTACGTTATACACACAAAATTCTTGGAGTATATTTGGTATTGTGGTTGTTGAGTTTCTCTATTACTAGTATATAGTGTGACTAGTATGAAACATCCAAATTATATAAATACTTGTTCAAAATAATTGTGTTCTTTTATGGAAAAAAAATCACCTAAAATGTTGTGATTTTTCATGAAAAGATGTCTATTATGAAAATAGTATTTGCATTGACATGAATATTGGTGAATAGTCATTTGTTATGTTTTTGTAAAAATAACATTTGGACTATATTGTCTTTATTGAACCCGATGAAATTTTGTTCATGGTAATTCTATAACAATCATATTGAATGTTATGGAAATGACCTTCTGAAAAGGACATTTGACAATCTAAACAATGTTTGTATCACACAAAATTGTAAGAAATAGGAACAAAATATTAGTGAGGTATAAGCTACCTCGCGAAGAGCTTTTTGAACTCAATGTTTTTATTTGTTCTTACTTGCTTGAGTCAATGTTTGTGACATGAACACTTGGAGCATGTCGATTACAAAACTTTGTAAGGAAAACTGATCAACTTAGATGTTTCGCCTAACTTTGAGTGCAATAAATAAAAATGTCAAGTTTTTGTGGAATCTAAATATGTTGAGCATTCTTATATATTTGTTGAAAGGAATTCTAATCCCTTAGAATTAATTTACATTGATATTTGTGATATGAAGTTAACACTCTCTTGGTGGGAAAAAGTATTTCTTACTTTAATTTAGAATTGCATTAGAAATGACCATGTGTTTTTGCTGAATGGTAAGGATGAAGCAATAGAAATGTCTAGACATTGTAATATCGAAGATGAAAATAAATGTGAAAAAATATCAAAAGTGATAAGAATGGATAGTATAAATCTCATTGTGCAGTCTTATGTTTGAAAAGTGTAATATCCATCAAACTACTGTCATAATCACCTCAATCTAATGAAAAACCAAATGTTGAAAGAAATGATGGATGCATTAGTTATAAATTCGGATTTACACAACTTGTGTGGAGGAAAAATCCTTACTGCAAAAGGAAACAACAAAAAGTTGTCTTTTTAGAAAGAAAACGATTTTGTTTGATTAGAATACAATCATTTCCATATGAGAAATGGAAAGGAAGGAAATCCAACTTGAAATATTTAAATGTGTGGGGGTATTTAGTCAAACTCAATGTTCCTATTCCTAATAGAATTAAACTAGGACCTATGACTGTGGACTGTAAAATTAGACTAGAGTACTATAGAGAAGGGTCTAAAAGTCCTAGGAAATGAAAAAAATAATGTACTTAATAAAGAGATTCAGAGGCTTAGTAAATGTTAAAAGACATTTACTTCCTTTGAATATAATTTTGTAACATTTCCTGTGTTATCTGTAGATTCATTTTTTTGGAAAGTTGGTGTCAATACACAATATTGGAAGCTAATTGATCTCCTTCAAGAAAATAAACCTTTGGGTTCAAAGCGAATCTTTAGAAGGAAAATAATAGTTGATGGAACTGTTGAAAAATATAAAGCAAGACTTTGTGTCAAAGGCTTTAGACCAAAAAAAAGTCAAGGTTCTGATCTTGTGATATATATACTCGTCTGTAATTAGAATTACATTCATTCGGGTGCAAAAATTATTAGTGTGATATATGATCTCCAAATCATCAAATGAATGTGAAAAGAACTTTCTTAAATGTGGAATTGGAGGAAGAAATTTACATGGAACAACCCGAGGGTTTTGTGGTTCCTGGTAAATAAAAGAAA
Source organism: Solanum pennellii (assembly GCF_001406875.1). NCBI lineage: Eukaryota > Viridiplantae > Streptophyta > Magnoliopsida > Solanales > Solanaceae > Solanum > Solanum pennellii. The sequence goes on along the minus strand of NC_028646.1, from coordinate 54,950,568 downwards.
GTGTGTGAATTTTTTAAGTAACATTATGGAAGCACCCAAAGAATGACATAATTTGATCAAACCATGTCGGCAAATGGATTGAAGAATGATGAAAGTTATAAATGTGTTCACATTAAAATCATAAGGTCATTGTTTGTTTCTATATTGGTGATATGTTGATCATCAATAGAGACACTAATGACATAAATGCTACTAAATGTGTGCTACAAAGCAAGTGGAATAAAAATTATTGGAGTTGTTAATGCAATCTTAGATATAAGAATTTGTAGAACTCCATATTGTTTAGCATTTTCACGGTCTCTTTGCATTGAAAAGGTACTTAACTAGTTCAAATATTTGGATGTCAATATTGACAAGTCTCCAATAAATGTGAGCTTTGCAATTCAAAAGTGCGAAAACAAAAGTGACTCACAATTAGATTGTGCTAGAGTTTTGGGAAGCATGATGTATATCATATAGTGTGTTCGATCAGATATCATATTTGCTATGTTAAACTGATTCGGTTCGCAAGTGATTCCAAATAAATTCATTAGATGACAATAAATATATTTTTGGAGTATTTATAATAATAATTAAAATTATGTCTTGCATTATAATAAAATCCAACATATTGTAAGATATAGTGATATAAATTGAATCATCGGACGAATGAATTAAAACTCACGAGTGGATATGCATTTACTATTGGTAGAGGAGCAGTCTCTTAGAAATATTTCAAAAGAGACATGTAACGCTAGCTCTACAATGATCTTTGAGCTAGGTGCTCTAGATAAGGTCAGTGAATAAGTTGAAAGACTCCGCAGTTTGTTGATAGATATTCTATTTTGGCCCAATCCATTGGCATTAGTATGCACACACTTTCACAGTCAAGTAGGGCATGGAGCATGACGTATAACGGAAAGTCATGTCATATACAACATAGACATGATACCGTTAGAAAACTACTCTCTAGTGGAATTATCAGAATTCACTATGTAAAGTCAAAGGATAATGTGTCGGATCCACTTACAAAAAGTCCTAACTAGCGAGGAAGTTAAAAGATCATCTAAGAGAACTAATTTATGGTTTAGGATAAGACATCATGGCGGTAACTCAATCTAGAAGACTGGAGATCGCAAGATGTAGATTCAAGGAGAAAAACCATGTTGTGAATGACGGTTCAGCATTGTCAACAAACTCAATCCATTCTCATAATGAAGACCATGCTCAGGGACAAGGATACAACATTAAGGCTTGTTGATGAGTTAATAAAGCTTAATGGTTTTAATGAGTTGCTATGTTTGGCATAGTTGACCAAATAGTGTATCTACGTGATAACACATTTAGGAATCACCTATGTGGGTGTGAAGTGTAAGCCGCTTCAAAAATGATGATTGTCAAAAGCCTATATCTCTATACACTCATGAAACCATAAGAACCATAAACGGTAAAGGGTTAATTGTCTGACATATGGTTGTCTCGGTATACACCAAAGTTCGACGGTTGAAAGATATCGCATCTACCGATTGACCGAGTATATCCGACATATGTTCACACCGGAAAGTCCATGGGGAAACCTACTTATCCAGATGCAATTAATTCTTGCTTGTAAAGTACAAATACTTGTCCGTTTCTCTGTGTTTGAGTCATTCCCCATTCATGCGCGGGATTGTGGGGTTTAAAAAAGGTGTGAATGGAAAATGAAGAGTTGCAACTTTTATGAAGAATTGTGACATTTATTAAAATGTTGCGACTTTTATGAAAAGTTGTGAGTTTTGTTAAAAGTTGTGACTTTTATTGAAAGATGTGACTTTTATGAAATGTGATGACCTTTCTGAAAGATTGTGACTTTTTCAAAGGTTTTTGACCTATTCGATAAGGCACAATAAGAATCTTTTCGCACTACCCTTTGTTTTCTATAAATTGGAGGATTTTCTCACATTTTAATATAGAATACATGGACTTCTTCTTCAACTACCAATCTTGTATTCTAAGTGTACTTTACTGCCGTCGAGTGGTTCGCTGACACCGGTGTATTTAATATCTATACTCTGGTGATTGAGGTCATCTTACCCTGGGAAGTCATATTTCAAATCAAACCTCGAATACTAGAGAGGAATAATTTCCTTAAGGGGACAGTGTGAGTTCAGTGGACTTGATCTTTTTCCTATTAAAATTTTTCCATATTCTTGTACGTGTTTTACAAATCTTAGGTTTGTGAATTAATTTCAGTTCTTCTATTCTTCTGTTTTCACTGGTTCATTAAACTTGGTAACTTCCTGTTTTTGCGAACTTTGTTGGAATCAGTAAGATTCTTTAGACACATATTAACAACAATTCTTCTTTAAGAAAATTATTATGTATATTTTTTAAAATCTGTTTCTGATTCTAGTTTCACTACTAGTTTTAATTTTCTAATTGTGAAAATGTTTTTAAACTTTGTCGTCTTAAAAAGCTGTTAAAATTTTTGTTCTAAGTATGTTTGGAATACAATATGAACAACACATATATCAATATATAAGTGTAAAAAAAGGTTTATATGATCTCAAATAATAGAAAGATATAAACGTGACTTAATATCACGACCCAAAATGAGTCGTGAGTTAAATCCACACTTAACTACCTAGGTGGACGAACCAAGAAATTCAAATCCCAACATGTACCAATAATTCAACTGCGAATAACAAAATATTGCGGAAGCCCCAAAATTTATTAACTATCGTTTCCCAAAACCTGAAAGTCATCACAACAAGGACATCTAATCTCTAATTACTAAGTCTAAGAGTATAAAAGACACCAAAATAAATGAATAAAATGGTATGTGTCAGAAAGTATAGGACATCATGTCATGACCGAAAGAATTCAACACGAGATTGAATGAATAACTCACCCTAGAACTTGATATGCGGGAGACTGGCTAGAGATGAGAGAAATCTGAAGTCATACGTACACTCGCTGAATTTCGTAAAAAGTAAACAAAGAAAAACACAAGTAGGACTCAGTACGGGGACAACATGTACTGAGTAGATATCATCGGCCAACCCAAAATAAGAACTAATATACAATAAATAATAGAATGAACTCAACTATAGAACTTAACAGGTAATAAACAACAGACAACATGATCAAGTATCAACAACATTAAAGTAAGCTCGTATTAAGTAAAGGATATAAAGATCACACATGAGGACTCATGCCTCCAAACAAAACCATTTTGGGAGTTGATTTCTTTGAGATTGAGTATCTTTCATTAATTCAACATGTTTTTCCTTTAATATTATCGTGTCGGAACGTGACACTCCGATCCAAGAATACTGTGTCGGAACGTGACACTCCGATCCAAGAATACCGTGTCGGAACATGACACTCCGATCCAAGAATACTGTGTTGGAACGTGACACTCGGATCCAAGAATATCGTGTCGGAACGTGATAATCCGATCCAAGAATACCGTGTCGGAACGCGACACTCCGATCCAATAATACCATTAATTTATCATTTAAGATCACAACTTTTTCATTCGTTAATAATATTTCATCTAGCCTTCTTTATTCAAGGCATTTCTTTGATAGAGATGGTTTAAGATTATACATTCCACGGTCTCGGGATTTCAGACCAATTACAAAACACAAGACCAAGACACACAATCACACAATCAACTACATAGAAAACTTCACAATATCATTCAATACATATCAGTCACTATTAAGAGTTTACTATCAAATAGCATAAACCATAACCTACCTCCACCGAAGAAACAAAGCCAAGCGAGATACTTCTCCAATACTTTTCATTTCCTCAAAGTTTCTAAGCCTTTCCAATCTATCAAATATACTATATTTGTAAATATGAGTCCATAGACATTTAGATTGCTATATTCGTAGCTTAGATCCCACAAGTCATCAAGCACAAATTTATATTCACGTTCCTAATCTTGAGATCAATTAATATTCTAAGTTTCTCATTTATTAATTTAAGGCTAGGGTTAATTATTAGTTCTTTCAATTAACATAATCTTAATGGTTCTTAAATTATTTGATACACCTAATATTTAATTACCTATATCTATATTTCAAAACTTAATTCATAAGGAGATACTAAAATTATGTGTAGTATCCAAGACCCTCACTTTCATGCGACTCTATTCATTCTATATACTATATGTATATAATACATTAGTTCACTAAACAATTTATTGGCCATTAATATGTCCTAAGGTATTGCCAAGAACACAAACTCACGTGAATCACTAAATAACGTGTCAACCATTTTTAATACATTAACATCAATAAAACTAAATAATGTTTCAATCCATTTTAATACATTAACACTAAAAAAAACAACCAACTATTAATATTTATAATATAAATCTGAAATTGGGTTGAGTTTTACCTGTAACCATGCTATCAAACTGGCGGCGGTGCTAAGAATAAGAAGAAGAGGCGCATGCCGTCTATTTTATTATTTTTTATAACAAATAATGACAACCCTTCTTTATTTAACTAATTAATTAATTATTTTTATTTATTTATTTATATATATATATATATGGATATAAATTATGGAATAATAAATCTTAAATCCTAATATTTTAATGTTATATTCTTTAATCACCAACTAAATAAGTTATTAAAACTCAACTAAATAAGTTATTAAAACTACCCCATTAATCTTATACTTATAGTTATTAATACTCCAAATTATTCATTTAAAAATCTATTGAAAAAAATATTTTATCAAATAAAAATCTCTAATACTCAAATTCAACATATGGGTCGTTACATTAGATACCAATTTACCCATCGTTCGTCCTCGAACGATCAAAAGAAGGCGAGGGTAAAACAGATAATTGTCTCAACTATTTCTTTACAATATTAGTACCCAAGATCTCACCTCAAAAGTACCGAACCAACCAATTGGAGATCTACACCTCCTCCCATACAATGTCTCAAATAGAGCCATCTTAATACTCCAATGATATAATTGTGTATTAACTCAACTAACAACAAAACTATTCCCCAGTGGAGTACTCTTCGCCTGATCGATTCATCCACTAGACCTTGACACAACAATCATGATAAATATTTTTTTTTTACATAATCATGATACAATCCTAAATCAATATTGGCTAAAACCAAGAGTATTCTTAAACCATCCACCACAACTTATAATTCACAAACCATCATTGATCTTATCAAGAATACATTCTCACAACAAAACATTTCCTCTAGCTTAAGATATAAAAATATGATCTTTAGACATTAAGTAATCATCTAGGAAAATCTAACTCATTTGATCCAAATATGGAAATAATCAAGTAACCACGATCGAGTGATACACCCAAGCATACAGAACTTCTAACAATACTATCGAAATGCAAGATTAGTAGCTACCATAGACAAACCTTAAGAATGACAAAACTAGACCCAATGGTCCTCACATTCAATCACACATAGACAAAACATGATATCGATGATGATATAAATCTTATGTCTATCGAATAACTAGTCGCTCTCTTATAAATTCTCATATTCAAAGTTGTTGTGTTAAGTCACTAGTATACTTTAACTTTCTCAAACAACACCAAATCTTTCGTAAGAAGATTGAACAAGTCTAACCAAGGTTTCCGCTCTACCAAGAGGTCAATCAAATAATCAATACATAACGCAGGCCGAATAACTCTAGATACTCCTTCAATATTGTTCATATCAAACAATTTTATTTATCCGACTCTATCTCTTTGATTTGTCAGCTACCTACAATCTCTAATTTAGTCCCTATTATAAGTGCACAAATACTTGGTGGTTTATCAAATCCCACATCCACTGAATTCAACACTTTTAATATTAATAAAATATCCTAACCACATTGATCATCTACTTTACTCCCAAACCATCCTTAGTATCAAAGTATTCTTATCACATACATGTTAAAACTATGACTATCTCTCTTTTTATTAAACATTTCATGACAAATACGAGTCCCAAATAAAGCTAATATAACTAATTCAAATTTGATAGTACCTTTTCGTCAAGATAAAATTATTAAATCACACCCAAGGGCAACTTCACACCACTTCCACATACCATGCTTTAGCTACCATTCTAAACCATTACATACCTCACTGTTTGTCTACCAAATCAAATTTTACCTTTATAAAAGTCGATGATAAAACCCTAGTAAGTCTGTATCAAACTATTTCACATCTTATAATCATATCTAATCTCTTATAGGAAAATCAATACAACCTTCAACTACCACTAAGAATTCGTACGAGATATCTTATTCCTTCACTTTTCAAAAAAAAATTAAAAAATCATGACATAAAATTCTAAATATCTTGAAATTTTCCATACAACATACTCTTGTTCCTTTTTGCTGACTCGCCTATTAATTTTATTTTATTTATTTATTTTTTTTTATTATTATTATTATTATTATTATTATTATTATTATTATTATTATTATTATTATTATTATTATTATTATTATTATTATTATTATTATTATTTGTCCCAAAAATCCTTGACATTTCTATCTTAGCCTCTAAGTCAAAACATTACGGGAAACCCCTAAACAATCAAAAGTAACAAAAATTTCTACTTAAATTATGCACAAGTCCTTCAAAATGCTTTATACTAAATGTGATCAATCATTTCTTACTTAAACATTCCATACCTTGATAAACATACCACCACTAATGTAGACTTATAAATAAATATATTTAAAAATTGAATTGTAAATTCAATTGTGTAACTCAATCCTCTTATTTATCAACATTAGCTAATACCTTGAAGATTTTTAGGAATTCATGTATCTTCGCGCATCATAAATTGTCTCTTCATACATCTTACGATATCCTTTGCTAAAAATTTAATAGTACTTATTACTGAACTCACAACCACAAAAGAACTTATTGTCATACTCGAGTTGAACGTATATACACTCTTTTCTCAAATCTTATCCAATAACTTTTAATAAATCTGATGAACCTGTGACACCATTACCTTAACAAAAACAAAATAGATAAAACCACAAGTCCTCTACTCAATTCTAAACCTTCAAAATATACCTCTTTATCCCTTCCATTGTATTAAATTAATATTCCTCTTATTAAAATATTAAAACACCTCATAATACACACGATAAATACAATGCATCTATAATTTTAAATGCAAGCACCATCCAAACGCAGCTATTGTTCAAAAAAAAAAAGGATCTTGCAGACATCAGAATCCAATCTTCATCGTTCAAATCAACCGCAAAGATGTCAGGAACACGTAGTTCAAATTTTTTACCCATCCAACTGTTAGTTAATCGAGAAACACGATCTGAAAGTTGCTGATCAAAGAAAAAGTATGCAACAAAATAAATATTTTTCTTCTGTCTTCTCTCTTCTCTCTCAAAACCTCCCTTATGTCCTAATGTCTTTCAAGGAGAATACTAATGAGTAGTTCAATTTTTCTCTTAAGACCATCCTCTATTTATAAAATTGTGTTTTTCCTTACAAAGTCAAAATCAACTACAAATAAGATTATAATTCCAATTCTTTTCCTAATAGAATTTGAAACCAAATAAAAAGAATAATTTCAATCCTTTTTCAAGTAGGATTAGACCACGTGCCCAACTCTTAAGCAAATACTAAATGCGATATCAGAACCGGTGAAACACTTTCAAGACTTTGTTGCCACTAAACTAATTTTAAATGAGAATTTTCGATACTATTACAACAAACATAAATCATATAAGTCATATATCACTTTCTCTTTTTACCATCATTCTTAGCTAGACCTTTTCATCCTTTTCCTCAACATGACACCTTAAACTCAGGTATACCAATCAAATTTAAGGGACTAACTCAACTTTATAACCATTTTCTTACTAAAATCTTCAATTTAGGTCACCCAAGTATACTCAATAGGACTTATGTTCCCTATAAGTTTGTCATCCTAGTAGCAATCTACCTTTTGAAGCTTAAGATAAAATCGTCAATCCTCATTCAGAACCCTCAAGATACATCTCACAAGCTAAATATATTAGTATTGTACCAAAAAATCCACCGTTAAAATACTTCTGACAAATAATGCATTTCAAAGTGCTTGTAGTAATACATAGTTGGTTTCTCAAATATGAATGAAACACTGAATCTCATTATCTGAACATGTCATACAACTAATAACTTCTTTAGGAGTTAGTATTCTTACTTGACAATCGACGTACCCTTTCCACATAACCCTACTACTGCCACACCATGAAAGTCCGTTAGATAGCTCACTAGAACACATCATTCCTATCGATAAGATCGTACCCAAATATCCCACATATTTCTATCCATTGAATAATTGCAAAACATTATAAAATCTGTTCTCTCTCTAGGCCAAACAATTTGCGTTACTTCTAAGACCAATTCAATAAAAATAAAATAAAAAATAACACACTTCGTAACTCTAACCAAGTAAGTATCGATGACCCTCTCTGATATATCCTCACTCTATGAAGTCATAGTAGTATCTTTACTAATCGACACTCAACATGAGACTACCACCATATTTTGCAATCCAAAAAATATACCTATTTTGAAGGACAATTTTTTTTCTCTTGTTGCAATCTAAACTCCTAATACTCTAGTACTAACTGTTAGGTAGTGGAGCCTGATTAATTTTAGGTTTTCCTATTTATTCTCTATTTTAGGATTTCCTATTTATTCTCTATTTTAGGCTTTCCTATTTATTCTCTGTAACCAAAAATACTATGATTTATTAATATAAATATACCTCACCGCCGCGGAAGTTTACTTACGGGGTGTTACCACGAAATATTGGGTTTTCTCTCTCTCTCTCTAGATTTCTCATCTCTCTCTCTTGAAAGTTCTTGTGTTCTTCATTCATCTAATGTGTGTGCATGAATTCGATCCTAAAACTGGTATCAGAGCTAAGGAGATTCAACACGATCACTGAAGATGGATAGTTCGAAGCTTGGAATCGAGAAGTTTGATAAACCCGATTTCAGTTTCTGGAAAATGCAGATTGAAGATTATCTGTACCAAAAAGATCTTCACGAACCGTTGACCGGGGTGAAGCCGAAATCCATGAAGGAGGAGAAGTGGAAACTCAAGGATCGCCAGGCTCAAGGGTTGATCCGGTTGAATTTTTCAAGAAACGTGGCGTTCAACATCCGAAGGAGAAGACTATGTCCGGTTTGTTGAAGGCACTGTCAAACATGTATGAAAAACCATTGGCTATGAACAAGGTATATTTGATGCGTAGATTGTTCAATTTACAGATGTCTGAGAATGGATCCGTTTCTGATCATATAAACGAGTTCAATATGATTGTGAGTCAGCTCAATTCTGTGGATATTAATTTCGAAGATGAAATTAAGGCGTTGATTTTGATGTCATCTCTGCCCGAGTCTTGGGATACTGTTGTTGCTGCGATTAGCAGTTCCGTGGATTTGAGAAACTGAAGTTTGATGAAATCCGTAATGTTGTTCTTAGCGAAAGTATTCGCAAATGAGAAGTGGGATATTCATCGGGCAGTGCTCTCAGCGTTGATCGAAGGGGGAGAAGTAAGACGAAATGCCAAAATCAACATGGTGGATCAAAATCAAAGAATCAAGGAAAATCCCTGAACAGATCAAACGTGACTTGTTGGAACTGTGGAGAAAAAGGGCACTTTCAGACGAACTGTACAAATCCAAAGAAGAAACAGAATCAGAAATTTGGAGATGACAATGATTCTGTAAATTCAGCAGAGGACATTGGGGATGCTCTAATCCTTAGTGTGAACAGCCCGGTTGAATCATGGATTTTGGATTCTGGTGCATCTTTCCATTCGTCTCCAAGCAAGGAGTTGGTCCAAAATTTCAAATCTGGAAATTTTGGAAAAGTATATCTTGCTGACAATAAAGCCTTAGAGATTGGAGAAAAGGGGGATGCTTGCATAAAGACCACCTCGGGAAACCAGTTGACATTGGAGGATGTCAGATATATTCCTGGGATCAAGAAAAATCTGATCTCTGTTGGTCACTTGAATAGCACGGGATATGCAGCAGAGTTTGGGAAAGGTTCGTGGAAGATCGTGAAAGGTGCTATGGTAGTAGCTCGTGTCACCAAATCTGGAACCTTGTACACCACTGCAGCGTGTATAAACATGGCCGCTATTGCTGAAGGTGCTTCCAGTTCATGTTTGTGACACAACAGACTTGGACACATGAGTACTAAAGGAATGAAGATGCTGGTTGCAAAAGGAACATTATAGGGTTTGAAGTCTGTTGATATGGGTCTTTGCGAGAGCTGTGTTATGGGCAAACAGAAAAGAGAAAGCTTCACAAAGACTACTAGAGAGCCAAAGAAAGTGCGGTTGGAAAAGGTCCATACAGATGTTTGTGGACCATCTCCAGTATAATCACTTGGAGGATCAAGATTCTATGTTACCTTCATTGATGATTTCAGCATGAAGGAATGGGTTTACTTCTTGAAGCATAAGTCAGATGTATTTGCAACTTTCAAGAAGTGGAAAGCTGAAGTTGAGAATCAGACGGGTTTGAAAGTCAAATGCCTAAGGTCTGACAATGGAGGAGAGTATGACAAATCAGAGTTCAAGGCATTTTCTGCAGATGAGGGGGAACCAGAGTCTTTTGATGAGGCCCTACAGGTGGAGGATTCGATCAAGTGGGAGCAAGCCATGGATGATGAGATGAGGTCACTTGAAAAGAACGACACATGGGTGTTGACTGAGTTACCTGCAGGGAAGAGAGCTTTGCTGAACAAGTGGGTGTTCAGAATCAAAACCAGATTGCAAAAGAAGGTTCAAGGCTCGTTTAGTTGTTAAAGGATATTCACAAAGGAAAGGTACTGATTATGCTGAAATATTCTATCTTGTTGTGAAGTTAACCTCCATTCGAATTCTGTTGAGTGTTGTTGCATCGGAGAATTTGCATGTAGAGCAAATTGATGTAAAAACAGCGTTTTTACATGGAGATCTGGAACAAGAGATCTATTTGCACCAATCGGAAGGATTTTTTGTTCAAGGCAAGGAACACATGGTGTGAAAGCTCACCAGGAGCTTGTATGGACTAAAGCAAGCACCAAGGCAGTGGTACAAGAAGTTTGACTCCTTCATGACCAAGAGTGGATTCTGCAAAGCTGAAAAGGATCCTTGTTGTTACTTCAAGAAATACACTGATTCATATGTCTTTCTACTCTTTTATGTGGATGATATGTTGATTGCAGGATCTAGTACGAGGGAGATTAACAATTTGAAGACAAGGTTGTCTACAGCATCTGAGATGAAAGATTTGGGTCCATCAAAACAGATTTTGGGGATGAAGATTTCTCGGGATAGATCTCCTGGCACTTTAAATCTATCTCAAGAGTTGTACATTGAGAAGGTGTTGAGCAGATTCAGGGTTAATGATGCTAAACCGAGGACTACTCCATTGGAAAATCACTTTAAATTGTAAAAGGAGCAGTCACCCATGACTGCCGAGGAGCGTGATCACATGGCACTTGTTCCATATGCTTCAGCAGTTGGTAGTTTGATGTATGCTTTGGTCTGCACTAGACCTGATATAGCACATGCAGTGGGAGTTGTTAGCAGGTACATGGCGAACCCTGGGAAAGAGCATTGTGAAGTTGTGAAGTGGCTTCTGAGATATCTGAGAGGTACATCCAGTACTTCACTTTGTTTCAGCAAAGGCAAGGTGACTCTACATGGTTTTGTGGATGCTGATCTTGGTGGGGATGTTGACTCGAGCAAGAGTACATCCGGGTACATTTACACCATAGGTGGAATAGTAGTGTGTTGGATGTCCAGGCTTCAGAAGTGTGTTTCTCTTTCATCTACTGAAGCTGAGTATGTGGCAATAGCTGAAGCTGGGAAAGAGATTATATGGCTGGCAGATTATCTTGAGGAATTGGGCAAGAAGCAGAGCGAGAAGATTCTTTACTCAGATAGCCAGAGTGCCATACAGTTGGTGAAAAATCCAGTCTATCATTCGAAGACAAAGCACATCAGAAGGCGATACCATTTCACTCGCAGGGCAATGGAGGATGGTGATATGTGCTTGGAGAAGATAGAGGGTGCAAAGAACCCGGCAGACATGTTGACGAAATGTGTTGATGTTGGGAAACTGAGGTTATGTAAAACCTCGGTTGGTCTTCTGTAGTTGTTGCTACAGATGTTGCAGTGCGGTAAAGATGTTGATGATGAAGATATTTTTTTTTGAGAATGTATTTTTTGGATGACTGAGTCAGTCTCCAAGTGGGAGAATTTTTAGGTAGTGGAGCCTGATTAATTTTAGGTTTTTCTATTTATTCTCTATTTTAGGATTTCCTATTTATTCTCTATTTTAGGCTTTCCTATTTATTCTCTGTAACCAAAAATACTCTTGATTTATTGATATAAATATACCTCACAACCGTGGAAGTTTACTTACGCGGTGTTACCACGAAATATTGGGTTTTCTCTCTCTCCCTCTCTCTAGAAAATTCTTGTGTTCTTCATTCATCTAGTATGTTCGGTGAATTCGATCCTAACGCTAACCATATTTGAAATAGAGTGAAGAAGTCCAAATAACAATTTGTATACACTAGATACCAATTGGATTCAAGTAGTAGCACGAAAGAATGAAATAAATGAGTTTTTCTAAAGTCCTATAGCCTCTCGAAGAAAAGTAAAGGAGTCCCCATACCGTTCTGCAAGACTCTACTAGACCTATCCTTGTGTGATGAGATCAACGAACCTAACTCTCTGATACCAAGTTTGTCACGACCCAAAATGAGTCGTGAGTGGCATCCACACTTAACTACCTAGGTTGACGAACAAAGAAATTCAAATCCCAACATGTACCAATAATTCAACAGCGAATAACAAAATATTGCGGAAGCTCAAAAATTTATTAACTATCGTTTCCCAAAACCTGAAAGTCATCACAACAAGGACATCTAATCTCTAATTACTAAGTCTAACAGTATAAAAGACACCAAAATAAATGAATAAAATGGTATGTGTCAGAAAGTATAGGACATCATGTCATGACCGAAAGAATCCAACACGAGCTTGAATGAATAGCTCACCCTGGAACTTGATATGCGGGAGACTTGCTAGAGCTGACAGAAATCTGAAGTCATAGGCACACTCGCTGCATATCATAAAAGGAAAACAAAGAAAAACACAAGTAGGACTCAGTACGGGGACAACATGTACTGAGTAGATATCATTGGCCAACCCAAAAAAGAACTAATAAACAATAAATAATAGTATGAACTCAACTATAGCACTTAACAGGTGATAAACAACAGACAACATGATCAAGTATCAACAACATTAAAGTAAGCTCGTAATAAGTAAATGATATAAAGATCATACATGAGGACTCATGCCTCCAAACCAAACCATTTTGGGAGTTGAGTTCTTTTAGATTGAGTATCTTTCATTAATTCAACATGTTTTTCCTTTAATATTATCGTGTCGGAACGTGACACTCCGATCCAAGAATACTGTGTCGGAACGTGACACTCTGATCCAAGAATACCGTGTCGGAACGTGACACTCCGATCCAAGAATACTGTGTTGTAACGTGACACTCCGATCCAAGAATAGTGTGTTGGAACGTGACACTCCGATCCAAGAATACCGTGTCAGAACGGGACACTCCGATCCAATAATACCATTAAATTATCATTTAAGATCACCACTTTTTCATTCGTTAATAATATTTCATCTAGCCTTCTTTATTCAAGGCATTTCTTTGATAGAGATGGTTTAAGATTATACATTCCACGGTCTCGGGATTTCAGAGCAATTACAAAACACATGACCAAGCTACACAATCTCACAATCAACTACATAGAAAACTTCACAATATCATTCAATGCATATCAGTCACTATTAAGAGTTTACTATCAAATAGCATAAACCATAACCTACCCCCACCGAAGAAACAAAGCAAAGCGAGATACTTCTCCAATACTTTTCCTTTCCTCAAAGTTTCTATGCCTTTCCAATCTATCAAATATACCATATTTGTAAATACGAGTCCATAGACATTTAGATTGCTATATTTCTAGCTTAGATCCCACAAGTCATCAAGCACAAATTTATATTCAAGTTCATAATCTTGAGATCAATTAATATTCTAAGTTTCTCATTTATTAAATTTAAGGCTAGGGTTAAGTATTAGTTCTTTCAATTGACATAATCTTAATGGTACTTAAATTATTTGATGCACCTAATATTTATTTACCTATTTCTATATTTCAAAACTTAATATATAAGGAGATAGTAAAATTATGTGTAGTGTCCAAGACCCTCACATTCATGAGACTCTATTCATTCTATATACTATATGTATATAATGCATTAGTTCATTAAACAATTTATTGGTCATTAAGATGTCCTAAGGTATTGCCAAGAACACTAACTCACGTTAATCACTAAATAACGTGTGAACCATTTTTAATTCATTAACATCAATAAAACTAAATATTGTTTCAATCCATTTTAATACATTAATACTAATAAAAACAACCAACTATTAATATTTATAACATAAATCTTAAATTGGATTGAGTTTTACCTGTAACTATGCTATCAAACTGGCGGCGGCGCTAAGAATAAGAAGAAGAGGCGCATGCCGTCTATTTTATTATTTTTTTTATAACAAATAATGACAACCCTTCTTTATTTAACTAAGTAATTAATTATTTTTATTTATTTATTTATATATATGGAAATAAATTATGGAATAATAAATCTTAAATCCTACTTATTTTAATGTTATATTGTTTAATCACCAACTAAATAAGTTATTTAAACTACCCCATTAATTTTACACTTATAGTTATGAATAGTCCAAAATATTCATTTAAAAATCTATTGTAAAAAATATTTCATCAAATAAAAATCTCTAGTAATCAAATTGAACAAATGGGTCGTTACACTTAACCCATATAATTTAATTCTTACTAAACACTAAACATAGTTAACAATAAAAATAAACTACAAATAATATAAAAGCTACGCAGAC
Organism: Solanum pennellii; assembly: GCF_001406875.1. Lineage (NCBI taxonomy): Eukaryota > Viridiplantae > Streptophyta > Magnoliopsida > Solanales > Solanaceae > Solanum > Solanum pennellii. Next base: position 54,935,559 of record NC_028646.1, on the reverse strand, counting down.
TTTATATAAATATATAAACATATAATAATAAAAAAATATAATGAAAAAAAAAATCTTATAATCTTGTGGAACTTTAAAACTAAACAGAAATATAACTATAAAAATTAACGATACCGTATGAAAGGAGAGTAATAGAACAAAATATTAAAATGTTGAATTAAAATGGGAAAATGCACAAGTAACCCCCTCAACCTATGCCCGAAATCCCAAAGACACACTTATACTATACTAAGGTCCTATTACCCTCCTGAACTTATTTTATAAGTTATTTTCTACCCCTTTCTGGCCTACGTGATACTGAATTGAAAAAATAAGTCAACCGGAATTAGGCCCACAAGATAGTCTCACGTAGCTCGAAAAGGGCTAGAAAATTATTAATAAACTAAGTTCAGGGGGTAATATGACCTTAGTATAGTATAAATATGTCTTTGAGATATCAGGCACATGTTGAGTGGGTACTTGTGCATTATCCCAATTAAAATCATATAAGATACGAAATAAATTTTATTCAAAATGAAAAGGACAATAAAATTAATTTATATTACACAAAATATAAAAATAATCATAAATATTTTTATATACATCAATATTGAATAATAAAATAAGTCCAAACAATAACTGAAAGTAATATTTAAATTTAAAAAATAAAACAATTCCAAATTTGTGAAATTTTTCATACTCATTATTTTCATTCAAATTCTTCTTTTTCCTATAAAATATTTCATGATTTAAAATATTTTTATTTCTAAATCGAAAATCCAAAAATAGATACTTATTTGTTCCTTTTAAAAATTTTGTAATTCAAACTATTTGTATTTGTAAATTGAAAATCCAAGAAACAAATTAACAAATGAAAAATAAAAACATTACAACTAAAAATTAAACGTCCATTTAAAAATTTAAATCACACTTTCTATAGACACTATTCAATAGAAAATTCTCAACCATATCAATATAACAATTACAAGATCAATTTATCTCGCATATGGGTTAAAATTGATTTATTTATCTTTAAACTAACATATATTGTAATATATTGTAATAGAAGTTTAAAACTAAAAAAATTGACTATAAAAAAATTGTTGGACTTCTAATACGTTGCTTCAATATAACTTATTTTGTTAAGTTTTGTTCTCTTGAATAGTGGAAGTTTAATTTATTATACCTATATTACATGTATAATGTATCGATTAAGTTTAGAGAATCTTTTTAGTATAGTAAAATGATTTATCACTATGTGTAATAAATTTTTTCCATAATATGTACGTTACAAATGTTGTTTACTAATACAGTGATTATGTAAGACATAATTGCGTTTAGATAATTATGATTTATGTTTTACATTAGTGATAACATGATTTTTAACTATTTTTTTTTATAAACAAAAGTAGAGATAAAATGAAAAAGTCATTATCTGTTGATAATAAAAGAACTTATTAATTTGGTCTTTATCTCTTCGATAGCAATGATACTAGAAAATAAAATTTATCTTTTAATTATCAAATTTAGACAATGAACTAAGCATATATATTTATTCATTTACATAAATATTCCATTATAAAATACAAATTTGCAAATTAACATTCTCTAAACAATATTATCTTCATAACTAGTTAAATCTTAAAATTATCAATAAATCAATATTATGATTACATTTATCAACTAACTGCTCAACATGCGGGTAAGTATACTAGTTCAAAATAATACTCCGCGTCTCCCAATTTATGTGACATATTTCAAATGTCAAGATTCAAACAAGTCTATCTTTGACAGTAAATTTTTAATATATCTTTTAAATATTTTGAACTATCAAATATTGTAATTCATTGTACTTTTTATGTAGTAATCAAATATATAATTCATTTTAAAATATATGAAGATTTCAAGAGCAAATTCTTGGTCAAACTTAAATTGGTTGATTCTCGTAAAGCGAAGTGTGTCACATAAATTGGAATAGAGGGAGTAGAATTTAAGATTAAATTAAATCAAAAAATAAAAACTAAATCAAAAAGTCATCAGCGTGTAATTACATCATGTAATAAACAATATTTCATAGTCAGTCACTGGGAATTTGAGAGTGTAGTTACTCCATGCTAATTACACCTAATTACCTGCTGACCAAATAATTATATGATAAACTAAATGTAACGACTTAACCTGCTAGTGATATTATCCATTTTGGGCCTACGCCCACAGGACTTAAAACGCAACACTAGTTGGTATTGTTTACTTACATATATACCCAACATCTCTTCGATATTTTGTTGATGTGAGAATTCTAATATTAACCTGGGTTGTCACATACAACCTCTCTATAGACTCATCTTCCTCGTTGAGGTTTGCCCCATTGTATGGGATTTGCCTAGACTCAGCACTGAGATTTAACCTATCTTATCGAGATTTTTCTAAACATAATTAAACTTTCACACACATTGACAATGCTATTAGAGGAGTGAATTTGGTACCATTTTGTAACATCCCAACCCACCAGTGACAAAGTTTTTATCAGATTAGAGAGTTCAATTTTCTTAGTGTGTCTATGAAGTTGTGAATTCTCGTATTGTTTAACTTATGGATGTGTTGTGAACTACACTTATTATAAGGAGGCTAAAACACATTTAGGAGATGTTTCTTATTCTTTCACACTCCAGATTGTGCTATTGAATTGTGTCATAAGAAAGTTATTCAAAATCATGCATTTCTCAAATCCATTAGACTACCTTTCACACTCAACATGGTTGGAATATCAAAGCCCAAATCATTATCGATGAGTTATTCTCAAATGAAGTCTTTAGAAAGTTAAAGAGTCTGAAACTAGGGTTAGAGAAGCCCATCACTATGCATAAGTGTATTGATTTGAAAAAATTGCATTCTTATTCATATAAATCATGCGTTCGAGCTAAAAACATAGATATGCACTCAAATTCTCTTCTTCAAACTTTTTTTCAACTGAATCCCTTTAAGAGGGCAGTGTGTTTTCAGAGTGCTTAGTTAGTGTTGTGTCCCGAAACATGATGTGATTTGCGATATTATGAACCAGTAATAGTGGAAGTGTCCAAAGTTAGAAGTATATATTTAGAAGTATAGTAACCTAAGAAATGGAGTTAGTTATTGAGTAAAGTGTCTAGTCCTTGTCAAATACCTAGTAACTCATTAATGTGGATTTTTTCGTTTATGTGTAGACAATGGAATAATAATTTATATGGATTTTATGATAGAAGTTAGAGGAATTGCTACTATTTTGGATGAATTAGAGTATACTTTAACTCGAGATGAATATATGCTGATCTGCCATTGCGTTAGTGAAAATCAAGTATAAATGTTTAATAGAAGGACAAAGTAGTCATGAGGTGATATATCTAAGCCAGACTTATGACATCGAAGGGAGAGCCTTATGAATAGAACTAATTAGGTAATGTTGTATAGTGAATGGGTAAATGGTACTGAGGTTGTGAAAAGGAATGTGATGAAAATATATAACTTGGTAGACTAAAAGATAAATATTGTCTACTTATCATGAGGTCTTTCCTTAATTTCACCTAGCAATTGTAAGTTATTATAATATGTGAGTCATTATAATGATATCCGTGTTAATACTAGACAGTAAGCTTTAATTTGAGATGAGTGTCATGATAAAAAAAATTGGTAATATGAGGGTGAAGATGTTAGTTTTGAGATATGGTCTAGTAAGTTTTACATAAATTAGGTAAGGAATTAAGGTGTTACTTTGCAATAAATGTGAGTGGTACAAGTGTGGTATTTATGAACCTTATATGAGAATAATGAAGTGTGGCTTAGTTATTAGACTAACAAGGGTATTAAGAGGTATACCAGAGATTTTATGTAGCCAGACAAGATTCTAATTAAGTTAATAACTTTTCAGGTGCATCTCGATAGTACATTTGAGTTGTCAATGATGATTAGACTGATGTAAACATTATTTATTACCCTTAAGATTTTGTAATAGGGATAACATATAGCCAATGATAAGCCTCTTAAATAAAAAAGTTCAAGTTTCCTCAAGTTAGGTAGATATGAAATTACAAGGATGGTATTAGAGGTCAAAGAAAGAGAACCAGACTATTAATGTAACATCTCGTATTCTAGATAAATTACGGTTAAGCAAAGATAAACAAGAAGAATCAAATTTAATAATAACTATGAAATCTGGAAAATTTCCAGATTTCAAAAGTGAGTTTCCTACATTTTCAAATGGCCATAACTCCCAGATCAGGAGGAATTTTGGCCAGTTTTTCATATGGATGGGAATATTGTCGGAAGATCTTTCCAAATATGCCAAGTTTGCGAATTCCGGAGGTCGTGTAAGGGAGATATGAGTTTTGGAAGTTGGGCTGTTGAGCAGGAAAAGTTCCAAAAATCCGGATTTGTTAAATGTGTTTTGGTCTTTTCGTAGGTTAATTATTAAATTCGTTTTTGGGGTAATAGGTTGGGGTATAAACTGATTCCATTCAGTTTACATACTTAGAAAATAAGCTAGGGCTTTGAGAGAAAGGAGAAAAAAGGATAAAGGAGAAGAAGACGCAAGAACACCAAGAATTCGTTCGCGGATTTCGTCAGGGGTGATCCCTAACAAGGTATATGAGATCATCCGGTGTTGAGTTATTTCACCCACATTCCAATTTGATTCATTACTGATATATATAGTTAATTGATGAAAAGTTTGAAGTTATTGTTGGTTTAATCGTTGTTGATCTCTATTAGTTTTAATCCAGGTTTCCGGACTGCTTTAGGGTCTAAACTCTTGGGTAATAATTTATTTAGTAATCCTATGTGTTTGGGGGTGAGACCATGGGAGATTGAGAAGGTTTACAGGTGAAAAATGAAGAAGAGAGTCAGAAAACCCGTTGGGTAGATAATGGGGCGCCATGCCTCTCAGTGCGCCTGAGGACAACCACTGTAAGTCAGGCTATGGTGCTTCGCCCCTCTCATAGCGCCAGGACCCTTGGAGATCCTATCCTTTCACTATGTTTTCTTACTAGTTCCTAAGTGATGCACCCTTCATTCGTAGTAGATTCCAACACTCTATAGTACATATAAACATCATGAAATCATCCATAAATAGGATATCATAATACTTGAATCCATAATCCAATTCAAGGAAAGTTAAGATCAAAGTCAAGGAAGTTAAGAGCCAAGTGTAGGAGTTCAGAAGCAAGTCAAAGTAAAGTTAGCAAGTTTTCTAATGTCTTTCACAAACGTTTTCACTTTGTTTTGAAGACTTAAAGTTCATGTCAAGAAAGAGTATAGAGTTGAGTTCATTTTTCATAAGGTATAAGGAAACTAAGAGTTCCCTAAGAGTTAAAGTTTCTTGTAAGCAAAAAGTATCAAGTTGAGTTCACTTCTCAAGAGTTATTAGGGAACTAAGTAGTCGCTAAGGATTTAAACATGTATTCAAACTTTTGAGAAGGAAAGGAATCTAGACATCCACAGTGCCTATGGCTAGCTTTAATTGAAAAAAGAGGATACTATGATTTCCTAGAGAGCTTTTTAAAAAGCTAAGTTTTGAGCACTAATATGTATGTTTTTAAACATAAGAGAAAGTATATTGTTGGGAGTAGTATTGAACACCGATATGGGGGACAGTTCAGATAACTCACATCCCTAATAAACCATGTTAGACACCACGGGTAGAAAATTGTGATACTATTTAGAAGATTCCTTTTCACAGTTTACTAGTAGATCCATTAGGTAGTTCATATCTTATACATTTGGCCGGGTATAGGATGCGCTGGCAGCGTGCACTAGACCGTTGTATCATCTCTGTATCTCATAAGTGATGGTTTTCCCTATCACGATCGTGGTCTAGACACTAGACGAGACGGCGTTGTTGACCTCTCAGAAGTCGCAGACAAGCCTACATACGTCATCGCTACTTCATCTAGGTAAATTTTAGCGGAAAATTTGAACTTTTTGTTACTTAACATTCATATAAGACATTCTACTTAAACTCATAAATGTTCACAATCAACCATCTAATACTAAGATCATCAAATGAAAGAAATAGTTCAATACTGCATTAAGTATATACTTTCCAAAATGGAAACAATACAATGTCTGAAATAAAATGAGAAAGAAACGCTAGTGGAACATACCCCACTAACTCAAACCTATATCTAATCTAGATTACAATGGGCAAGCGTCCTCGAAATCATGAGAGCCTACCAAGTATAGATGAATGCGCCACGTCTGGATAGTTGCAGCGTCGTATCATAAGCTCTAGCATACGCCCGTGCCTGCACCTAAAAGTATAGAGTTGTATGGGATTATTACACACTTGTACTAAGTATGGATGTATTCAAGCACATACAAATGACATGCATGATTAAGAAGAGATGTTTCCTATCGATATGAATTATTGAAAGTCAAGTAAGTGGACTTGCCAATTTCAGCGTAGGACAGTCATGCCATGGAGTAACATGCATCATAATACTTATCATTTTGCAAATAGCACATAACATATTACACATATCATATAACATAGTTCATATCATTATTTCATATCCCATAAGACCTTGGAATTATGAACTTGACATTAGGACTTCCCAAAATGAGGGCTAAACACATGGACCTCAACTAGGGAGCCTTCTTTAATAAACACAGCGTCCGCTTCATTCATTCATACATACTTCGTTTTCATTGTTTTGTATAGTAGTGCAACCACCAGTCATACCTAGGATGTAGTTTAAGACTCACATTGGGTTCGCTGTGCAATGACTAAGAATAACCTTGTGTTATTACTTAAGTCTAGCCCACCTCTTGATTATCCTATCCTAACACCTTTGGTATTGTTCATTTCATTATGTTCATTGGTTGAGGCTGGTCTCATTATTTCAAGGGGAACTTTGACCTTAACCAACTTAGATCATGTGACCATAACGAAATCTAGTGTTTAACCCCCACATCGAAAAGATGCGGAATCACTTTCTAAAGTGAACCAAAACATGCTAACGTATATAGGGAATTGAACCCTGCTAGATCCCTATGTTGGCAGTATAGGTTTAAAGACTACGAGCTTTAAGGAGACCCATACCGGTCATGCCGGATAGTGTTATCCCATGAGAGTTACGTGAACCTCCGCCTTCCCAAAGGAAGGCATCACCGCTAATAGCTAGCCTATCGGTGCACAGTATAAAGTTCCATTACATTCAACTCATACATCATGGAAGTTGACTTCTAGCATGAGGACATCATAACTTATTAGATGATTTCTCATCTCATTATTAGTATTAAGTATGCATTAACTTCAATACTTTCATTAGAGTGTTCACAGAGACTAGTCTCTTCATTTGCTTTACACTCTCATAGGTGAGTATGTTTTGGTAACATTTACTTAGGCTCATTTGAGATTGCTCACATATTTCACATTGGCCTCTTATCATATTGTCACCTCATTCATTAACTTTAACACATTTGCTTTAGATAATTACTCATCCCTTCACATGAATGTTCATCTCATCATATGTGAATACACTTGTCCAATTAGTGTCTGTCACACTCTTAACTCTTCTAGGGTTACATCATTTTATCACATACATCTTAGACTCACTTACTTTTAAACGTATGCTAGACTTATGATTCCATACATACAAGCCATGAGGCTTCATTCACAGTTTGTCTAAGTTATTCATGTTTACCCAAGATTATGTGGTACAAGACTTATGCATCTTGTAGACATGCCAAGGTATTGATTTTGATCTTTAGAGGCATCATTTATTAAATATATTTTTACGTATGACTTTTGTGTTAATATGGAATTGAGCAAGGGAACACCCGATTTCGAATCCCTTGAACAACACTTAATCTTATTCTAAACTTGATAATTGCATTTTTCAAATTTGGGAGACCCTAGTTCGATTCCCATCAACCCCATCATATTTCCTTCTTGTTCTCCACTCCTTTTTCATTTTACGGCAATGAGGTTGTGGGTGCAATTCCCCACACGCTCATTTTTTTAAAATTTATTTCTTAATTTTCTCACCTATCCAAGTGGTTGTGGGTTCAATCCCCACTCCCCAAATTTATGTTCTCCTTTATTTTTCTCCTAACTCTCTCACCTATTCAAAAGGTTGTGGGTTCAATCCCCACTCTCCACATTTTATTTTCAAGAGGTTGTGGGTTCAATCCCCACACTCCACATTTTATTTTCTCCTTTATTTTTCTCCTAACTCTCTCATCCATTCAAGAGGTTGTGGGTTCAATCCCCACTCTCCACATTTTATTTTCTCCTTTATTTTTGTCCTAACTCTCTCATCTATCCAAGAGGCTATGGGTTCAATCCCCACTCTCAACATTTTATTTTCTGCTTTATTTTTCTCCTAACTCTCTCATCCATTCATAAGGTTGTGGGTTCAACCCCCACTCACCATATCTATTTTTTCTTTCATTTTTCTCATAAAATATTTATGTAATTTGAATTTGGTGAGGTCATGGTTTCAATCCCTAATGACCTCACATTTAATTATTTTTTTTAAAAACAAAGCTAATTTTTCTCATCCTTCACCGAGACTCAAAATTTCCAGCAAGCGGGAAAGTTTGTCTCTTTCATTCCATTTTCCTCTCAATCTTTTGTTGATTTTTTTTTGTAGATTTCATGTAATGATGTCTTTGGTTAAATCCTTAGTGAGCTCACTTATTTTACATTCATTTTTCATTGAATTTTTTACCACTTTGTTTGGCTAAACCCAACCTACCAAATGCTGGAAATTTATTTACTATTTCAGCTTCTTTTAATCGTCATTCATACGTTAATTCTTAGGAAACTTCGTGGATCATTTTGTGCATCTTTAAGTGTCATATCTTTATGATTATATTCATAAAAGAATTACCATTAAATTAAGCAACATTACACCACTTTTACACTCCATAAATTACACAACCATTCACACATAATATTCAACCATAAAAACATATCATTTTTAAGGCTTAAAATCGAAAATCATGTCACGACACACACACACATTTTTCACGAAATTTCGGTAGACATACTTTGTCGTTCAAACAATTCCAAACACATAATCATGAACACATTATCCCGAAAATCACACTTCATGCCTAATCTACCAACAAACATAGTAACCTAAGATCAATGATAGGAGCTAGTGACATGGAACATGTAATAGGGAACAATCCTAGTTTTGGAATAGAACTATCTGAGTCGTAAGTGTCTCTTGGGAAAGGGACCAAGAGTAAGAAAACCCATACCTGATTTTAACGTTGTTCAACACTTGAACTTGCTGCCCAAAATTTCTCAAAATTCACGTCTAATCCAAAAACTCACACCTTACGCGGCTAGCGTATTACGTTTTGCTTAACGTTTTCGGATTGCTTTCTCGTTTTGTTTTGTGTGCAAGTTCTTCAAGTGTGAAGAACTTTAGTTTTATGATTTTTTATCATGTTTGGAAGCAAGAATTCAAGTGTGAAATTAGAGAGAGATAGACGTGAAGGAGAGAGAGATAAACATGAAAGAGGTGAGTGTCTTAGGATTAGGTGAAGTAGTTTAGACTTAGTCAACTAGGACTCTTTCAAGTTTAAAAATCTGATTTAATTTGTTAGTGAAATGACCATACTGCCCTTACAGAATCAGATTATAAACCTCAATTTAATCCACTTAAATGTTGCTTCCGTCGAGGTTCAAACCCGTGATGTCCCCATAGCCAAAACGGGTCCCTCCGGGTTGACACGACCCAACCTGCCCCATTAAGTAATTAATTATTATAATAAAATCTGATTTTCCTTTTTCTTAAATAAGTATTTAAATATTAATTAATTAAATTAATTCACCAATATAAATAATCAAGTTAAATCATGTCTCCCACCTAGATTCGAACCCGGATGGAGCAAGATTTTGCTCAATGGGCAATTTTGGCCATTTCTATCCAAAATGTCCCTAAACCTTATTAATTAAATAATTAATTACATATTTAGTGTAATTAGGATACTACCTTTAGCCTAGAAAAAGACCATTTCACCCCTAGACCCTCTAAACTTAAGATTTCCCCTTTTTAAGTCCGGTAAAGACTCATTCGAGTAAATCTTCATATTCGGGAGACCTACATGGATGGACCCACCCTTTCCTAGCTCAACTAACTACCCAAGTTAATTGGCTTGGCTTCCTCACTCTAGATGCGTTAGACATTACATAGCATAGTCATTTTTAGGGTTGTTACATTATACCCCTCTTAGGAACATTCATCCCCGAATGACACTACACATCATTTTAAAATAAAGAGGTTGATTTTAGAAAATATGTTAACATACTTGAGACTTTACTCTTTGTGAATTTTTGTTTCACACTTACTAATGATAGTGCATATTACTGAAGCTTAATTGAAGCTTCATATTTGAGATTGAGGAACTTCCATCTCAATCGCACTTAACTTTATGCACCTCCCCACTAATGCAACACACAAAAATATCATGTCCATGCTATAAAAAAAGCAGAAACATGACGTGCAATCATGAATTCATTTAAACTCACATAGTGCAATTATTACACATACGATTTTGGACTTACAATACCAAGTCGGCTATTGCACTAAACATGGAGTTTCTTTAACAAAACCAGCCTTAGAAGGAGTATATCTAACCCGTTAGATAACATCTTGTTGTCCGTAAGATTTTAAATTGTATGGTTTTGTTGGATTGGTCCATGCCCTGTATCTCATTTGGCAACTGAAACCTCACTGCCCTAGTTTGATATTCTGTGGTAGCATAACATTTATGGAGAAAATCCATACCTAAGCTATTCAATGCTTTTTATTGGCGAATATCTATTTTACATATTAGAAGGTTGATGCACATCCTTGATACCTACTAGCACCTTCACATTAATTCACTAATGAACTCCTTCCAAACTAGTCTCATCAAGGCATACAACATAAAAAAACACATAAGTCACATAAGTCAACAATCAACATCATAACTCCAAAATATTAACTTCATAGTAGTGCATAAAACAATACACATGAAAAATTAATTTAGGCTAAGCACCCGAGACATCACTAGAGGTGTCTTCCCCTACACCCCTAGACTTGAGTGCAAAGAATTGTTGTCTCCTTGGAACCTCTTCACTAGGAAAATTCTGCTAAACTTTCTCCTTCCCTTTTTCTTGACCTCTCATATATGTACAATCCTTCATCATGTGACCTGGTTTTCCAGAATATTAACAATGGTTAGAGCCTATCCTACACTCTCCTCCATGAAGTTTGCCACACTTTCTACAAGGTGGCCTCTCCTGAGGTGTATCTACTTCACAGTTTCTCTTAATTCTGGGCTCGGAATCCCTATCATAGAGCCCATGGATGAACTTTACTCCCCTTGGTGGGAGAGTCCCTTCTAAAACCATGGCTTATCCCCCTGATTTCATTACTACTCTTCCTTGAAAAATTCTTCTAAGCTTGCCTTGACCCGTCCCCTGCCCTAGTATGCTTCCTCTTCCTGTTTTCCTCCACTTTATGCACACGGACCATAAGCCTGGAAAAGTCCATGCTCGCATTCAGCATAGGTGCCCTATACTCCTCCTTGAGATTCTCAGCAATCATAGATCTAGTATAAACGGGAGGATTCATCTTCGTGAAGTCCCTTAACATGCTAGCTATGGTGCTTAAGTGTGGGTTTTTCCTAGGAACACCTTATTGCTCTGCTGGGCTGTCATAGTATGAGCTTGTAAGGTGATGGCTTGGGACATCCGTGCCTGTGCTGTCGTCACTTCTCCATCAGTGAACCTAGTTGGGTTTATAAGCATCTCCCTTCCAAGAGCTGGAGCCTGGGGAGGAACTTGATTTACTGTAGCATCTGCTCCTCGAATCTCTCCGCCTGCGTTTCTCCTCGTATTCATCTTTATGAATCTCAAGAGTTTATTTTAGATACACTCTTAACACCAAGAAATCACACATTAGCGAAGTCATTATAAGATCAGAAGAAAAGAATTTTTCCTATGCATCATGTAGTCTCTAATTCATGATAGTGCTGCACTTCACTACCAGGACTTAGAAAGTACTCGATGAGGTTGATGTAAACTTATTATCTTCGAACTTTAAGCTAATGCTCTGATACAAACTTTGTCACGACAGGGGTCTAGACCCCATACGAGACCGGCCGTCGTTGGCCTCTCAAAGGTCACAGATAAGCCTACATACGTCATCGCTAATTCATCTGTGTTAATTTTAGCGGAAAATTTGAATTTTTTGTTACTTAACATTCATATAAGACAGTCTACTTAAACTCATAAACATTCAAATTAACATTCTAATATTAATATCATCAAATGAAAGTAATAGTTCAATACTGCATTAAGTATATACTTGGAAAAATGACACCAATACAATGTCTGAAATAAAATGAGAAAGAAACGCTAATGAAACATACTCCAATAACTCAACCTATATCTAAGATAGGATATAATAGGCAACCGTAATGGAAAGAATGAGCGCCTACCAAGTCCAGATGAATGCTCAACGTCCGAATAGCTGCAGCGTCGTATCTTAAGCTTTAGCATACGCATGTGCCTGCACCTAAAAGTATAGAGTTGTATGGGATTAGTACACACTTGTACTATGTATGGGTATATGCAAGCACACACCAAAAACATGCATGATTTAGAAGAGCTCTTTCCTATCGATATGAAATATGGAAAGTCAAGTCAGTGGACTTGCCAGTTTCGAATTAGGAAAGACATGACATGAGAATAACATGCATCATCATACTTATCATTTTTCAAATAGCACATAATATATTACACATATCATATAACATAGTTCATATTATTATTTCATATTCCATGAGACCTTAGAAGAATGGACTTGACATTAGGACTTCCAAAAAAGAGGGCTCAACATATGGGACCTCAACTAGGGAGCCTTCTTTAACAAACACAAAGTCTGCTTCATTCATTCACACGTACTTCATTTCATTCTTTCATATAGTAGTGGCGCCACAAGTCATACCTAGGATGTAGTTTAAGACTCTCATCGGGTTTGTTGTTCAATAACCAAGAATAACCTAGTGTTATTACTTAAGTCTAGCTCACCTCTTGATTATCCTTTCCAAACACCCTTGGTATCGTTCATTTTCATTATGTTTATTCGTTGAGGCTGACCTCATTTTTTCTTTGGGAACTTTGACCTTAACCGACATAGATCATGTGAGCATCATGAAATCCAGTGTGTAATCCCCACACCGAAAAATGTGGAATCACCAGCCAAAGTAAACCAAAACATTCTAGCGTATATAGGGAATTGAACCCTATTAGATCCCTATATTGTTAGTATAGTTTCAAAGACAAGGAAATATAAGAGACCCGTACCCGGTATATCGGACAGTCTTATCTCATGAGATTTACGTGAACATCCGCCCTTCCCAAAAGGAGGCATCACCGCTCATAGCTAGCCTATGAGTGCACAGTATAATGTTCCATTACGTTCAACTTATACATCATGGAAGCTGGATCCTAGCATGAGGACATCATAGCTTATTAGATGATTTATCATCTCATCATTAGTATTAAGTATGCATTAACTTCAGTACTTTCATTTGAGTGTTAATAGAGAGTGGTCCTTTCATTAGCTTTACACTCTTATAGGTGAATACGTTTTGGTAACATTTACTCAGGATTATTTGAGATTTCTCTCATCCTTCACATTACCTACTTATTATATTGTCACCTCATTCATAACTTTAACACATTTGTTTTTCATAATTAATCACCCCTTCACGTGAACGTTCATTTCATCATATGCTAATACACTTGACCAATTAGTGTGTTTCACAGTCTTACTTAACCCTTCTAGGGTTACATCTTTTTATCATATACATCATAGACTCACTTAATTTTATACTTCTGCTAGACTTATGAATCCACATATATAAGCCATGAGTCATCATTCATAGTTTGTCTAAGTGATTCATGTTTACCGAAGATTATGTGGTACAAGACTTATGCATCTTGTAGATATGCCAAGGTATTGATTTCGATCTTTAGAGGCAGAGTTTGTTAAATATTTATTTACGTATGACTACGTGTCAATACGGAATTGGGCAAGGGAACCCCATTTCGAATCCCTTGAACAACACTTACTCTTAATTTAAACTAGATGATTGAATTTTTCAGATTTTGGAGACCCTAGTTAGATTACCATCAGCCGCATAATATTTCTTTGTTGTTCTCCTCTCTTTTTTCGTTATAAGGCAAGGAGGTTGTGGTTTCAATCCCCCACAATCTCATTATTTTTCTTTTAATTTATCTCTTAACTTTCTCACCTATCTAAGAGGTTGTGGGTTTAATCCCCACTCTCCACATTTATTTTCTCCTTTATTTTTGTACTAACTCTCTCATTCATTCAAGAGGTTTTGGGTTCAATCCCCACTCTCCTCATTTTATTTTCTCCTTTATTTTTCTCCTAACTTTCTCATCCATTCAAGAGGTTGTGGGTTCAATACCCACTCTCCACATTTTATTTTCTCCTTTATTTTTGTCCTAACTCTCTCATTCATTCCAGAGGTTGTGGGTTCAATCCCCACTCTCCACATTTTATTTTCTCCTTTATTTTTCTCTTAACTCTTTCATCCATTCAAGAGGTTGTGGGTTCAATCCCCACTCTCTACATTTTATTTTCTCTTTTATTTTTCTGCTAATTCTCTCATCAATTCAAGAGGTTGTGGGTTAAATCCCCACTTAGCACATCTATTTTCCTTTCATTTTTCTCATGAAATTTTTATGCAATTTTCATTTGGTGTGGTCATGGTTTTAATCCACAATGACCTCACATTTAATTTTGTTTTTGAAATTATAGCTAATTTTCCTCATCCTTGACCGAGAATCCAAATTTCCAGCAAGCTGGAAATTTGGTCTCCTCTAATCAATTTTACTCTCAATCTTTGTTGATTTTTTTGTAGCTTTAATGTAATGATATCTTGGGTTCAATCCTAAGTGATCTCACTTATTTTACATTAATTTTTCATTGTATTTTGTACAGCTTTTTTTTGCCGAACCTAACCTACCAAATGCTGGAAATTTGTTCAATATTTTCAGCTTCATTTTATCATCATTTATAAGTTATTTCTTAAGGCATTTCGTGGATAATTTGGCACATCTTTAAGTGTAATGTTTTTATGATTATATTCAGCCAAGTATAACAATTAAATCCAACAACATTACACCACATTTACACTTCATGATTTACACAAACATTTTACACATAAAATTCAACCATAAAAACATATCATTTTTAAGGCTTAAAACAAAAAATCATGTTACAACATACACATACTTTTTTCACGAAATTTCGGCAGACATATTCATTGCTCATATAATTCTGAACACATAATCATGAACACATTATCACGAAAATCACACATCATACCTAATCTACCAGCAAACATACCAAGCTAAGATCATTGATTGGAGCTAGTAATATGGAACATGTAATGGGGAACAATCCTAGTTTCGGAGTAGAATTATCTGAGTCTTAAGGGTGTCTTGGGAAAGGGACCAAGAGTAAGAAAACCCATACCTAATTTTGACGTTGTTCAACACTTGAACTTGCTGCACAAAACTTCTCCAAATTAACGTCCAATCCCGAAACTCACACCTTACCCGGCTAGAATATTACATTTTGCTTAACGTTTTCGGATTGCTTTATCGTTTGTGTTTTGCGTGCAATTTCTTAAAGTGTGAAGAACGTTTCTTTTCTGAATTTTTTTCTCACATTTGGCAGCCAGAAAGAGAAAGTGTTAAATGAGATATGGATAGACGTGAAGGAGAGAGAGATAAACGTAAAAGAGGTCAGTGGCTTAGGATTAGGTAAAGTAGTTTAGACTTAGTCAACTAGGATTCTTTCAAACTTTGAAAATATGATTTAATTAGTTTAGTGAAATTACCATAATGCTCTTACAAAATCAGATTATTAAGCCTCAATTTAATTCACGTAAATGTTGCTTTTGTCGAGATTCAAAACCGTCACGTCCCCATCGCAAAAATTGGTCCCCCCGGGTCGACCCGACCTAAACCGCCCCATTAATTAAATAATTAATGATAATAATCTGATTTTACATTTTTCGTAAATCAGCATTTAAATATTAATCAATTAAATAAATTCACCAATATAAATAATCAAGTTAAATCATTGCTCCCACCTAGGTTTGAACCCTAGTGGAGCAAGATTTTGTTCAATAGGTAATTTCGGCCCTTTCTACCCAAAAATGCCCCTTCACCTTATTAATTAAATAATTTATTACATATTTAGGGTAATAACGATACTACCCTTAGCCTAGAAAAAGACCATTTTACGCGTAGACCATAAAAACTTAAGATTTCCCCTTTTAAAGTCCGTTAAAGATTCATCCGAGTAAATCTTCATATTTGGTAGCCCTACTTGGATGGACACAACCTTTCCTAGCTCAAATAACTTCCCAAGTTAGTTGGCCTGGCTTTCGCAACGGTTCAGAGGTATGGTTCTACGCGCATCAATCCGTGTGAACCCGGTCTTATTTAGGCATTCTAGATACATTAGACATTACTTAGCATAGTGATTTTTAGGGTTGTTACAGTCGGTTTGATAATCTCCCTCAGGTAAATTATATTTTTATACAAAGCAGTATTGTATTTTTAGAATATATTAGTATAGTATTTTATATACATCTCAGATTTTATTGTGTACTTGTATATATATACTGAGAGGTTTAGTATGTTTTCAATTAGTAGTTATTTATATTGCATTTATTTTAACTGTGTATGCTGAATAAGAGTTGGTAGATCATGAGTTGAATAGAGCCAAGATAAGTATTCATTCTTACTACCTTTCACACCTAAGTTTTGTTTAGCTTTCAAACCGCATACTCGTACATTTAATGTACTGATGTCAGTTGGCCCACATTAGTTTATGATGCAGACGCAAGGAACCACGATCATCACGCGATGTTTTGTTGATCCAGATTGAGCTCCAGAGTCAGTGGTGAGCCTCCTTGCACTCCGGAGGACATCAATTTCTTTTGTGTTTAGTAGTTTTGTTTTAGGATGTTGTGGGGTCTGTCCCAACATCCCTCTTCATTCAGTTTAAAGGCTTCGTAGACAGTAGTATTGAAGCTTAGAGTTTATCGTTGCATATTGAGACTTGAGTGCCGTCATGGCCAGATATTATAAGAAGTACTTTCCTTTAAACCTAACTTATTTTTTATTCAAGTTGACTATAGTCTTCCGCCGAGTTATGTATGGCTTGCCAATGGTCCCCTTGAGGGCCATAAATGGTCTTCAAGTGCCAGTTCTGCCCCGGGTGTAGGCTCGAGGCATTACAAGTAACAATAAGATTAAGCGACTTTATAGGTCTATGCATGTAACAATTATAGAAAGACTTCTATTAAGAAGCGGAAAGAGGTTAAGATAAGCATCCGACAAAGAAAACTATTAAGGGATATTAGTTACTACACATGGAGAGTTCAGTAGCCATGCGATTAGTGTTTACCCAGTATTATAGTAAACTGAAATACACACTCGTTTAGAGATGACAAAATACTTGCATAGCCTTAAAGTGTTAATTTCATACCTAAAGGGGAGATAATAAGATGAGGAACCAAGTAAACTGTTCAGAATTAGAAAGTGATATGTCCCATTAGAATTAAAGTGATATATCAATCCATTTGTACACTAGTGTATTCCACAATTTTTTGTCGTTATAATACCCGGTTAATGTCTTGCATATCAACATTATGTCCAAAACATATAATCATACACTTTACACAGATTCACATCTATGTAAAATTCTCATGATAAGAGATTAAGAATTTAACCCATTCATCTCAACCTGACTATATAAAATTATGAATTTCAGTTTCATGATATAAATCTATTTATAAGCACTCATTACTCATTATATGCTCAGTCTCACAAATTAATGATTTACCTTCAACGGATAACGAAACAATGTTATGTCATGCATATTCTTATATCAAATTTCTTAAATGAATTGTGCTTATGATATTTCAGCCTAAGCTCGATCATTTTTCAATTGTGATAGTGATAGAGATGATGAGTTGTATTCCTTAAGAGAATGGTGGCAAGTGTTGGGATGCTACAAATACATCACTTGTATCAATTAATGCATAGTAGTCCTATTAGTATTTCATGACAATGATAATAGCTCCATATAAAGTATGACTCGTGTTCAAATCTGTATCATTTATGAACCTTGTCAAATGAATCAAACTATTAAAACTTATGAGTGCTTTATGTTCAGATGTATTAAAACAATCATGCCCGTAATTTTTCATAATGACATTTGGGTCATTTTCATTTTATGCCTCCTATATTGAGTAAACATTTGAGGCTCTTTTTCTTTTTGAGGCTAATCATCACACGCCAGCTACAGTGGTATGAGGTACTTGACATTGTGGTAGAGATGGTACCAAGGCTAGAGTTAGAGAGCTTGAGGTTATGGTCATGGTGTCGCTCATACTAGTGTGACTGCGGACATTTCTATTTCATATCGGGTATATCCGAGATAGAGGCCTCAGATGTAGTGATCGCAAGTAACGTCCTAGTATTTTCTCATTTTATTAAAGTATTATTTGATGCAGGGTCGACATATTCTTATATGTCTACTTATTTCTTTATAAATATTAATCATGTGTTTGAGTCCATTATTATGCCTATTAGAATATCTACCCCAGTAGGTGATTCTTTAATGGTGGATCCCATGAACAGGAGGGTATGTAGTGATGTTTTCTAATAGTGAAACTCATGCAGACCTATTTTTACTTGATATACTTAATTTTGATGTGATATTGGGTATGAATTGGTTATATCATTAACATGCGATCTTAGATTATTGCGCTAAGTTTACCTCAATTAGTGTGGAAGGGTACTCTAAGTTTATATTCGAAGGGAGTGATATCTTCTCTTGATGCTTGTCATATGATGAAGAAGGAATGCTTATATTATTTGACCCATATTCACGATCAAACAAAGTATCTATCTCTTTTAAGGACAACGGGAGTGGTAAGAGAGTTCATAGATGTGTTTCCTATCGACTTTCCAGGTGTTCATACAGACATCAACATTGATTTTTTTATTGACTTGGAGCTATTCACTAAACCCGTTTCCATCCATTCTTATTGGATGGCTTCGAAAGAGTTGAACAAATTGAAAGAAAGATAGGAAGACTTGTTGTATATTCTACCTAGTGTTTTACCATGAGGTGGAATGGTCTTATTTGTGAAGAATAAAAATGGTACTATAACGACGTGTATATACTATAGGTAGTTGAACAAGACTACAACTAAAAATAAGTATCATGTTCCTCAGAATGATGATTTTGTTGATTACCTTAAGGGTTCGTCAGTGTTCTCCAAGATTGACTTGAGGTAGGGTTACCATCATCTGAGTGTCACATAACGAGAGCATACTTCATACGCGAGCGGCGTTGTCGTCCTCTCGGAGGACTAAGACAAGCCCTTATCATTTATCATGACATGTCATCACTTAAAATTGCAAAATTAAAAACTTTAAATACTATGTGAAGTATACTTAGACTTCATACATAACAATCATGAAAGCATATGTACGATCTTCTAAAAACATTCTCATATTAAAAACCATCTAAAGAGTACGAATATGGACTTAGCGAATAAATGTCAATATGCCATATAGGCCTTTATACAAAAGAATCCAAAAACATAATTGAAATACGAGTACTATTAAAATCTACTAAACTCTTCGCAAGCTAGAATATGAAAAGATAGCATCACCAAACATGAGGACCTACCACAACATGGAGGAAGAATTCCAAGCTTCTTCAATCGACCTTCTTAATCTTCAATGTCCGGACCCTACATTTGTAGTAATATAAAGTAATGGGATTGGTACGCCACATGTACTAACTATGGGTATATGCACAAAACATCCAAGGACATGCATAAAAAGGATCATTTCTTAGAAAGCATGCTAAGTCATTTGAAAACCTTCAATACATATACCATAGAACGTATACAAGTTAAGGATTCCATCAACATAAAGCATGATCATAATTAAAGAGATGTTATCATAGAGTCATGTTAATATTTCATGTTTCATAGATCATATAAACATAACATACAAAACACTTACCACTGATCCCATCCCCAACCTACAAGTGCAATTGTCATGTGAAGCCCCCATAACCCTACACAACCAAGTAGATAAGATAGGAGACCATAAGTGGAGTTTTTCTTCATATAACTTGTAACATAAGTAGTCATCACCTTATAAAGCAATATAGACCAATAACATGTTCATTAACGTAACCAACTTCATATAAGAGCAACAACATTTATCATATGCATCATACCTTTTATGTGACCATACTACATAGGAACAATCTCCTCGGATTTCCTTTAGAGTCAACTTGTGCAATGTCTAGGTAGAGTCCCATAACCTTACCTATACTATGTAGACCCTTCAAGTCACCCTATTAAACATCTATTTACTTGTATTTTGTTTTACTTAAGGGAACATTCGCCTAAACTTACATTAGAACATGTGAGTCAAACATTGTATCTGGTGTCATAGAACCCCACACCAAAAGAAGGTGGTCTACCAGCCAAAGTAGAAGCAAACATGACATAGTTTTCTAGGTGTATCCACAAATTAATATTCTATGTTAGCAACTTCGTTCAAGAAATAGGAGATGTATTAGAGAATTATATTTCTATATTACATGGAATCCTCTATCTCATGAGATTCATTGTGAACCTACCTTCCAACTAGAGAAGGGACGCCTCTCATATCAACTCCATCGGTGCTAAGCTTAAGTCCCTTTTTGATTAACCTTTAAGTCATCAGTTATTCATAAATCTTATCATAAGTAATAGGAGATTAAATCCCCGTATAAACATTATCATGACCTCTTTAAGATTATATGATAAGTTCCTTTCATCGTAACCCTTTGTTTGTGATATTAACATATCATAAATCATCTTGTGTAGAGTATACAAGAGAAAATCATAAATTTGCATTATCGTATTATTATCATAATCTCACGATTATCATATTCACAGCCCAACATATATACATAGAATCACATATGTAAATCATTAACATAGTAACATCATTTATAGGCTAACATAAACATTGTTGAGTAATCACAACTTTAGAAGACTTACCTCTTGCTTCCAAGATCGTTAGTCAAGAACTTATGTTCAAATTACAATAATTATATCAACAACATAGTGAAATACTCAATCGCATAGCCAATACTAACTCTTCAACTCATAAACAAGACTAGTTCATAAAGTAGAATAAGGAAAAGGGGTCATTAAAGCGTTCATTCTTGTCATAGTCCCAATCCCAACAATTATGTGTTATAAAGTAGTAGTATAAGCCATCAAAATCATAAATTGAGAGAGAAATCATGTATCACACGAAATTCAAATGTTATTAATCAAATACTAAACAATTCATGTGAAATCAACCATAGAAAAAAATTATTTTTTATCGATAGTCATAAATCTAGAGTTTGGAAGAAAATCCATTTTGTAGAGTAAAAACCCTAGAATTTGAATTTCATGAAAACTTTCTTTGAGAAGAACTCTTGGGGAAAGGAATACCAAGAGTGAGTAACTCATAACTTATTGACGAATAATCCACGAATTTAGGATGAAAAGCTTGAAGTCTTCATCTTCTTTCTTAAGCTCTTCATGTTCTTCAATGGTGTTTGGAAAAGAGAGTGTTTCTTGGGAGATGAGAGAATTTTTGTTTGAATATTCTTTAGGGTGTAATAAGTTATAAAACTGATCTATAATCAATATATAGTATTCCTATAAAATATCCAAAAGACCCTCTACTTAAATGAGTCTTTTTATGAAGTTAAAATACCATAAATACGACTTTAACGAAACTAGGAAGTGGATGCACGTCGCAAGGACAACATCCGTTATTTTTTTAAATTTTTTGGTAGAGTCAGTGAGGTGCGTTCTATCCTCACATCGCGATGCTTCCTCTAAATTCTTGAGGTAGTAGACTTCGTGTAGGCTATGCGACGCACACCTCATGCTCCAATCTTGTTCGCATAGGCTGCTTTGGCAACCTACCTACCCATGTTGGGGTCCTCACCAAGGAACCTTCGTGTGGTCTTTGGACTATCATTACTGTACTTTTGGACCCTTTGTACCACATTTCACCTATATAAAGTCGTTTTACGTGTTTTGGACTTCATCTGACCCTTTGAAACCTTCACCAAACATAGGGACGTCAACTAGTTCAAATTAGCTAGTTTTTGGATGTCAATGTCTTGGATAAAACCTTTTATAAATGAGTTTATTACATTAATATAGGTCTGGATATGTAATTTTAAATATTATTCAATAGATTAAGATCTAGTTCATGGCATTTCCGGAGTGTTACACTAAGAGTTCGAGATGTTGATATCCCAATGAATGCTTTTATGACTCGTTAGGGGCATTATGTGTTTGTGGTCTTATCCTTTGGGTTGATTAGTGACCACACTACTTTTATGGAGTTAAATAACCGAATAATTTTTCTTATTTAGAATCTTTTGTGATTGTATTTACTCCTGACATCTTACTTTATTCCAAGAATGAAGTTGATCATGTTCTTCACATAAGGATTTTACTATAGAGACTGAGAGAGAAGAAGTTATAAACAGTATTCTCCAAGTGTAGTTTTGGCTTGAGTATGTGTCTTTCTTGGATCATGTATTCACAAAGGAAGGTAACATGGTAACCTAGCCAAGGTTGGGCCAATTCGTTATTGGGTGAGACCTAATTCCCCTATCAAGATTTGATGTTCATTGGATTAGCAGTCTATAATTGTTAGCATGTCTAGATTTTATCTACCATAACAGCTCCATTTGTTGGGATTTAGGCAGTTTTGATGATTGACATAGAAAGAAGAAACATGTCAGTCAACACGGTCCAAAGGTACACGGTACTAAGCTTTGGCATTCGAGAAATCTTTTAAAATGAATATAGACAAGGATATAGAAACAAAGGAATAGATAATGTTAATTTCGTGAGAAACCCCAAGGAAATAAACATCTGATGAATTGAAGATAAAGAATCAATGATTTTGAGTTGAAGAAGGAGTCTAATGAGGCAAGTAGCTTTAATTGATGAAAGAGTCTCATTTAAAGTAGAACTCTTAAAGTTATTGTTGAATTTAAGTGTTGGAGTTCGACTATAATACAACAGAATGAATGAATGTAATATGAAAAAGAAGTCCAAAGAAGGTAGGAGTTTGAATAGACGAAGGAGTCTTACTTGAAGTAGAACTCTAAGTCAAGAAAGATCAAGTCAATAACGAGTTTGAAGTAAAAACAAATTTATGATCAATTGTGCTTAAATCGAAGTGAAGTCGTTCAAAATATGTGTTCACTTACAGAGCAAAAAACAGCAATTGAGAAATTCACTTCCCAAGTGCTACCAGCGAACTGAAGGAACACATCAAAGAACCTGATCCTTTAGAGAGTTTATGTATTAGGAGTTTTTATTAGTTAATGAGTTTTGATGTAATCTTAGTTCAGTGAGTTATAAACTAAATGAGGAGAGTTTTCTTAGGGTTGTGATATCTCGAAGAATTGGGAACAAATACCTTAGGAGGTTTATTTTGAAGGTTAGAACTTAGTGTTAGTTCCTAGGATTACAAGAGTTGTAGTTCAAAATCATAACTTGAAGTTAAGGTAGCTTGCAATGTTTGTAATCTATCTTTTGTGGAGGCTTGTAGTTGATTTAGTGAAGTTGGAGTTAAATCCTGTAAGGGTACAAGTCGTGGTTTTTACTCCTTTTGAGCCGGGTGTTTCCACATAAAAATAATGTGTTTTTACTAACTGTCTTTACTGCTTTGTTGGAACACATTATGCAACCTCTTTCACACTTTGGTGAAAAGTTAAAATCAGTAAATTATTAGGTCGTGTAGAATATCACCATTGACTAAGTAGAATCATAAGACTGGTATTTCTTTGATCAGATAAATGTGAGGCAAACATTTAAAAATTGAATGAGTTATTAACCTCAACACTTATCTTAGAATTACCCGAATAAGGTGTTTTATTTGTCGTATTATGTGATGCTTTGGTGTTTGTCTAGGTGGTGTATTGATGCAAAAAGGGAGAGTCATAGCATATGCTTCTCAACAACTGAAGGTGAATAAGAAGAACTCCCACACTAAAGAATTGATCTTATAACCTAAGCACATTTATATATAACCTGATATGACCTTATACACAAATGAAGAATGATTCAGGTCTTAGCTTATAATTTTTTGGAGTGTTACAATATCCCTCCCTCCCCTGGAATTTAAGAATGGAAGGGAAAGGATTTACTCCTACTATCTTTCTTATGGAAGAACTTTTCTACTAACATAGTCGGAACTGAATCGTACCAAGAGTTTTGAAATCAACCTAGATATCAAATAGTATTTTAAGCTTATAGGTCATGGGAACGACTTTCTATGAATGACAATAGAAATAGGATTAAAACCTCAAATGTTCTCAACAAAATTTCTCCTAAACTTCTGAAAAAAAGAATGTCACGACCTGACTTCCCGAGTCATTATAAAACCTACTAAAATAAGTTGACCAATACCAAGAATAAGAAGTAGTGAGTATCAGGGTAAAACTAAACAGAAATCAATGCTAATATAAGAAAAAAAAGAATTAAAAAGCAACCCAAAGATATATAAAATAGATACTCTCGCAGAATTCGAAATTCACGAGTATAGAGACGTCTGTCAAAAATAAATACAAGTCCGCAAAGTGGAACATGACAAACCTCATTAAAGTCAAAAGCAAATATCGCATATGTACAGAAAAAGATAGGCTGATCAAGGACGCCAAGTACTAACGATTGTATATGATATTCCAAAATTGCAAAGGATGACATAAATGATCATTGCTATTAGTCGGTACTAAACCCTACAGCACGAGAAAATGTAGAGTGTAGCACAAGTACCAAAACAAAGGTACTCAATAGGAATCATAGGGTGAACGAGCAAGAAAGGTAAATATTATAACATTCATAAAATTTCTAAGTTAAGACTCAAATCATTATTCATTGGTCAATAAGATTGTAGCGAGTGATTCTTAACTTTTATTAGGTGTTAAATAAATTCTTTAGTGTGGGGATGACTTTGGATAGGAATCAATGTCTTTAGAATCACCTAGAACAAAGTTGATTTGAAAGCATTCATAACGACTGAGTTTCAATATGAGATATTACGTTGGTAAACATCATACAATCATATCTCTTAGAACATATAGAATTAGGTGGCCCATGACTTATCAAACTAAAGGTCTTTGAGTCCGTTTTACAATAACGCCATGTTTTCTTACTCTCGAGCTTGGAGGAAGAAGTTATACCCCTTTAAGTGAAGTCTGTCTATTTAAAGCATCTCATTCATTTTTGGAAAGGCAGATTGGTATTTCACTTTTCTTAGCAAGCCTAGCCACATATTCTTCACCCAAAATAATTTTCTAATTAGTATTAGACAACATTTTTATGTTTCTAAAAAAACACTTAGATATTCATAGCGGAGTTTCAAGCTTTCTTTGAAGAACTGGGTTACTTTTGATGATTATGATTTTCTAGACCCAGAGGCAAGTTTGTCTTTTGTATCTCTTGATATTTCAAATAAGTTCGAAATTCTTCCTCATAAACTTTATGAACCCTTTTGTGTTTCTACACCTGTTGGGAAGTCTATTCTAGTAAAACGAGTCTATCGTGATTGTCATATTTCCATCTATCAGAAGAAAATCATGGCAAACCTAGTTGAGTTAGACATAGTAGAATTTGATGTCATTTTAGATATAGACAAACTTCATGCCTGTTATGCGTCAATAGATTGTAGAACTCGAGTTTTCATGTTTCACATTCCTAATGAGCAAGTTATAGAGTGGATTAGTAGTTCATTAGTGCCTAAGGGTCATTTTATTTCGTACGTTAAGGAGACAATGTTAGGTGTAAAGGGTTGGATCTATCACTTAGTCCAAGTTAATTACTGAAGTTCTAAGGTACCTCCCATTTAGTCAGTTGCTATAGTAAAAGAGATTCCAGAAGTCTTTCATGTTGAATTACCCCGAGTCCCTCTTGAGAGAGAAATAGATTTGGAAATAGACATCATTCAAGATTCTTGTCCTATATTTATTCCTCCATATACAATGGCACCACAGGATTTTAAAGAGTAGAAAGAACTGTTGAAAGATTTGTTAGATATGGGTTTCATTCAACCAAGTGTCTCACCTCGGGATGCTCTGGTCTTATTTGTGAGAAAGAAAGATGGTTTCCTTAGAATGTGTATAGCCTACCATCAATTAAAGTTTACCATTAAGAATATGTATCCTCTTCCAAGATGATTTATTCGATCAAATTAACGGTGCGACCTATTTTTCCAAAATAGACCTCCTATCTGGCTACCATTAGTTGAAAGTTAGGGAATTGATATTCTGATGATAACTTTTAGAACCAGATATGGGCATTATTAGGTTTTTGTCATGCCGTTTGGTTTAGCTAATGCACCAGCATCATTAATGGAGCTTATGCCAGAGTCTTCAACCCTTATTTAGATATGTTTGTTGTCGTCTTCATTGTTGACATACGAATCTATTCAAGAAATGAAGAAGATCATGCTAGCCATCATAGAATAGTCTTTAAGACTTTGAAAGCTAAGGAGTTATATATTATGTTCTCAACATGTGAGATTTGGCTTAAGTCTGTCGCATTTTTGGGCCACATAATATCCGGATATAGAATTAAAGTTGATACCCAAAAGATAGAAGCAGTTAAGAGTTTGCCTAGACCCACGTCTCCAACAGATATAAGGAGTTTCTTAGGTTTTGCTGGCTACTTTAGAAGGCTTGTTGAGGGGTTTTCGTCTATCTCATCTCCTTTTCCCAAGCTGACACTGAAGACTGTTAAGTTTAAATTGTACGAAGCTTATGCAGAAAACCTTCAGGAATTGAAAAAAGGTTGACTGTTGTCGCAATTATGACTTTACCGCAAGGTTCTCAAGGCTTAGTGTTGTACTATAATGCATCTAGAGTTGTTTTGTGTTGTGTTATAATGCAGAAGGGAAAGGTGATAGATTATTCCTCCAGGCAGTTGAAAATTCAAGAGAAAAATTATCTAACCCATGACATAGAATTGGATGATGTAATTTTTTCTTTAAATATATGGCGACACTACTGGTATGGTGTTCATGTTGATATATTCACTGATCACAAGTGATTACAATATGTGTTCCCCAATAATGATTTCAATATGAGGCATAGGAGGTGGTTATATTTACACAACGATTACGGCAATGAGTATTCTTTACCATCCAGTTAAGGCTAATGTGGTTGCTGATGCTTTAAGCAGGTTATCTATGAAGAGCACCGCCCATGTTCAGCAAGAAAAGAAAGAGTTAGCCAAAGATGTGCACAAATTTTCACGCCTATGAGTCAGACTTACGGATTTCACAGAAGGAGGAATAGTGGTGACCGATGGGGAAGAATCATCACTAGTGTTAGAGGTGAAAGAAAAACAAGACCAAGATCTCATTTTGCTTGATTTGAAAGCAAATGTTTTTAAGCAAAGAGTATTAGCTTTTGAAAAAGGTGGAGATTGTGTGTTGAAGTATCAGGGTAGGTTGTGCATATAAACAGTGGATGTGATCCAAGAGAGGATCATAAAGGAAGCACATAGCTCCAGATATTCCATCTGTCCGGGTTCGACAAAGATGTACCATGATTTAAGAGAGGTATATTGGTGGGATAATATGTAGAAGGGTATTACTAAATTTGTTGCGAAGTTTCTAAATTTCCAGCAGGTAAAAGTAGAGCACCAAAGTCCTGGAGGGTTGGCTCAAAGTATAGAACTTCCAGAATCAATGCGGGTGATGATTAATTTTGACTTCATCATAGGGTTACCAAGGTCTCGCAGGTAGCATGATTCAATTTGGGTAGTTGTAGATAGAATGACAAAATCAACCCAATTTTAATCGATAAAGACTACTCATTCGATAGAGCGTTATAGAAAGTAATACATTCATAAGGTTGTGAGACTTCATGGAGTCCCAATTTTGATCATTTCAGATAGAGTTGCACAGGTTTTTGCACAATTCTTTAAATCTTTCCAGAAAAGTTTGGGTTCAAAGGTTAACATAAGTACTAATTTTCATCCTTAGACGAATGGAAAAGGAGAGCGTACTATCCAGATATAGGAAGATATATTGAGAACTTGTTTGATCGATTTCAAGGGAAATTGGGAAGATCACCTATCTCTCATTGAATTCTCTTACAACAACAATTATCATTCAAGCATCCAAATGGCTCTATAGGAAGCTCTTTATGGGAGAAGATGCAGATCTCGTGTTGGGTATATAGTAGTTGGTGAGGCAGGGTAGTAGGATTGAATAGTTCACCAAGCTATGGAGAAGGCGAAGGTGATTCAAAAGAGATTGAAAATGGCATAGAGTCGTTTATAATCAAACACAGATGTTAGTAGAAAACCGTTTGAGTTTGAAATGAGTGATTAGCTATATGAGGTTTCACCTATGAAGAATATTATGACGTTTTGTAAGAAGGGATAACTTACTCCCTAGTATATTGGACCTTATCGCATAGCCAAAAGGATTGACAATGTAGCTTATAAGTTAGAGCTACCACAAGAGTTAGCAGCAACTCATTCGGTATTTCACATCTCTTTGTTGATAAAGTGCATAGGTGGCCATTTATTGTACCAACTGAGAATGTTGGGAATAAGGATAAGTTATCTTATGAGGAGATTCCAGTTCAGATTTTAGATCGCCAAGTTTGCAAGTTGAGAACAAAGAAGGTTGCGTTAGTCAATGTCCTATGGTGGAACCAATTTGTTGAAGAAGATACCTGGCAAGCTAAAGAGTATAAGAAAAAAAGATATCCACGTCTCTTTTAATCAAGAGAAGATGCAGATTAAGATACTAATTCTCTACTTAGTATTATATAAGTTATGAGTAATCATGTTGTCATATGCTTTTGTTTGACTGAATGTTGAACTTTATGTTGCTATGCTAAGCATAGTAAAAGCAATCTCATTTGAGGACGGAAGTTCTCAAGAGGGAGATATTGTAACATCTCGAAACTTGAAATGGATAAGAATAATCTAAGAAACTAAAAATATACATATTTATTAAGAAAAGCAAAAATATAGAAAATTTGTATAAGTTAAGAAAAATATTTTTTCGTCATTTCAAATAACCATAACGTCTAGCTCATGATGAGTTAAAGGTAATCCGTGATATTGTTCGAATGATCTTTTCAACACCACGGAGTTTGCAAAGTTAGATATTGTATGAGTAAGTTATGCCTTTCGGAAGACGAATTGTTGGATTGGGAAAAGTCTAAATTTGGATCTAAAGAAGGGAAAACTAGTCTTTTCTTTAAATAATTTCCTGATTCACTTTTAGGGGATTAGTGGGGTAAAAAAAACTAAATTAGTTCAGTTTGAAAAAGTTAGAATTACGCATAGGGTTTGGACAAGAGAGAAAAGAAGAAAGAAATGGCTAAAAGTCAAGAAATTGCAAAAAAACGTCAAAGCTTATCTAGTGGAATTCATCGGGGGTTATTCCTATAAAGGTATGTGAGATCGTTTTATGTGAGGTCCATTCACCCACAAACCAAACTTATTTCAATTCAGTAATTGGTGAGTTTTTTACATGTTAGTAGGTGATGTTCTTAAAGTACATTGTCGAATTCTTGTTGGTTGAGTTGTTGAATGCTTAGTGTTAATTTGATTCATTATTTTGGGTTGATTTTTGAGTAAAATATATTGTGTATTGAGGGTACAAATGTCCTAAGTGTTTTGGAAAAGAACCATTGATGTTTAGAGAGTATAGAGAAAAAAATGAAGGAGAAAGGTCAGGGATTTTCTAGGCAGGGGCTAGGGCGCCGCGCCTGTTAGAGTGCCACAAAATTTCTTTTGAGCTTTGTACTCTGGAGCAACGCGCCACCCAGAGTGCCAAAGAATGTTCTCTAACATTTGAGGGCTGGTGCTCCGTGCCTCTAAGAGTGGCAGGGACATCAGTTCTCTCCATTATTCCCCCACCTTTTCATATTAATTCCTAAGTGATGTACCTATGTTTCTTAGGTTATTCCAACACTCTAAGGTACATCTAAACATCATGAAATTCCATCACTCTAAGACATATTTGTTTGAACAATATGTTGCTGAAAATTAGCATTTATTGTTCCAAGTGCATCACTAATCGCATTTTCAGCATCAATATAAGACATCGTTGTGTTACCTAAATATGTGTTTGTATTTCCTGGATTCACATTCAAATTGTAGTCCTTAATCGTCATATTTCCAATACCTATATCAAACATTATTTTGCTATCTGAATGTGTTGTTTTATGAGCTACATTGAGTTC
This sequence comes from Solanum pennellii, assembly GCF_001406875.1. Classification (NCBI taxonomy): domain Eukaryota; kingdom Viridiplantae; phylum Streptophyta; class Magnoliopsida; order Solanales; family Solanaceae; genus Solanum; species Solanum pennellii. Next base: position 54,905,170 of record NC_028646.1, on the reverse strand, counting down.
CAAGTTGTACTCACTTTTAGTATGACGATTCCAAGTGTTAAATGCCGAGTAAGGCCTATGAGTAATGTTTCCTATAATTGGGTGATGTAGCCTTTGTTAACCAAACTTTTCCTAAAATGGTCTATACTCGCGTTGTTGGAAAACACCACCAACCCAAACATCTCCAATAATGGTCTATACTGATGGTGTTGAAGCATACCACCAAAATATATTTTCATAGAAAAAAATAGGTTATTTACGGAATTCTCAATGTTGGGGTTGTGGGGTTTAACTTGAAATTATGGAGGATAAAGTTTCTCGGAATCGAACTCTCCCCACTAATAAAAATGTTGTTGGTAGAGTTTAAAATGGAAACTCTAGTGCTCTTTGGATTTGGTTAGGAATAATACTTTTAAGACGGGGCATTGTCCCATATTTTGTATTTCTACTATTTGTTGAGATTAACATAAAGATTTTTAGCCTTATGTACAATGACTACTTTTGCGCACTTCTGGATATCTCGAATTGTTGAAGGGATATTTCTTATTTATTGTTTTAAGAATTGTGGCACTTCTAGAACATCTAATGAAATTGGAGCTCGATAAATGTTAACATAAGATTATCAACTCCTCCCCCCCCTCTCCCCCTTTGTAAAAACATATACATTCTTATGTAGGAAGGATATCGAGTGTATAACATGCCTATAACAAGAATAAAGACTAAACAATCTAATTTGCTTATTCTATAAGAACATAAAAACATTTATGAATAATTAAAAGAACAAATACTAAACAATATAATTTTCTGTGAACAATTTCCTGATTCGTTTTTAGGTAATAACGGGGGTATAAATAATAAATTAGTTCAAATTGAAAAGGTTAGAATTATGCTTAGGGTTTGAAGAAGAGAGAAAAGATGAAAGAAAGGGTTAAAAGTCAAGAATTTTCAAAAAATGTGAAAGCTTTAAGAGTGGAATTTGTCGGGGGTAATCCCTATAAACCTGTGTGAGATCCTTTAGTGGTAGTTCCATTCACCCACACCCTAACTTCTTTCAATTCTGTGATTGGTGAGTTGTTTACACGTTAGGATCTGAAGTTCTTGAAGAACATTGTCAAATTCTTGTTAGTTGAGTTGTTGAATGCCTAGTGTTCATTTGATATGTAATTATGGGTTATTTTTTTTGGGTTAAATCTATTGGGCATTGAGGATAATAATGTTCTAAGTGTTCGGGAAAAAACCTTGGATGTTTAGAGGCTTTAGAGATGAAAACTGAAGGAGAAAGGTACGAGATTTTCTAGGTGGGGGCTGGGGCGCCGCGCCTGCCAGAACGCCACAAGAGTTCTTCTGAGCTTTGGACTCTGGCACGTTGCGCCAGCCAATGTGCCACAATAAATTCTCTAAACTTTGAGGGCTGGTGCCCCGTGCCTCTCAGAGCGCCAGGGACGTCATTTCTCACCATTCTTCCCCAACCCTTTCGTACTCATTACTAAGTGATGCAGCTATTTTCTTTAGTTGATTCCAAAAATCTAAGGCACATAAAAAAATCATGAAATTATCCATAAACATGAGATCATGAACCTTGAATCGATAATCAAATTCAAGGAAAGTTAAGATCAAATTCAAAGAAGCTAACAGTAAAATTTTAACGTTAAGAAGCAAGTCAAAGTATGTTCTCAAAGTTTTCAAGAGTCTTTATTAGAGGATTTAACTTTTTTTATGGCTCAAGTTGTAAATTAGGCAAAGAGTAAAGATCTGAGTTCATTTGTAAAAATTTATAAGAATACTAAGTATTCTCTAAGACTTGCAAACCTTTTCACATTTTGAGAAAGAAAGGAAGATGAGACTTCCAAAAGAGCCTTTGGCTAGTTAAAGTAAAGAGGAAACTATGATTTCCAAGAGTGCTTTTAAAGTTAAGTTAAAAGTAATTAACTCAAACCAGAGAAGAAGTTGTTTTAAAACCAGATGAACTAAATATTTTTGGAGTAGTATTGAATTAACTTATTCTTGAGTGGACCACAACCATGACAAGTGTTCCTTCTAACACTTTTCAAGCTTAAGTTGTTCTAACTTTTCAACTCGCATACTCGTACAATCAATGTAGTGATGCCTGTTGGATGCATTATTGTGATACATACGTACATAACCAGGACCATCATCATCCAACGCCTCTTTGATCCAATCGAATACTCAGAGTATGGTCTTATATTTACTTTGAAATTAGAGTAAGGGTTAGGGTGGATTTTAAATGGGACAGGCTAATGGGTATTAAATTGCGTGATTTTCCATGGTGGATATTGATGTTATTGGTCACGTGACAAAAAAAATCACATGGTATGCTTGGTGGCATTAGTTAAAGTTAGGGTATTTGTGAGCTAACAAAAATAGAGGGGGTTTTTTCCGCCAAAACACAAACAAATAATATTTTTGTTCTATTTCAGATATTGAAGAGGTATTTTTGACCTTTTTCATTTCTGATTAAAAATTTTCCTTTTAATATAAACGACTGTTTTTTCTTCCTTCTAAGAAAGTTCTTCAATATACACATACTATTATATACTTTTGATAGCGCACCAATCTTTAAAACACTTTTATTTTTTCCCATAATTTCAAAGGAATAAATTTAAATCTACTTTAGTGATTACAAGTGAAATATTATGTTTATCTTCGGTTAACTATATGATCAATCAATTTAATCATCTATTTAATCTTTTTTATAAAATTGGCAATTTTCATAATAGTTTTAAAAAAGGGAAAATTATATGAAATGGCAAACATTCATAACTAATTATATATTAGGGGTATAGTTTAATTTATTTACATTATATAATTATAGTTTATTTTATTTTGCTATAATAAATGGGGGCCCACAACCTATTAAGTAACCAATTGTATAAAAACCTTGTTTTCTAAATTTGTATATAATTATACACAATCTAATTTTCTCTCTCCTTTTCACAATTAATTTTCTCTCTCCTTTCCACATTCTAACGTTTCTCCTACAATTAATATTCCAATATCAGATTTGAATTTCGAATTTCTGTCCAAAATTTCAGGAATCCCTCCCGAAGTTGAAGTCCCCTCCTTTAGTCGAAGTCAATTTCGTAAGTAATCCTTAATTTTAGTTGTTTACCTTTTTTTTTTCTAACTTATCTAAAAATTGTATATTTTGATGAAATAATCGTTTTTCTGTTCTTGATAGATCTAAATTTCGTCAAACAATGAACGAATCGTCTACATCTTTGAGGATTACTAGAGGTAGTCCTTTGCATGTCAATGTTGTTGACATTTTACCATCCTTTTCAATGGGGCTAACTCAAGAATTTGGGGTTAATGTAGGGTCTTTGGGAAAATCAAAACAACTTATACAAGAACAAACCATGGAAGAACTGAGATCAAAGAAAAAAAACGACCCTATGGCAGTTCAACAAGTTATAAAAAATGTCAAAGCTAGAGGCATTAAAATTGTACAAGGTACAAGAAAGAGGAAAGCTATAATCGTTGAATCAGAGGAAAATGATTCTGAAGTTGTCGGATCTGAAGAAATTCATAATCATGANATACAAAAGTAAATATTATACTCAATATGCGTAAATTAAATTTGTATATATACACGCAACATGATAAAATGTTCAACACTAAACAAGTAGATCGTATAAAAATAAAACTCTTTTATCCTATATACAAATAAAACCTGAACTACATATATGCATATATAATTAATAAAAACATTGAATAAGTGTTAGTATATACTATATACAAATAAAAACCTGAACAACATATATCTTTTGCAATTTGTACATGTATATTTATTCCATAAGATAGAATTTGTATATATATAGCAATCTAATTGTATGTGCATATACATTTAATAACATACATTGAATACGTGATAGTATATACTATATACAAATAAAAACCTGAACAACATGTATATATGTATTTATTTATGTGAATATAACAGTTAATAATATACTATATACAAATAAAAACCTGAACAAATACCGCGACTTGAATATGAACACTGATATTAATATTGACGCTTTCAAAATATACAAATACGCGAATCACATATACAATTACATGAACAGTATATAATTGTATATTGCAAATTTTCAGATTAACAAAATCATATTTTGATTTTTTTTTAAAAAAAACAAACAATCGAAAACAATTCACAAATTCTAAAGGGAAAAACCAATAAACAAGAAATTCATCGAATAAAAACTTACCTGTATTCGATTGACAAAATTGCTGAACTTCAGTTTCACAAAGAGCAAAAAAAAAAATAATTTTTTTGTTTCAATGGCTGTATGAATTTTTTTTTTTTTTGAATTTGAACGTTTGGCTTGAAAATAGGGACGTTTCCCTAAATTTGTGGCATTATCTTGATTTATTGTTACCATATTTAATGATTCAGTTACAAACAACTTTTTAAAATAGAATTGTATAAATAATAAAAAAAAAATTATATACAAAATTAAAGACACCTTTAATAACTTAACTATACCCATATTATGTAATTAGGTAAACTATACCCATATAATGTTATTTAATCTAATATGTTTGCCATATATGAAATTTTCCCTTTAAAAAATAAGTTTCAAATTTGAAAGATAATGATAATACCACCACTATTTTCTTCTCATACTCTACATAGATATATTCAATTATTTATCAAAAATAATATTGTAAATATTTATTTTGGTAAATATGTCTAACATTGAGATTATTACAATATAAGTTGATTAAAATATGCAACTTCATAACCAAAAGAGTGCCATATAACTTGAAAATTATGAGGTAATTCAGATATGAAAAATGAACGAATCCTCATTGTAACGCAGTTCATATATCTTCAGAAGCAATGAAAATGCTCTCCAACAGTAAAATAATTGACGTGATTATAATCTATGCTCATTCACTAAATTTTGATTCTTTTAAACTCTTGGCTCAAGCAGTGATGTTGGGTATAATTTCACTATGTATATATTTATTTTATTAATCCACTTATGACATCTATTGTGAGAAAAGTCAGTAATTCCCTACAAAAATCGACCAAAAAATTTGCAATTAATATATAATTATCTTCTTTAGAGCTTAAGAATTTTGTATAATTCACTTTAATTATGAGTAGTAATGAATATTTTGTTGTTTAGTGACATTATTGATCTGTTTTTAATGTCTATTTTATTAAGTAATTGATAAGTTATTACTTTATACACAACTTTTATAGTGAATATGATTGAAATTAACTATTCATATAGTATTTAATACAATTAAAGTCTAATTGTCATCTTCTTGAAATAATTATGCAGTTGTATGCGATGAATTCAATGAACTGTTAGCAAAAAAGGCTTTGAAAGAGGACCATATTTTTTTTTCTACAAAGGTCACTAAACGAGAAAATTGTGAAACACTTGTGGCAATTTGTATTGAGGAGAAAATTAGACAGAAAGAGCGGAAAAAGAATCAGAAGACGGAGACAAGATGATTACTAATGATGTTGATACAAATAATATGGGTGAAGATGATGAAATATTATTTAAAGAAACAAATGGTGTAACTAATATTGAGGAACATAGAAATAATATTCATGAAGTTGAGGACAATATCGTAATGAATGGAAATACAAGCAGATGAGGATATTGTCTTCAACTTCATAAATATTATTTCTATTTTCCTCAATATGAGGTACACCATGTGTTCTTTAAGTAGTTCTTCATTATCTCCACCCATATTATTTGTATCAATATCATTAACAATCATCTTGTCTCCATCTTCTAATCCTTTTTCCGCTCTCTCTTTTTCTTTTTTTTTTCTTCTCAATACAAATGGCCATATGTATTTAACAATTTTCTCAATTAGCGGCCTTTGTAGAATAAAGCATGCTCCTTCTTTCAAAAGATTTTTTTCTAATAGTTCATTGTATTCATCATATACAATTAGATAATTATTTCAAGAAGTTGAGAATTAGAATTTAATTCTACAAAACACTATATAAATAGGTAATTTCAAGCATATTCACTATAAATGTTGTGTTACGATATAATAACTTATCATTTACTAAATAAAATATATTAACAACAAATAACAAATATCACTAAACAGCAAATATTCAATGCTACTCATGATAACTAACAGTGAATTGTACAGAATTCTTTAGCTTCAAAAAATTGAATTACATATTAATAGCAAATTTTTAATTTATTATTTTGGTGTATTCATAAAGGTAAATGATTGTTCTCACTATAGATTTCATAATTGGAGGAATATAATACTTACTTACATAGTGAAATTATATCAAAGATCAAAACATTAGCCAAGAGTTTAAAAGAAAATTAATTAGATATTTCCTTTGGAGAGCATTTCCAGTGCTTTTGAAGATGTTCGAACTGTACTAACTGCATCAATGCATCTTAAAAGTCAGAAAAGAAATATATATATATATATATATATA